>NW_004955426.1:14297043-14321207 GCF_000276665.1 Chinchilla lanigera
GAAACTGTACTGGAGAAGTTAACTTGTTTTTCCCAGAATGATTCATTCAGATGGTGAATAGTAAACTTATGCTTCTAAACAACAAACTAAAACTACCACACACAATAAAAACTGGAATATTTGATACGAAATATCTATTATACAAAAAACATTTTATTATATGTCAATTTGTTTAGAAGTTAACATTGAGGCAGAAACAGCAGGAAATTGATAAAAATTAACAATCACAGGTTACTAGCAGAACTATCTGCTAATAGATTGTTTCTTTCAAACACATTAAAATCAGTTTATCATTATACGTGACTGTAATACATTCTCTGAAACAGGAAAAAAAGGTCTTACTCTACTTTGTATGTTAATTAATTTTTGTTATTGGATTAATTTCACTTATTTAAAACAAAATTATTTGAAGAAATATGAAGTTATTATAACTGTTTTAAAGAAATATAAGTTATTATAACTGTTCTTTATACCAATTTGGAAAAATGATATGTTATTTAGTCACTACTAGCTAAAACTTGAGGTTTCTTTCAGAATAATTTAACAAATTAAAATGCTATGATCTCAGAGTAGCTCTATTTCAAAAATTACATTGCTTCTAGTTTTATTTTTGAACAGTAAACAAACATAAATAGTGGTATTGCATTACTACATACATCAATTCTTTTACCTCAAAGCTACTTCTGATCTATGTTAGGAGTTTTTGAAGAGTAATAAAAATAAATTCTATGAGTATTTCCTAATCCATATTTCTTTGTTAGCACCACTGTGGCTGGCAATATCAGATTCATTGGTATATAGAAAGTGAACCGTTTAAAAATGTTTTCAAGTAGAAAATATCAATAAATCTTGATTAAGATATCCTGCTCAGAAAGCATTCTGCTCTGCTTTCACCTTCTAAAGTGTATGGAGGATGAATACACAGTGTATTAAAGTATATTTCTGTTTCTTCTCTTTGTGCTTAATAGCTGTTTATAAGAAGGAAAATACTGGTGCTTGCTCATGTCCTCAATATACTCAGGAATGTCTCATCTGCAGAAAGTCACAAACCAATATGTGTTCATTCCTATTGTCCCAGATCATTAAGCCCAGTGAGCCATGCATATCATCGAAACATTTCTAAGGAGAGTGGAAGAGATGGCATTAAACCTTTTTGCCCATAGGTTATATAATTCAGTTTGTCTCAAATTCCATTTTCTACAAGGAGAACTATTCACAGCAAGGATAAATATGCATAGGAATGCATACCAAACTGAAGTTCAAGACAATATAACTATATAATTTGCCCGGTAAAGTCAATTTCCCCTTTCAAAATCTGTGTCATTTTGTCCATGTCTATCAGTCATAATGTTTATAATATTGGTTTATAAACAATGATCTAATTATTTTAATTATAATATCTATACTAATTTGGAAAAATTTCTCTTTAAAATAAATAAATATGCAAAATATGTAACTATCTAGTTTTTAGATTTATCAAGTAAGAATTCTCACATATTTAGCCACAATTTTAAAAAATCTGCTCAATGAATACAAACACATGTATATGTAAAACACCACATAAGAAAGTAGGCTATTGCTAGCCTTGATGCATGATTTAGATTAAAGATAGAGTTCTTCCACAAACTTTTTGCCTCCAATCTTTCTATAAGAGCATCTGTACTTAAAAAAAAAAAGAATAGAAATTTGCAAATAGCTTATAGGTGAAGAAATGTTCTAAGTGCAGTTATTTTTTAATTAACCAGATCTATATATTTGTCCAAACAGATGGCAGAACCCATGTGATTTTCTTTTTCTTTATTGTTTATTAAAGATAATTGAATTTAAAGGCTCATTTTTCTTAGTGTCTTATGGGCTATATTATATACTTTTTAAGGGCTTTGCTGCCTCTAGGAAGGAACTGAATGGTACTCTATTCTTATTTTCAGCTAGTGAGCATAAAGAGAAAGGAAAGTCTAATGGAAATTTTACAACAAACATACTTAAATGATAAATTTACATTACCTATGCTTTTAAATCAATTGTTTTAAGTCTTTCTCTAAGGGAAACCTAAAAAGATACCTAATATATCACTGAGAAAAAGTGTCATTAATTAGTTATTGCCTTCTTGATCCTTTTAAAAGAAAAATCCTGAAATAAAAAATTATCTTTGAGCTTGCCTTTTCATAAATCGAGATCAGAGCCTGTTAACATTTTTCTGTGAACAAAAATGATATGTGTTATAAAGATAAAGAATTAATTGAAAACTAGAAAAATATATTCAATTTACATGATACAGATTACTTAAAATGAAAATCTTTTTAATTAGAAGAAAATAAGGTATAGTTGTCAATAATAAACCCTGCCACTTTTAGACAGAGGTAAGAAATCACACAGAAATTTTTAATGACTTTCAGAAAAGAGTAGAATAGGATGGGATGGGACGGAATGGGATAGGATTTAATAGTGTTATAGGCAACTAGGTTATATATAAATATAGACAGTCAGACAGGGCTAGGTACTCAGAAGGAGCCAGTGCAGAAGACAAAATACCTTGAAACTATGGGAGAAATGGGTACCTCAGGTGTGGGCCAGACCTCAAGATAAAAGATAAAACAAATGCACCCACATACCTCCGTAAGGGTAGACATCAGGGATTGATGTTTTAAATAGGTCTCTATTACCTTAAGAAAGCCAAGAAGATTCTCTAACCCAGCCCCCTACAGAAAAATCTCTGTTCTGTGTTCTTGCCCCTTTACAAGGTGACTTGCTTCCCTATTTGATATTGATATCATCAATTTTGCTTGAGCAATTATTAGCTGACCATAGTTTTTTCCCACCTCATACCCACCTTGTGTTTTCTCATTTTCCCCCACCTTGGACCCACCTCACCACTTTTGCTCTATAAAATCCCTGGTTAAGGCAGATTCCTTGGCAACCCACTGAGGACCCTTTCTGTCCCTCTCTCAGACAGAAGCTTCCTTTACCAAATAAATATATTCTGCTCTTCACCTCCTTTGTTCCTAAAATTCATTCTTTGATTGTAGAGAACATGAACTCATCCCAGATAGCTTTCAGGTTGCGAGTTTCTTTTCCCCAATATCAATAGAATGGGATAGAAAGGAAAAAAAAAAAAAAAAAAGAACAAAAGAAAACAAAAGAAGTTAAAAGCTGTGGACATTGAAATGTAATATGAATAAAATTTTTATCCCATCATCAAAAACCAATAGTATAAGGTTATTGTTCTGAGAAAGAAAATCCTTATAGTTTACTGAAACAGGAATCCAAAGATTGCTTTGACAAATATCTGCTGTCACATGTGTAATAAGGAAAACAATGTGAAATGATTCTACCTATTTTTCACGATGTTACAAAGCTTTGATGCTCTAGTATTAAAGTTTAGTTTAATATAACTTAGGATGTGTAGATGATTTGTTCATAATCAAAAATTATTGAACATTAAAATTTTGTCTTTTCCCTCTTCCAAATAGCTGTTCTTTTAAAACAATGTTCCATGTGAAAGATGTCTTAATAGTTTCTTTTTTCACTACCTGAACCTGCTCTTTCTTTTTTTGATATAGATCTAAAAGGGCTTAAATACACTGATGGCATCCTGCCAGGAATCAGCTGCAGGTAGAAAAATAGAGAGAATCAAGAATAAACAAAGTTTCAACCCACTGAGACTTGCTCCAAGTTAGATAATAGAGACAGCAGGTTTGTAGGCTGGTTTTTTCTTCAGGGAAAGAATGTTGGAGAGTTTCCTGTTGATTGATTCTCTAAATCTTTCCCTTCATGTTCAATCTTTCCACAGTCTTTACTACTGTTTCTGCTGCTTTGAAATACTTTGATTTCAAGAAGGTAGTTTGATTCCCAGCAGCTCTAATATTAGTTTCTTCCCAGACAAGGAAGTTATGAAAATCTTATAACTATTGAAATGGAATTTTTACATCAGCCATTCATACAGCAAGTTTATTACTGCTTTTGAAAACTGTTTTGTGGGGTTCCATTGTAGTCCTCTTGTAGTAGTACACAATGAAAAAAATAGCTTAGCATTTCTTATTTTTTTAAAATAAAAAAGATGTATGAGGAATTTTTAGAGTTCTCAAGTTTATGCCGAAGGGGAAAGCCAGTTTGAGGAATTTATGAAAGCCTACCTTTAGCTTTCTTAGACTGATTCTTTTCCCACCGTCTGTGTACAAAAACAAGTAAAGAACAAGGAACTTAAAATGGAAACAGTGATTTGGCTGAGTCTTCCAAGCTGTTTTCTATCATTTCCATTTATATATTCTGTGTTCTTTCAAGTCCTTGGAAAGTTTCTTCCACCGCTTGAGAGGTCTCTTTCAATTAATAAAAATGGAAACACTGCTCACCAGGATTCAGTGGTGCTTCCACTCATAGGGCCATGTCTGGCAAACAATGACACCAATAGCCTTGATTCTTCTCAAACCTCCTTTTCATTGCAGTTGTGGTATCCTTTGAGACCACCATAATGTTTTTTAATCTCACATCTCAGACAGCTAGGGAAAGCCACTTAGAAAGGTACTCATGTTTCTGTTATCTGGACAGTAGTCTTGTCCAATAAGATTCCAGGAAGAGAATTAGGTTTAATATGAGCCTTTAACTACCCTTATTTGTAAAGATCTATGACTCACTGTAATGTAATAATTACTCTTTATCCATCAAGAAATATAAGTAGGGGAACAGAGAATCTGATAACTATATCTCACTGATAACCTTTTATTAATTTCACCTATAAGCTATACTCAAATTGAATGTTAGCACAGGATATTTAAATATGTAAAAGCACACTTTTCAGTTACTTCGGGCTATGAACATTGTAGCTAAAGCAAAGTATTTCAAAGTTAATCTTATAAAATGCCAACTCATGTCAATGAACTCGTGTCATGGCAACCCCTTCTCACTATCTTTCTAACAAAGCAGTGAGTTCATTAGGAAGGAGAAGCAAAGGGTAGTAGGCCTCCTGCAAACTGGAGCATTCCTTTTTTACAAGCTGTGCCTCACCTTCACCCAAGCAAACTACTCAAGGGGGGAAACACTGCTGTTACAGGAGGCAGCCTCTATTCCTGTAGATCAGGTGGTGTTGATGGTGGTAACCAGGAGTTAAATATTTTGATGGGGCTATTCCAAGAAAGTAGCAAGTCAAACAGCAGACTCCAGGGATCTGGTTATGGATTGAGGATGAATGGAGAGGAACTCGGAAACATAGAGAAGAATCAAAGGCTTTGAAAATACATAAGCATCATCCCAAGATAATCCACATGCTTGCTAAGCACAACAGGATAGTAAAAGGAAAACTATGAAACCATGAACTGTGTCTATTTTTCCCTGTATTCATTCTCTATTATAGCAAAACCAGTTACCTCAAATTTCCTTAATTTCCATTTGGTGGTGTTACAATGACAAGGAAAATATAACCTTCGTCTTTATTTAACTGTAGCTATATTGAATAATAGAACTAAACTCAAATTAAAAGTAATTCCAAAGTTAAATAATAATTAATGTTAAACCTCAGTTGTGTATGTCATTATACATATTATTATAGAACTTTTGACATTTAAACCTCCAAAAGAATTTTATCATTGTTTCTATCATTCACAAGAGGAATACAAAGGCAGTGAAAAATTGCAATAGATCACAGTTGCTGCACTTCAGAGTGGGGACTTCAAAGTAGAATGCCTTATTTTTCTACAATATATTATATCAATAAAGTAGTTCCCCCTTATTAGTGATTTACTTTTCTACAGTTTTGGTTACCCATAATCACATGAAAATATTATTGAAAATTTTACCTGAGATTATTATTTGAAAATAGTCTGAAAATGTTATTCAAGTTTCCAGGAATAATTCTTGAATTTTAAATTTCGCTACACTCTAAGTAGTGTGAAGGAAACTTGCATCTTGGCACTCAGTTCAGGAATCGTGCTTTGTCCAAGCTACCTGCACTGTCTGTGCTTTGTAGCAGTCATTTTCATTATCAGATTTGTTATCCTTCTTTCATAATGTTTGTGGTCAAGAAATACTTAGTTTACTTTCTAATAGCTCTAAAGCACATGAACAGTTATGCTGGCTATTCCATGTGCCAAAGATAAACTGTAAAACATTTCCTCTGAGTGACAAAATTAAAGTTCACAACTTTATTCAAACCATGCATACAAAAATGTATAGACTCGCATACATATATGGTTTACCACTATCCACATGTTCACGTGTCCACTGGAGGTGTGCAACTGTATATCCTGCAGCGAGGAAAGGGATACTCTACATTTTACTGAATTTGAAAGCAGCAAGAATGGATTCCATATTCTGCTAAAAGTTTTATAGTAAATAATTTTAAAAATTGATCTCAATATTTTAGCAAAGAGTGAATCTACAGAAAGCTACACAACTAGGTTCTTTTATTTATTCTTCATTAAGAACTCACATCATTTTCACACAATAATCAATTTTTGAGATGAATAAAGATCTGAGAAACCTCTAAAGAGTAGTGGCAAAGATATATATATATATATTTTTTTCATTCTCTAAAGGGGTTTTAAAACTGAATAATAAATCATACCGTGTGCACACAAATGGAAGAAGCTATAAATGATCTTCCACACGACAGCAGTGTTTATGCCTCATGCCCCATAAAATACCTCTAATTATATACAATAGTTGTAAAAATATTGCATTTCCAGTGGATAACATACATGAACATGAGAAAACTTCAACTTAAATTTTTATCTGTATATAATATGATAAATTAAAATAGAGCTAAATTTCATTTTAAAATAATAAAATTGCCAAATAGACTGGGGCATAGTCTAGATGAGCATTAGAAAAAAGTACTCTAGTTTTCTGTTCATTTCTTAAAATAAGTGAGTTTATAATGTCCTTAGTAACGTTGCAGAGAAAATAACACTAGCTGTTGCAATAAATAACTTCCAAATATCAGCAGTTTAGTAATCTCACAGAATATTCTCACAGATACTAAAGCAGATGTTTCCTGGTCCACTGCCTCTCAAACTGCAACTGTCCTTTCTCTTTTTGTTTGTAGCCAAAGGGAAGTCCTCTGCTTGTTACTCTTCATAGAGTAAGAAATGAGGAGGAAGTCCTGGTAGAAATTATACAGCTCTAATGCATGAAGCTTTGTACATTGTTTTCCATATTTCATATTAGAGACTCAGCATGATGAATAATATACACGAAGGAGCATGAGAAATACAATATTTTGTGTGCCTACCAGAAAATGTTAATCATTTTATGAATACTTAGCATCATCTTAGCCATTAGAGGGATATAGTTTGATGATTTTTATTAACTACAATTCAAGATATTTTTCAAGTTTTTATTCATTATCAATATCAGCCTTGATTCCCAAGGGCAGCAATGGGATGAATAAAGATGGACTACAGGTTCTCAAAGTGTGTTCTGTAGATTCTGAGTTTATGGAATTCTCGATGTCAAAACTAAGATCATAATAATGGTGGTATTTATTTTTTTCCTTTTTTTGCAGTTATTTTATTATAGGCAAGCTATAGAATTTTTCAAAAGCACCTTGATGTATGCTATAATTTTTGAGTTTTCAAAAGAAAAACTAATGGTAATTTTAATTCTTAAATGGAAAAAAATATAATTTAAATAATCAGAGACCATTGAAATCATCAATAACTGATAGTAAACGTATTAAAAATATGTATATTTAAAGGCAAAGAAAGAAATGGTGATAATGAGGAAACTGGTGAGGATAAGAAGTAAGAAATTGATGCTGAGAGTAAAAAGAACAGATACTAAATATGAGCACTAAAATACTGTTGCTGATAAAAGAAAAACACTGGGTAAGTTTGAGTCAACCTAGAACAGGAAGAGAAAAAGTCATTAAAAATTGAAACTAGATCAATAGCAATAATGCCATGTAGAAAATAGAACACAATGAACATTTTATGATATTTAAGTGATTTAATACAAAGTGTCAAGAAAACTTCTACGCATTTAATTGAAGGAAGATGAGAAATAATTCATATATATGCATAGTTACAGATATAAGAGAGGTAGACAGTACTGGTAAAACAAAAAATTATATAACCAAGCAACTCACTGGTTTCAAATAAGTTGTATCTATCTGTTAAAATCTGGGTAAAGAGTAAATTTTTAAATGTCTAGCCTAAAAGTATCCTTATGTACACTGAACATCCATTTGAATGAAGGTTAATTTATTAGGAAAAAGTGAGAGATACCCAAGGACTGGTAGGTTTTAAGACTGGACAAGAAAGTACATGCAGAATTATTTGTTCAGTAAGCACTTTTTGGAAAAGAGAAAACAAAGAGGAAAGGCTGTCATCATATTTATACTTCCAAGAACAGAAAGGAAATTATGACAAGTAGAAACTGGTAAAGACATAAAGGAATTATTTAAAGGAAACTAAAAAGATAAATGAGTGACTAGGCAGGAAAAATGTAAAACACCGTTTTTCCTTTGTTTCAATTCCTTTGACAGAAAACTGCCTATTAGGAAGAAAACTAGATGCAATATTTTGTAGAGTATAACATCTTTAGAAATGTCAAACATGCATGAATAATATCACAGACTACTGAATATATGTCAAAATTTTTACTATATCTTGTAAAATTTAGGTGAATTTATATAACATTAACTCAGAGTGATGTATTAAGTTAAACAGAATTTTGTCATACACAGAGTACACATAGATGTGCTAAAATGGCCGACCAACTAGTATTTCAATAAACAAAGACATAAAACTAATTATAGAACTGAATCAAAAAGGAGTCATTGGGCTGGATATTTAACTCAGTGGCACAGTGCCTGCCTGACAAGCGCGAGGTGCTGAGTTCGATTCCCAGTACTGGAAAAAAAAAAAACAAATAAGAAAAAGGGAGCCATTTTAATAAACAACACATAGATACATGATATTCATGAATTTAAAAGATAATAGTGATATTTCCATGGATTATACTGGCAGAAAAGGCAGACAATATCAAATAGAATTTTTAAAAAGCCAGTTATCTGCCACTGGAAGTGTTATTTACAGGTTAGAAATGTAAAGAGACTCTTAAAAAAATTAAAGGAAAATCTGATGGATTACAGACAGAAGAAAATTAGGGTAGAAAGGTGAATACCAAACAAAGTGGCTGTCGAAAAAACAGATATTGCGAAAAAAGAACAGCAAAAATTTTTAATGATAAACGTGCTTTATCTGGAAAATATAAACAACCTCATTTTTCCTTTATGTAGTAATGGATCTGTAAGTCACATAACAGCAGCTCATTAAAAGTAAGTATGGGAATTAATATTTATAGTAATAGTTGGTTTCTTAACCCTTAGTAACTGTTTGAATCTACAAAGAAAATAAATTGAAATAGAGACTTCAAATTCATTACCAATCAGTTTAAAATGTTTTAAAAAAATGTGTACTAGTTAAAATTATAGAATATACAATTTCTAATACTGTAAATGGTATGTTTCTTCTAAGAAAGCATATGATCTTTAGAAAGTAACATAAAATATGAAAAATATATCATTTATCTACAACAGAATTATATATGAAACATTTAAGAAGCATAAAATCTGCTGACATGGTAGATAAAATTTAATAATAAATGAGTCAATGTAACAAGGAAATTTGAAAATATTTAGAAATCAAATGATAGTGTAAGGAAAATTTTGAAATGAATCAAATATGAGTAAAATAGGGATTAAAACTGACTACAGGTTCAACTGTTCATATGAAGCATTTTTTAAATGTAATATTGATGTGTAAATTGCAATCTTTAGTAAAAGGTGAAAGATTTATTTCCAGTGTGGAAATCAGTTTAGAGATTCCTTAAAAAACTAGGATAAAAGGACCCATTCAACCCAGTTATTCCTCCTCTGGGTATTTTTCCAAAAGAACAGAAATGTCATACCACAGTGATATATGTTCACCCATGTTCACCACAATGATATATGTTCACCCATGCAGTACAATTTGTAATACTTAAATCTTGGAAATAATGCAAATGTTCATCAACAGAAGAATGGATAAAAAAGATGTATTTTCATTCAATGTTCTATTATTTGGCTATAAAAAGACAAGCTTGAACATTTTATAGCTAAGTGGATGCAACTAGAGACCATACTCATAAGTGAAATAAATCAAACCCACATGGTAAACATCATAGTGTCTCTGTAGTATAAGAACCTGAAGGAGTAAATAAACCCCAAATGTACAATAGGCATTGAGAAAGGGAAAGAAATTGCTCAAAAGGAAGGAACAATCGGGATGAGGGAAAGGAGAAAAGAAAGAAGGAAGGAGAAAATATATATGTATATACAAAGATAACTGGGATAATTGTATTGCTGATGTCTATTGATTTATTGAAAGAAACAGGTAATGCTTTTCTTTTCACCAATTTTACATGCTTATATCCAGCAATCTAAGCAACTAATTTGAAGACAATATTAAGCAATATAAGAACCATTGTTGAATTCCTACTATCTTATTTAGTGAAACTCTGTATCATTTCTACTTTTTTATTATTACTTATTATTCTCTTTAATTGATCAATCTTGCATTTTTACATCTGGTAATCTGAGCAACTTCACTGAAGATAATAATATGTAATACAACAACTATTGTTAATTCCAATCGTCTTGCTTTGAAATCTTGTATCATTTTTATTGTTTTTGTGTTGTTTTTGCCTTTGTTGTTGTTATTTTGTTGTTTTTATTTTTAAAATAAAAAATAAATTAATAAAGTTCATATTAAAAAAGTGAAAAATCATGTGATCTCATCAATTGATAAGTTAAAAACATTTTAGAAAATTCAACAGTCCTACAGGATCAGGAATAATTAACTGACAATGCTATGAAGCAAAAGAATTTTCTCCCATTTCTTAAAATATTTATAGGAAATGAGTAATTCAAGCACAAAAGAGAAAGTTTCATAATAGCCCTACAAAAGTGGTCAAATAATTTTCAACAAAAGTATATGGGGAAAAACAGGAAAAGAAAGATATTCCCATCATTAATGCTGTAACACTACAACACTTTGTTCACTATTTCATATTATATTTTAAAGGTATTTAAAAATGGAATACAGATTTCAATTAAAACTTTAAGAAAAAAAATAGCTAGGTTTAGAAACCAGTGCAATTCTGCAAGAGAATTGTGTATCCTTCAACCCTAGAATCTGTAATCCCAGAACATGAGTAACAAGAATTGCAGTGATTTTCTAGTGAGGGAAAATGTGGTATACGTATTGATTTTTGTACTTGTTGTTTGTTTTGTTGTTGTTATTTAAAAAGGTGAACCACAACAGAGAGAGGATCTAGAGATGCTGATTTAAGTTGAACATACAAAAAGCAGTAGGATAGATATTAGTGAAGGAAGCCTAGAAAATAACTCAGCTAGATCAAAGCAAGATAAATCAGTTTAAGATGTTTTCTCTTCTAAGGGAAATGGCATTAATCAAATACCTATAAGATCTGACCCAGTGGGGTGAAAATGTTGATGAAATGTAATTAAAAACAAAAATCTCTCTCAACCCAGAAATGATGTGTACAAGTTAGAAGAAAGAAAACAACCTTATTACTGGATAAGCCTTAAACCAAAATGTGATGTTCATTTCAGACAACCTGCAAAGAAATTATAAAGATATGAAGAAATCTCACTGTTTTACAGAAAAGTGAGTAAGACCTATTGCATCTAAATTCTGGAAGAAATTATAATACCTTGAAAAGAACCATTAAACATTTTGTTGATGTAAATTTCACTAGGTAATTGGAGTAATCATCTGTGTTACATAATTGGCTTACTCCAAATAATAATAATGATATAACAATAAAAACAATAATAATAATAAAGCTTCCAGAAATCCACTGAAGTTAGATTTGTACTCTATTCAGAAAATGGGACGTAGATATTCTGTCTTCCATGGGGATTATTTTTTAAAGATAGGATCCTCTATTTCTTAAAAAGATGATCCAGAAAAGTAAAGATAGTGAGTTTTACTTAGCCTAGAAAAGTTTACATACACTTCAGAGACTAGAGAAAGATCTGATAACTATAAATGTTCTATTATAGATAACCTTAGCAAAGGCAAAGGAGAAGAAACTACATCTCTTACATTCAATGGGAAGAAATAAGCTTCTTAGAATAATTTGTACTTTTACACGAGTGAACAAAAATATTCTCTGCCTTAAAAAATTATACTTAATAGATTTGAGTGGTTTGAATAATTACTTTGAAATCCTAAAAGGGATAGTAAAGATGGAATGTTGAGAGATTACTTGTACTTTCTGCTCATTTTTTTTTAAATCTTAAAACTGTTGAAAAAATAAAGTCTATTAATGCTTTAATTTCATACAGTGCCCTTTAAAGAACAGATTATTGGGAAACATGGACCAAGCCATCTTTGAGATGTTTTAATCAGTATATTCTCAATTTTGACTTTTGAAAATAATGCCAGGCAATACTCTGATCAACAATTAAAAGCTCATGCAAAAATCATATGTCTATTTACATTCACATTCTTTCCTCAATAACTTTGCAAATGGACTTTGACAGTTCCATAAGAACTTCACTTTTATCTATCTATGCAGTCTTACATCACTGCATTCTCCTTATCTTACTAGTCTTCAGCCAAATTTATTTTATTTTACTTTGTACATCATAAATACTGACCCCAATAACTTAAATCACATACTCTGTGAGACCACCTTATGAATTCTTACTAATTCGTCACCTAAAAGTACACTGCTTGGATGAGTTTGGGATATTGTACTTACTTTTTGTTTAATGCAAAAACTTTTTCAGCATATGGTCACAGAAATCATGACTCTCATCAAAAATAAACTTTCGTGATTTCAAGGCCAGAAAATCAATCAGAGCCCATGCATTATCATGAGCTAATGTGATTTAACAGCTGTAAAATATAACACCAAAATTGGGATAACGTTGTAATGGCATGAAGGTACAATACAGTGTAAGCTATTAATTAAGATTTAATATGAAATTCAAAATGAAATAGTTAAGTAAGCAGTTAATTGCATGCAACTCACTGGGGATATAAACTTGCCTTATTAGATTTATAATATGAGTATAAGATCCGTCAGTCTATAGAATAGCTATTTGAAATTACCTTACCTTTGGGTTTTACTCTGTTAAAATTATGAAATTTTCAAATATTTCATAAAGCACTGTTTGGCATTACAAAACACAATGAAAATATAAATGTGCAACAGTAGGTTTCTAGGGCTAGGAGAACACAGAGGATGTGAGGAAAATAAACTTCCAAATCAATGTGGGCCTTCCATCGCAGAATAACAAGCTCTCCTCTTTGCAGGAATGATGGCATTCAGCGACTGTTTTGCCACCAACAGGGAAAAGAACAGAACACAGAAATGCCAGGAAAAAATAGCCTAGAGGTTTGTGCACATTCTATGCAACAGACATCTTGCCCTAGGTTGAAAAATTATATATATATATATTAACATAATGACCTTGCCCATCTCAATTTATATGGTGAAACAAAACAGCTAGCTTCGTTAGTTTAGAAATTAATGATAAGAATAACTTAAGAAAGTAAAGACTGCAAAATAATATCTCAATTCAGAGATTTCTCACTAAGTATTTTAATTATTATGACTGGTTGTTATCATATGTCTCAGGTGGATTTTCACATTAATAAACAAAAAATTCTATGATTTATTGAACTGCAACAATATCATAAATTGTTTTATTTCAGATAGATAAATTAGACAGATAGATAAGAGATTATTGATAAATAGAAGCAGTATGGAATATTTTTCTCACTTTATAAGTGGATTACAATGTAATCTCTTTAAAACATTAGACCTTGAAATGTTTGTGGATTTCATTTGTTGTTGCTGGATATGAAGATGGTCTGTGGTAAAAAAGAAAAAAGTTATAAAAATAAAGCACAAAAATTTTGAATTTTCAAATATATATTCTTAAGAACAACAACAAGATAGGAACTTGAACCTTAGGACTTTCTGAATCGAAAATCAAGTATGTTTCTGCTCTGCCATTCTATCTCACACACACACATGCACAGGTAATAAAACACTCGAAATCACTTCTTTAAAACACCTGATTATTAATACAGACCCATAGGTCATACAATTCCCTTAGCAGGTAATAATATTTTGATTAGAATAAAATTTTCACAGCATTGCTCATACGCTTATCATACATTTTCAGTTCTTTGAGCAAAAATTGTAACACGAATAGGGATTTTTAAACTGATTACTCATTAAATTGTGCATTGAAGTGTTTTAATGACTACTTGAGGAATTCCGAGTGCTAATTTCTTTGTGCTTGGCTTCATCATGCTCAGAATCGGAATGTTCTTCTCAAGTTTTCATTACATTTGAAGGGTGGATTTAGATCAGAACCTCATTTTATAGAAAATGTCAGTTAAGTTAAGCGAACTTTTTATTGTTACACAGCAATGTTAGGGTTAATGCCTGAGTGGTTGCCTCAAATCTTAAAAGGCATGCTGGTTATCACCCTCCTACATTCTCCATAAATAACACAGAATAAATTTATATGGTTAGTGTCAAAGTTGATTTCATCGTTGCCAAGACCTCCTATTTAGAATTGCAGTCATACACCATGCCAGGAAATTTGCAAAGCTTCTTCCGTTCCAGACATGCTGTTTGATGGAATTTTGAAAGACATTGACAATAAATGGCACTTGCTAAGAAAAAAATGTAAAAAAATGTGAATGTCTGTATTTACCCATGGCATGGGTTATACATTGGCTGAAGAGCTCTCTTCTTCAGTGTTGTCAGATCCTGTAGATTATCAGTACACCAGCTTCAGTGACCTCTCTCCCTACCCCAGTAAAGCCTCACTTTGATGCTGAGGTCAGTAAAACCAGCCAACAAGACCACTCATTTTTACCCAGCGCAATCACAACAGTGCAACTCTTCCACATGATGTGTGCTGTAGGAGCGATTTGTGACCTACTCATTACCATGGAGACAATTCACTTCCCAGAGGTAAATTAAATGTGAGAAATAATAAAAAGGTTGATGTGACTGTGAAAGGCATTCTCCTGTACTGAGGGGGACAGAACAGAAAAATGTTGTTTATATTCTCAACCCCCAAATCTCCTACTGAACCTCAGAATTCCCAGCTTTGTTCTCAAGTAGGTTTTTGTTAAAGTGCTTATCACCGGAAGCCTTCTTTATTAATAGGCAGGTTGATCCACTTGGAAGGAAATTTGCCTAAATTATTTTGGTGTTTCCATGACACATCACTGATTAAGACTGGCTTGTGCCTTTACATTAATTCTTAGTCTTGTAACTGAAGTTTCCAAGAACTGAAGGACTAACAGCGATCCAGGATGGATTTTACTCTCTGTGGTTCCTTCTTTCTCTTGGAGGGGTGGACACAATATACTAACTTTACAAGCTAAATGCATCCTATCCTGACATACACAGTAAACCAGCGAGTGGAGAAAGCACAGAGTCTGGTCTAAGGAGGATTTTCCCTCCGAGGGGAGTATTTGAGCAAAGAACTGGAGAAAGCATTGACACAGTAAGTGTGAGTAATTAAGGGAATGGCAAGTACAAAAGTCCTGAGGTAGAAAAATAACTGTCTTACTCACAGAAACTAAAATGCCTGGTACTCAGAGGGAAAAGGAAAGTGGTGGGAGATGAGGCCAGAGCCATTACTGAGACCTGTGAGGGGGAAGCAGAAGCCATGAGAGTCAGTCTTTATTCTGAATTATAATGTATGTCGCTCGGTGAATTGAAGAATTTATAAAACAAGAACAACTGATACCAATATTATTTTACAGACTTACCTGATCAAGCAATATTTTCTAGAATTGGGCTGCATTCTGGAAAAAAGTCTGCACAGAATACCCCACCTTACCACAAGTACAGTTTACAAGTATAGAAACCAAACAAGAAAATAGCATACAGGGACAATTTGATGGGCTGCCATTGATTTTTGTCTTGTATGAACACAGTTGGATCCATTGTAGCCTGAAGCTCAATTATGCCGCATGCTTGGTTGGAAATGTCTGCTCTTCTGTGAAGTGATGATTTGTTTGCACATTAAGCCAGTATATAGTTCGATGTCTACATGGCCTGCTTTGGAGGAAACTTCAACATCTCAGAGTGGACATGGCTCATTTCAACACGTGATACAATCTGTGGTGCTAATTTTGACTAAATTAAAAATAGAATGAACTGGTGAAAGTAGAAGCAGAAATATGAGATAGGCGTTTGCAGATAACAAGACTAGAGATGGTAGTCTTTGGACTCACATGAAGTGATAGGAACACACGTATATGTGAATTTTAAACTATGAATCACTGATTCAGTATGGAGCAGTAAGGGATGAGCAAAAGCCTTTTAGGTAAAGAAACAGTAGAGGATCCCCATGGCATGGATAATCATGAGGAGCTGGAATGAGGAAGAAGAGGACCTTCAGTGGGCTCTCCTTGGAGAACTACAATAATGCCTTATAGACAACAGCAGCCACTATCTCTGTTAATGTACTACTCAACCAACCCTCCAGTTTAGCAACCAGGCCCACAGGGCATTTCAATTTGTCTAGGTGATTTAATGAAATTAATTGTTTCTTTCTTAATTTATGACTTTTCCCCTACTTCATTTCCTATATGAAAACCTGGTTCCCACTGCTTTATGCCTGAAAAAAAAGTCAAGATCAACATTACATGCTATGGAGAATTTTTAAGTCAATTTCGTCTAAGAATTATCCCACCAGTGCTTTCAATTTGATGTGTTCCTGTGAACCTGAAAATGAAGAATCTTTAACCTCAAGCTGTTACTCTAAGAATCCACTGAGCTTCTGATTGAGACATACACTAAGGATGGAAATTGTTGATAGGCTTTATGACATGGAACATTCAGAAATGAAACTCCTGGATGTCCACGAGAGACACATCTAGTGTCTGGCTACATAGAGACCCCCAAAACCGGACAGACTTCAAAGAAGATGTATGCACCATGAGAAAAAATATCCTATGAAGGTCTCTCAGAAAATTAAAATGTCAGCAGAAAGTAGGAACCAGTTACACCAAAGTGAGAGATCCAGTTATGGTCTGTAACATAAGGTAGACACTAGTCAAAGCAAACCTTCATAATAAAGAGCATTTTGCTTATGTAAATTAAGGAATTTTAATTGAAAAGTCAAAATCGGTTTGTACAGGGCAAGAGAAATACTAAAGTCAAGTGGTCTCTGGTAAGTTGAAGGCAACTCAGCCCTAGCTGATTCTCTGTATATATTTACTTTCACATGATAATAAATCATACCAACTGTGAAGATAGAGGCAATTCCAGATAAGTGCCAGAGGAGAAGTAAAAAACAATCTAACACATTCTGAGAATAAATTATAGTTGTTGTTGTGCCTTTGTTGTTTAATTAATGAGTAATGGTGCAAAATTTTTCAAAATACAATAACAAGAAACAAGCTGCTGCTTTGAAAACATGTTATATAACAGATATTGAAATAAAACCCTCTGTATTTTATCTTACAGAATCAAAGCAACGAAAGTGAATGATTGGTATCATTCTTCAACTTCTAACCACTGGAGACTGACTTTGAAGGGGTGAAGCAATTTGTTTGAGGCCATAAAGTCAGTGAGTGGTTTAAATCCACAACCTCCGCATATCCATCTCCTTGTCTCTGGATTAATTTGGCATTGGGAATGTCTTCGTTACACCTAGCTTCACTGCTTTTATTTTAAGTAAAACAAATTGACAGAGATTCATCAGAAAATATTATAACTGACTAAAAGTTTACAGATCAAATGGGACAGTTTATTTATTTATTTTTTTTTTTTGGTACTGAAAATCGAACTAAAGCCTTGTGTTTGCTATGCAGGCACTTGTGCCACTGAGCTATATCTCTGACACCTGGGCAGGGATTCTCACACTGAAAGAGAAAGATACTTATGTCAGACATGTACTGATATTTCAAAATTATAAACTCCTTCCTAACAATCATCTAGCTAATTTATAGTAGACATGCTGAAGTGCAGTTTACCATCTTCTTCAGTTAGAAAATTAACACCTAGAAAAATGTTACTTTATTTTTTAATGCTCTTGGAAGATTCCTGGGTGAACCTCTGAGCTTTTTAATGCGATGTGGAGATGTTTGTATTATAGAATTGGCATTTTAAATTGTTATTCATAGTAGAATTTAAGAGGGCTCCCTGCCTAAAAGTATTTGAAGCATTCGCAAAAGTTATGTATCTACTTAGTGTCTTATACAATTAGAATCTCGATTTCCATGTGTCATCAGAATAACCCAAAAAGCATACTTGTGGTGCAATATTTGAAGAAGCTAGAAGGAACTGCTGTTTAAGCTGTATACCAAACACTAATATGCAAATTTCACCTTGTGACTGTTATGTTAAGTGAAATAAACCAGACGCATAAGCAAAAATATCACATTTTCTCTTATATGAGAATACCAAATTATAAGTAATGATCAAACTAAAAATAAATAATAGGAAGTGGTAAGATAGTTCTTTCTCAAATGGAAAGGTTTGGGAAGGAGGGGGCAGGTAGGAGAGGGGAAGGAGATGAATAAAGGAATTAAGATGTGTCAGGTACATGTGTCAACCACACACAGGAATGTAAACATTATGTACTACAAACATGTACTAATAAAACCTGAATAAAGACAAACATACAGACTAACACAAGTTAGCTGAATTCCTATGTAGTTAGATTTCTGTGATTTGAATTGCAAGCCACTGAAACTGCATGTAGGTTATCTCACTGCAGATTGCTCTCTGGTCTGGAATTTGCTGTGGTCTCATATTACCTCCCATGCAGCTAAAAGGGAAGGATTCTTTTATAAAAGTGTAAACATCTCTGAAACTTAGCAAAAAGTAAGGGAAATTGCTAAAACGTGTTGTCACTCTCAGTCTTACAAAAAAAGTAATCATAATAAATTTTGCTGATTGAAGTATATTATTTTGATAAAAGGGCAGTGAGATTAAATTGCCACATAAAATGAAATTATCTCATTACAAGGTTTGGTAGTATAATGATCTTCACTCTGGGTCATATAGACCAGTATTTCCTTCATTGACTCTTACCATTACAATAGTAGCTAAACTATATACTTGACATTTCTTAAAATCCTATTTTTTAAAATTAAAATTATGTCTGATAAGAAGGCAATAATTGCTTCTGGACCATTCAGGTGGATAGTGTTTTCAGTCCTCAACTACCTTCATTTCAAATATATAAATCATTTTCTCACATATATTTAGATTGCCAAGCACTAATAAATATACTGATCATGAAAGAGTTAGAAGATTCAGCATTTGTAAGACAAAAGCAAAAATAATTTATAGTTCTCCACACTTTTCTCTTGCTTGTTTTGTTATCTATCCTGTAGTGTAGATGCCTAAGATCTTGATCAGAAAATCTTCCTGGTGGCATTACGCTTATACTGCTCTCTTCCTCCACTACTACTGAAGGCGCCTAGAACTCCGTCCTTTCTCTAAGCAGATGAAATGTGTGCTCTCCTTAGAGATTGATTTTAATGCTATTTCATCCTTTTGTGGAAATGAGATTAGAATTTTAAATGTTCAAAATCCAACAGCTTTAATGAAAAATGATAGGAGTTATCACATAACTAGAGCTTAGAAAGGTTGGAATCGTATTTGCACATTATTAAAGATCTGAATAATTTAGATTATTTTTAGATTTGAATTGCTCAGAGGATTTTAGAAAAGCTGAAATTAAACAGCTCAAGAAAGGCACTTGCTCGTCCTGATTTCAGCAATCTTATGTCACTTCAGCATTTCCATGGAATGGTTTGTTTGTCACAATGGGAGCATTATTTGGACCTCAGGTCAGTGTGGAAGAAATGTTGAAATTCTTTGATTAAGACTTATGCAAATTTTATTTAATACTTATAATAGCTTTGTGCTTTTTTAGATGAATATTTTGCTTTTTTTTTGCTTTCATTTTCCAGCTCTTCAGTAAAATGTTCTTTAATATTCTCATAAAATAATTGAAAGACAGTATAGCATAGGTACATAAATAATTATAACTACAGTTACATATATAAGTATACTTCTGGGAAAAGCTGAGGAAACATCATATGTGTTTTTCATTTTTAAACAATGTTTTGTAAGATATCCTGTGTTTTAAGCATTTTTTGTATTATCCCAGATGAAATGTGAAAATAATATGCCTCTGGCTAGTTGTAAGGAAAAACTGGTGAGTAGTCAGTGCGTGTTAAATATTTAGTCCTGTTATTTTTGACACACAATTGTGTGGAAAAGAAGCTTGAGGTTAATGAAATAGCGTTTAAAAAATTAAAGGTAACTGGAGAGGTGTATAACAGAAAAGGTACATGGTCAAGAAACACAGACCACATGCCTTGCCAGTTCTCAGAAAAACTAAAATTATTTTCACCAAAAGGTAATTTTTCCTTAAATATTAAAGTGAATGAAGTAAATGATAATAGATAATAGGAAGATGAATCACTCCTGAGTTGTGACAGTAAATTACTAACTGACCTAGAATCCAAAACTATATCTTTCATTAATGTTCATCAGTTGAAAGGAATATGCAATTTCAATATACTAAGGAATTTGAAAAAGTTTCTTCCTTTAACAGAACTGGCGAACTAGTGTCAATAATGACGTCCTCCTCTCCTCTGTTTCTGTTGATCTCCTACTGTTTTGTGATCAGCAGCGTCTGAAGATGACTGAATGTGAGGCTGAAGCATCCAAAGATGAGTACAAGCTGCTGGGTTAATTACCAGATATCGCCGGGGATTTAGCTGAGCAGCACAGCGCCTGCCTAGCAAGCTCAAGGTCGTGAGTTCGATTCCTGGTACTGGAAAAATAAATTAAAAGATTTCTTCAGAAGGGGCTGGGGATTTAGCTCAGCGGCAAAAGCCCCTGCCTGGCAAGCGCAAGTTCGTGAGTTCGGTTCCTGGTACCGGAGAAAAACCAAAAAAAAAAAAAAAAAAAAAAGAAAAAAAAGATTTCTTCAGAAAAATGAGTATATATATTTACAACACTGCAATGGCATTTTAACAAGATGCCATAAAAGCTTGCTATGAAATATGTTCATTTTTATTTTTCACTATAATGATATGATTTGTTTCGTTTGCACTTGTTACACGTCAAACATGCACTCACCTGTGTAACCATCACAATCAGGATACTTGCAGAAGTTCTCTTCCTTTGTAAGCAACCGTTGACACCGCTTTTATAATTGCACTTTATCCCTCCCGTAATCCTTGTCAACCTAGTATTAATTCCCACAGTTTAAATGTTTTATGGTTTCAATGCTGTATCCCCAGTGAGAACTTACAGTATAGAACCCGAAATGTATCGTGCTTCCTTCCTTCAGCACGATACATTTGAAATCAATTTAAATTGTTGTATCTATCCATATTGTGTTCATTTGTATTGCTTAGTAGTATTCACTCTATTGTCTAGAGTAATCCGTCTGTGCATTCATTAGCCTCTTGTAGACTATTTAGATTTTTATTCACTTTGGCAATGCGGATAATGCTGTGAAATAATATCGAAATGTCTTCCCGTGAACCTAAATTTACTTTTGGGTAAACATTGAGGAGTAATCTCATGGAAACCTGTCCAGTCACTTGGCGGAGTCTCTGTACTGTTCAATGTTTTTATTGTGGCTAGAAATGTCTGAAAGTATGAATTGCTTATGTCCTTCCTAGCACTCAGGGTTTGCAGCACAGTACTATTTATATTCTAATAATGCATTTAATGATATTATTGCAGCATTTTAAAAAGCATTTCATTTTTGTAAGGTTCTAAAAAGTGATGGATGTCTTTTTATGTGCTTATTTTCTACCTTTATATTCCCTTTGCAGAAAGATTTATCCACAGTACTTCAGTAAAGTGATTTGATTTCTTATTGTGGAGGTTTGAAGAACTGTTTTCTATTCTTTGTTTTCATTTTAAAGAGAAGAGAACAAAAACAAAATAACAAAAACAAAGACAAAAACAAAAGCAAAACCACATAAAAACAATAAAAATGATACAGAATTTGGAAACAAGGTATAATATAACAACCACTGATCCTTTGTTTTCCGTTCTTGATAGGTAAATTCATCAGAAAATTTATTTGCAAATATTCTTCTCCCAGGTTGTGGCATGCATTTTTACTCATACAGAAGTTTCCTTCCCATGATAAACACTTTTAGTTTTAATGAAATATAATTTCTTTTTTAATTAAATAAGTTTATTGGTACATTTAAGTATACATAATGATTACAATCATCGTTGGGAATTTGTACCTGTACAGGATGTATCTTGATTTTTTTCTTTTAATTCCCGTTCTTCTACACTCCCTTCGACTCTTTCCCCACACTATTTACAAAAGCTTTGCATCCATTTTTCCTTTTTATCTTTTCCTTCTTTCCCCTCTCCTCCCTCTCAAGTCCTTCTTCCCATTTGAAAGTTTTATTCCTATTTCCCAATATCTATTATACATTTCGGTCCTTATTTATACTTTTGGGTTCTCACACCAAAGAAACAATGTGGTATTCACTTAAGAATACGATCTCATGGTACATCCAGTTACCTAGAAATATCCAACTTTATCCTTCTTCATGGCTGAGTAGTACTCCATTGTGTTAAAAAAAAAAACCACATTTTCTTTTTCCATTCACCAGCTGATGGGCATTTGGGCTGTTTCCAAGATTTAGCTATTGTAAGATGTACTCCTCAGTCCCATAGGTGTGCATATATTGTTGTTGTTTGATGCTTTTAATTATTTCAAGAAGATATCAAAAAGGGGAATATTTGGATCCAATGGGACTGCTACTCCTAGTTTTTGAAGAATCTCTACATCGATTTCCACAGTGGCTGCACAAATCTACACACCCACCAACAGTGCAGAAGCATTCCTTTTTCTCCACAGTCCAACCAGCATTTCTCATTGGGTGAATTCTTGATAGTAGCCATTCTTTCTTGACTGAGATGCAATCTTAACAATGTGTTAATTTGAATTTCCTGAATGACCAGGGATGTTGAACACTTTTTCATATAGTTACTTGAGGCTTCTATTTCTTCATCTGAGAAGTGTCTATTCATTTCAGATACCTTTAAATTTGGAGGATCTGGTTTTTTTAGTTCGTTTTACTTTCTAAATAGTAGTCCTTTGTCTAAGGAAAAGCTGGCAATTTTTTTTTCTTTTTTTCCCATACTGTGGGTTGTCTCTTCACTCTCTTGGTCGTTGCTTTTGCTGTGCAAAAGCTTTCAGTAAAATGAGATCCCAGTTGTTGATCTGTGTGACAGTTCCTCTCAACTGGGGTTTTGTCATAAAATCTTTACCTGCACCATGTCCTTAGGAGTTCTAGCTATTCTTTCTCCCATTTGATTTAGTGTTTCTATTTTAATATTTATATATTTGATCAATTTGATTTTATCTTAAGGCATGTTGTAAGGTATGGATCTAGTTGTAATCTTTGACATAGGAAAAGCCATTTTTCCAGTACCATTTATTAAAGAGGCTATCTGTCTTGCAGTGAAGATGCTTGAGTATTTTGCGAAAGATAAGGCAGTTGTGTATATTTGTAGTTGTGTCTAGAGCTTCTAATCAGTCCCTTTGATCCTCAGGTTTGTTTTTCTAACAGTATCATGCTGATTTTATGTCAGTAGCTTTGTCTCAAATCAGAAATAGTGATGCCCCCTGCCTTACATTTGTTACCCAGAATTGTCTTTATTATTTTAGATGTCTTCTAGTTCCAAATGAATTTTAGGATTGATTTTTCTAATTCTGTGATATGTGCTGTTGGAATTTTGACCAGGATTACATTAAATCTGTGTAACAATTTTGGAAGTATGGCCACTTTTACTATGTTGGTTCTTCCTACCCAAGATCAACAGATATCTTTCCATTGTCCAATATCTTTTTTGATCTTCTTTTTCAGATTACTATTCTTTCCAATGTAGGTGTCTTTTACTTTCTTCGTTAGATTGATTCTTAGGTGTTTCATTTTCTAGATGCTATTGTGAAAAGTGTTGTTTCCCTAATTTCTCTCTTGATGAGTTTGTTGTACTTTTACAGGAAGGCTATTGATTTTTGATTGTGGTCTTTTAGCTAGCTATGCTATTGAACTTGGTTATTAAATCTTGAATTCTTTTGGTGGAGGTTTTTGGGTCTTCCA
>NW_004955426.1:14322377-14344934 GCF_000276665.1 Chinchilla lanigera
ACTTTCATTGTGTCTCATAAGTTTCATTATATTGTATTGGAATTATCATTTAATTTTAGAAACTGTGTACTTTCTTCTTTAATTTCATCTGTAATCCACTGTTTGTCCAGGAGGGTGTTATTTAATTCCCCTTGTGTTTGTATAGTTTCTGTGGTGTCTTTTGCCATTGATTTCCAATTTCACTGCATTATGATCTGACACTATCCATGGGTAACTTCAGTTCCTTTGCATTTACTAAAGCATGTTCTGTGAGCTACTGTGGTTTATTTTGGAGAAAATTCCATGCACACCTGAAAAGAATGTGTATACTGATGTTGGGTAGAACAATGTAGACATCTACTAAATCTGTTTGATTCAGTTCTAACATTTCATTGTTAATTTATTATTTTATTGATCTGTCTGTGACAGTGGTATGTGGACATTCCTTATTCTAATAGTATTAGTGCTTATTTGATTTTTGTGTCCATTAATATTTCTTTTATAAAGTTGAGTGCACTAGTATTTGTTGCATATATATTTATGATTGTTATCTCTTCTTTTTGGATTGCTCCCTTTACAAGGATGTAGTGAACTTCTTTGTCTCTCTTAATCAGACTTGACTTGAAACCTACTTGTCTGCATATGGAATGCATACCACTGCTTTTCCCCGGGTTCCTGCTGAATATAGTATTGTTTGCCATCCTTTGCCTTTCAGTCTATGAATTTCTTTTTGAATTAAATGTGTTTCTTGTATGTAACCTATTGTAGAATCTTCCTTCTTGATCCATTCTACCAGTCCATTTCTTTTGATCGGTTAGTGGAGGCCATTAACATTGATGGTTATAACTGTTATATATTGATTTATTCTTGTTATGCTATTTTTCTGCTGTTGACTCTGTTTTCTTCCTCTGTTTAATTACTTGCCTTGCCTGGTAGATTCACCCTGTTGGGGTTCATGGGGTTGTAATCCTTGTTATGTCTTTCTAGAATGTCCTTCAGAAATTTTGTAGTGCTGGTTTAATGCTCATGAAGTTCCTCATGTGTTCTTTGTCATGGAAGCATCACAATTCTCAACCAATTTTGAAAGATATTTTTGGAAGGTACATCAGTCTGAGTTGGAGATTATTTTCTTTTAGGTCTTGAACTAAAGCTCTTTGACTTTAGGGTTTGTGTTTTGAAGTCTGCTGTGATTCTGATGGGCTTTCTGTTATAAGATTTATTTCTTTTGTCTAACAGCTTTTATTTTTAAATTTTTTTTTTCCAGTACCGGGAATCAAACTCATGACCTTGCACTTACCAGGCAGGTGTTGTGCTGCTGAGCTAAATCCCCAGCTCCTTAACAGCTTTTAATACTATGTTTTTGTGTGAAATTTTTGAGATCTTGACTATTATATGCCTTGGTGTAAGTTTTTTTTAATCATTGATAACTGGAGTTGTATATGCTTCACTTTATCTGTCACATTCGTTTTCCCTGCTTAGGAAGTCTTCTGATATGACTTCTGTGGACAGGTTTTTTAATGTTATTTGTGCTCTCTCCTGCTTTTTCTTTGAATTTGATGAAGCTATGTTATTCTTCTTTACATCATGTAGCAACTACTGAATTGGTTTCTCATGGCCCTTTCCTATTTTTAAGAAATATTTCTTTCAATGATCACCAGTCACAATCCTGTCTTCTATATCTGATATTCTGTCCTAATAGTCAATCATTCTGATGTGTATGTTTTCAAAGGAATTTTTAATCTCTTGGATACCAGTGAATCTGTTTCATGGATTCCATTTCTTTAATATATTGTGTGTTCATGGTTTACATCATGTCCCTATGCCCCTCTAGTCTTTGTATGTACCTTCTCTAGAGTTATTCAGCATATCCTTCATTATTATCACCAACTCTGTAGTTATCTGAGAAATTATTTCTGATTTAGCTTTCTTTCAGAGACTCTTTCATCCGGTTCGTTACTTCCAATTTTACCAGTTCAGAGAGTCCAAGTGGGTGGACTTCCACTTCACTTCCTTGTCCCTAAGTTTGTCTCTGGTGAGCTTTAAGGCTGGGGTTGCATTTTGTTTAAGTCTTTCCCCATTTTCTATGTTTTTTAGTTTAATTTCTGTGCTGACATTTGTAAATTGCTTATGGTGAGTAGCTTTATTGCTAATCACCATAATATTTAGAACACTTTGGAAATAATATTATTTAGAACACTTAGGAAATGATAACTTCTCACAAATATCTTCCAGGTAGAGTTGGCTTTTTGGTTTTGAGACTGTTGAAAGATCCTATGTCTTCAATATATTGGGGATGAGAAGTTGCTGTGTATGTGGTCTAGCCCCTGGTTCTTTCACTCTGGCCTATCGTACTTTTTATAAACCTTAGGCAATTTCAGTCTTGGTATACCAGGAAGAGCAAATGATTAGGAAACTATGTCACTTTAGCTAAAACAGTACAATCAGCAATAACAATAGCATCAAATACAGCCTAGGAAATGACAAACTGAGGTAAGTGTTAATTTGCCACCTTTAACTGTATGAAGTAGACTTGTGATTATACAACAGAGTCTAAAATCAACCAGAAAATTGCATGCAGTAAATGAATCCTCAATATGGAGATTTTACCCTGAGAGGAGCAAATTTAAAGAGAATTAGGAAGAGAAAATAAAGAAATTAAAGGAAATGAATTGATTATAAGTAAGGCTGGAAGAAAATCATGCACAGTTTTGGGAAGTGTTGCAGAAGACAGGAGGAAAAGAGAGAAGGAAGAAAGAAAAGCAAGAACAAAACAGAACAGAAACAAACAACAAAAAAAATCCTAGAAAACATGTTCACACTCATAAAAAGAAGAATAATCAAGACAAAAATAAATGAGAGAAACCGAAAAGGAAAAGATAAGGAAAAAGGCCACTTCAAAGTGTGCCTCTGTTATCATTAGGAGATAACATGAGGGGACAGAGTCCAGATCCCAGCTGATCAACCCCAGAACACGCCAACTATAGCATTATGGCAAAGTGGCGGATAATCCCAGTGAGACTGCACTTTTAGTTCCACTGATGTTCAGGTTGGCTTCTGGATATGATGGTGAAACCAGATCTGTTCTGCCTGCAGTCTGTGCACCTCCTGCTGGTTTAAACTTGGCTCCCTGATCTCTTGCCAATTTTTTCATCGCCCTCACCCACACTAGGGCACTGACCTCGCTAGATGGAGCCAGTGGTTGCTCCAAGTTCCGAACTCAGTTGACCCCCCCCCCCAGGTGGCTCCCGGCCAATCACTCAATCCTGCAGGACATCTTAACCCAAATAACTCACCAACCACTGCAGTGTGCTGTATACTCTGCTCTGTTCCACTGATGAGTTTCTCCTGTGAGGCCTCTGTGACTGCCAGAAGTCACCATGTGTCTGAAGGTTCAAGTCACCCCTCTCACACAGTAAATTTTGCCTTAGGGAGAAAATGTTGCCTACAACGTCCTTCTTGTTTTCATCTCTCTGTTCGCTCTATCCATGGTCTTCAATTTTCTCTTCAGCTCCTTTCTTCTGGAGACACACTGCCCTCCTTCTCTTCCTTACTTTGCTATATTCCTTTGTCTGGACACCAAATCTCAGTGAAATTCTTTCTCTGCTGCTCAACACTCTGCTATCATCCGAGAAGTCAACTAAAATATGATTTCTTAATTCCCAAATACTACATTTTTCTTTTGATTCCACCTTAACAACTCAATCTTACTCAACGTGCTCAGATAATATAAGCATGTTATAAAGGTACTTTGGGGTATGTACAATTCCTGAGACAGGTCATGGATATGATCTCAAGAATTTGGATTTCATTTAAAAATCACTGAGAGACTCTGACTCAGATAGAGACAGATAGAGACTCAGTTTCTATTGTAAGTAATGCTTTGATGAGCAAAATTGTGGCTACTCTATAGACATTTTCCTACATAAAGAGATTTTAGAAGACAAGAAAACAAAATCAAAGGAGAGAAAATAACCTACTTTTATGTTAAGAGCTGGAAAGTAGTTTAGTGATATATCCCTTACCTAGCATGTATAAGACCCTGGATTCAACCAGAACACTGCAAAACAAATAGCAACACTCATATCTCTCTGTCCATGGTAATTAGGTTTTCTAGAAATGTTTGCACTTTCTATTACACATCCATTTGCTGCAGATAGATACTGAGTTTCTACTGTATTGCTATGTAAGTTTCCTATTGGCTTGATTCCTTTCTTTTTTAAAACTTGATGATGCTTGCTGGCTTTTAACTAATTCTTACAAAGTCAGAATCTGTAATTAATGGAAGAGGATGGAGTTGTTTGTGAACTTACCCCAGAAAATGACCAGAAAACCTTAATCAGATTCAAAGATGACAAACATCACCTGGTTGGAAATAGGCTTTTAACTTTAGTGCTTTTGGGGTTTCATTGCTTTTCTTTCACTTACATCTAAGTTCATGGAAACTATTTTTATGCTTGATTAAAACATTTTTTCAACTGTTACTACTGATAATATTTCTGTTTTGGAATAAGGGAAAATACGAGATAAAGTAATTATGACTAAATAAATGCACTGTGTGTAAAAGTATTTTTATTTTTTATAAAGTTAAAATTGCTTATATATTTGATATTTAGTATCTACTATAATATACATATAAATCTGAATTGTTAATATATATACTTTAGTGTAAGTATATGAATTTACTAAGAAGTTGTGATATTTAATATTATTTAACATTTTGAAAATACTTGTAAAAAACTGTAATAGAAATATCTTCCTTCACTAATGAGAATTGATTCAGTTTAAATTTAATGAATGTTACATTTTAAAACGATTTCAAGTATTTTAAGAGAGATGAAGAATTATGGATAATTAATCTTTAAGATTAACAAAAAATCTGTTTTTATAAAAAGAAAAACAAAGTAAAATAGGTATCTATTAAAGCATAATTTCATGCTAGTTAATAAGGATGAGAAAATTGTCATATGTAAAATCATATGAGAAGAGCGTTAATTAACACTCTTTTTTTCTATTCCACATTTGGTATATAATTCTAAAAATCACGAAGTGTTAAAGATTTAACGTGAACAACAGGCAGGAGGTCAGTGTGATTTTCTTCCATTGTCATGTCCATGTGGAAAGAGGAAAAGACATGGTCATAAAAGTATAAAGTTCCTGATTACAATGTGTTTAGCAACTATCAATGATATCAAACAGTTTTTAAATGTTAGAATATTGTCACTTCTGAGTTTCTCTTATTTGATTTCAGTGAAACACTTCTATTTTTAAAGCTATAATTTGGTAAATATTCTTTGAAATACGACATAGGAGTCCTGTTTTCCAAATCCACCTTCCATGTCCTGTGGAACGTGAATAAGCATCAAAAAAAAAAAAAAAGAGTTCTCATTTCAGCCAGATTTTACAGGTCTTAACAGAATTATCACCCATAATGATTTCTCTAATCTCTTATCTTCTTTCCTATCTCCTTTCCCTGAGAAGTTCTAACTCTGAACATATTACTTGAACATCAGTTTTGATTCTTTTCTCTTCATATGAAATTTTGACTTCCTGTGATAACCATTAATAATATTTCACTCAGTTTTACAAAAGGTGATCTAGACATCCTTTCTTATCTGTATAGATCTAAGTACAAATAAACATTGTAACAAACATGAATAGATCTATTATTGAAACACCACTGAGCCACAATTAGTTTCTAATGAAAATATGGATAAACATGTTCATAATTTTATGTAAGTGTTGAAATTGCGTACTTTTAAATAGAATTATTAATGTCTGAATACATTGCCTATTCAATAGTGAGAAACCTTCTTTTAAACATATATCTTTTTTCTAGACTTTTGTCATTTAGAATACAAGGTTTGGTACCGTTTTAGTTAAACCACACACACACATGCACACCACACACATATACATGTGCTTACACACAAACAAATATGCATTTGGGAAAATTAGGTTAAATGTGCTATGTAAGTCTGTGGTTTATTGAAAGGAACAGTCAATGCTTAAAATTTTCTTTTGTCTTGACCACGTTGCACCCTTGAATCTGCTAATCAATGACTGATCTGAAAACAGCAATGTGCAGTATAAGAACCATTGTTGAACTCTTACTATATTGTATGGTGAAGCTCTGCATCATTTCCCTTTTTTATTGTTATTTGTTATTCTCTGTAATTGTTTGATTAATCTTACATTCTTATGTCTGGTGCACTGAGCAACTTTGTTGAAGATTACCACATGTAACATAACAACCATTGTCAATTTCTATCACTTTGTTTTGAAGTCATGTACTGTTTTTGTTGTTTTTGTGTTGTTTTGATTTTGTCTTCATTATTGTTTTATTTTTTAATCTTTAAAATAAAAAATAATAAATAAGTTCCATGTGATATAATTATCAGAAAAACTAATTTAGCGCCTAGTCCATTTTAATACAGTGTTTTACATCTTGCACATGGGGAAAATGTCAACTGAAAGTGAATGAAAATTGATTTTATTACTTTTTAGTATTTTGATAAAAAAATTACTTAAGTTTAAAAAATAAAGGTAAACTTAAATTATATCTTTTAAAGCTCATGTTACAGGAATTTTTAATTGCTCTCCTAATGTTGAAGATGTATTATGGATTTTATAATCCACTCAAATATAAGGAAAAGTTTTCATATCAAGGAACCAGGAATATAAAATAGGTAGAGTCTTTTTTATTTTTATTGTTTTTTTTTTCAGTACCAGAAATCGCACTCATGATCTTGCTAGGCAAGCATTGTGCCACTGAGCTAAATCCCCAGCCCCTAAATAGGTAGATTCTTAAGAGTCTATCAACATCATTCAGTTCTAATTACACAGTAAATCTGATGTCATTAATATGCAATTAGATTAAGAAAACCTATAGTAAGATATTATGATCATGACATGCTTTTTATTTTTTATATTTTGAAATTGTATGCTTATAATGCATGCAGTATATATACATTTAAAATATCCACATGTAGTAATTACAAAGCAATGACATTAGCCAAATTTATTTAGTAAAATAAACTTTATTGTTAATGACTTTCCTCCTATCTTATTATTCCATTATTTCTCATTCAGCAAATATTGATTGAATCCTCTTTAATACCACGTGACATGTTAATGCAGACAAATGGAGATTCTCTGTCTTCTAGATCCTAAGAGTCTCCTGCATAATGCAGATACTTAGTAAACACTATTCTCTATAATACAGATTGAAGAAGTAGTCTAAGTGAGAATGGACAGGAACACGGTGGTCAGGCAGCACTAACAAACGAATTGCAAGGAGCTGGCAGGAATGAATGCCCATGGGCTATGACAGCTTTCATAAAGTAGAGTTACTAAGTGGAGACATACTGAGTAATGTAGGGTGTTCTTGGCAGAGGGACAAGAGTGATATGGATCATGATGAAACCCTGTCAGCACAGAGCTAGCATTAAAATCTATTAGTGTATTTGAACATGAAGATCATTTAAACAAAAAATACTATTGGGTTGAGATTTGGTCATTTAATCACTGTAAATTTTGGGTACTTGACTCTTAAAGATTAAAAAAGTAGTTTGAAAAGGTGGAAAATTTAAGAAGATAAGTGGTCTTTTGAAACAACAAATAGTGCCTTAAGATTTATGAAATGGGGAAAATGTTTCATAACCACTAGGTTATATGTATGAGATGTAAAGCACATGAAGGGTATCAAAAGCAAGGTTTCCTGCCAGATATACCTATTATTTTGTTGCTTTAACCCTTCTCATATTCATCCTTTCCAGACTTCTTCATTCATTCTTACATGTTCATATTCTAGTAGAGCATTATTCTGTGTCATGTCTTGTGTGTAGATGTACCCCCAAAGCCGCATGTGGTCTTAGGTGGGGCTTTTCAGAGGTGACTAGATGTAGGGCGTGTGATGTGGAATTAAGTGTGTGATGCGATGATCAAGGGAATGTGATTACTAAATTAGTCCAGGAATTGTTTGGGCATAGCTCTGCGTCTCAATAAAGTAAGGTGCACCCAGAGTGTGAGTTACACACTCCAAAGGGTGGATAGCCTAGAAGGGATAAAAGGGAGAGGTAGGCTGCTGCTGCTGTGTCCCTAATTTTTGCTTGCTGCTTTGCTGCCTTTTGCCTTCTCCCTGTCATAAACTGTTTCTCCTCTGCGATGCCCTTCTGCCGTATCACCCTGCCTTGCAGCCGGACAACTATGCACTGAAATCTCTACAAGTTATGTGCTACAATCTCTTTTCCTTTACCTTTTGGTGTCAGATATTTTGTCTCAGTAACAAGAAAAGTAACAAAAATATGTTTTAAAGAAGATACTTTAGTATTTCCAATTCTGTGGTGTTTATGAATACTCTTTCAATCTGGTTTGTAAGAAATATCCTTAATTTCATTTATTTTTAAAAAGAAAAAATCAAGCATAAAAATTTAGCTTGTAGTTTTAGTTTTGGGTTGTCTTAACACCCCTTTGCAAATATCATATCATTGATTAAGACATATAACATTTATATCAGCCAACGTTCTTGTACATTCCTTAAAACCAATATGACTTCCTTCTGGATGATTTTAAGATTTTTAAATTTTATTTTGTTTTGTTTTTCATGAATTTACCTTTAATAGACTAAGGTATGATTTTCTTTGTTTTTCCTGCTTGGGATTTCCTTTTCCTTCTTTAATTTATAGGGTGAGTCTTTTCACCAATTTTGAGGCATTTGTTATCTATTATGTCCTCAAATAAAATAGTGAAGGAAGGAGAATATCAAAGAGACCAACTCACATATAAAAACATCATTCTTTTAAAAGTATCATTTAATGTCACTAAATGGAATTAGTAGGCTGAATTATACTCTCTGAAAAACGATATGCTCCAATTCCTGGGACCTGTGAATTGATTGCGTTACACGACAGAAAGGACATTGTAGGTGTGATGAAGGCTAAAACTTATGGGAGGGAAAGACTGTCTTGCATCATCGTGGTGGAATCAAATTTTACCACATGGGTCCTTAAAGTATGCATTGAATCCTTTAGGTAAAAAAGATGCAACATGGAAAGAACATGGCTCTCTGTTTCTGAGCTTGAAATTAGAGCAAGACAACTATAAGCCAGGCAGTACTGATTACAATACTCATTATCTGATTGGGAATTCCAGTAGTTTGATTGGCTCAGCTGAGCACTTTTTTACTGCCTCTTCTTGAGGAAGTCAGGCATACAGTCATATGTGATTCTAGTTAGGTGGTCAAATATAGCTGGACTAAATTATGTCACAGCTGATATTTGTTCCATGGAACTTTTCAACCTCCTGCAAGATAAAGGAAGAGCCTTAGCATGTTTTTTTCCGGGAAAATATTCATAAAATCAGTTATGATTCTAAAAATAAGCCAAAGTGCTCCAGTTTTCTGATAGGAATGAGTGGAGGAATTATTGTAGTTTTTGTGCAAGTATTTTGCCAAACCAAAATACTGACATTTTTAAAAAATACTTATTAATTATTTATATACATTATGGATTATTTATGAATGAAGACTACTTTAAAAATAATTGATTTGATAATTTAGTTGAATTTTCTTCAGTTAATGCTAATTATGATCATTTCATACAGCATTTCTGTGGGAATTTATATAGCCCTAATTAAAATTGAGTGTAATACATTAATTAATAATGTGCATCATTTAAAATTATGTGATCAAGTTAAACTCATTCCCAGAATCCTATATTTATGTCCCTTGATTATAGTGCAGATGTCATATATCATTTTGACTATTACACAGGGTAATGTATAAATCTTTCATTATTTGATTGCAAAGATGTTAGTTATGTTCCTGGAACTCTTCAATCATTCATTAAAGACTAACTTAAAATGATCTAAGGTAAAAGCATGCTTCTTCTTTTCTCCTTTAAAAGTTATAGCAAAGCTGGTGGGAAGTAAGAATGAGAGAAAATAAAAATGGATACCACAGGGAAAAAGCATTATTAAACATTCATTAGAGTCAGTGTTCACTGAAAATAAATCAATAAATAATCAGAAAATTAGCTAGCCCTTCATGAGGGTGCTTAGAATTAGCTAATAGTAAGCTTCTTTTATTTTTATCCATATATACAGTTTTGATATATTATTTTGACATTTAGGGACATTAAGAAACATAAATATCAGAGACAAATTTTTTTCATGCACATCATATTTACACAGAAATTGAAACCATGTATGCATGCTGTTTAAATTTGTTAACTAAGCATGCATTCAATGTATAATCCCTCAAAGTATTTACATCATAAGTTTTGAGGTTGAAATAGGAAAAGACATCTGGTAAATTATTCAAATATAAATTATTTGCATAAATTGAAATTCTGATTTTTTAAATCATTAAGAAGACTGAATATTTCAAATTTCAACAAAAGGAAGACATAGAGGTTTAGTGAAGGTAGTATAGCTAAAATAAAAAATAAACAATTTCAATGATTCTAGACTTCTTTTTGTTTGAATTATTGTGCTCTCCAGACCAAAAGTCTTTCTAATATTTTTCTAGCCAGAATATTGAGTTTAAAATGCTTTCAGGTACCACAGAGTTTATATATACCTATGAAACATACTCGTTTGAAAATCTGAAAAACACAACAAAAGAATAGAAAGCAAGGACTTTTAAACATTTTTACTAGCACAATGTTTGCAGTACACTATTACATTTGTTGTGGGGACCTGATAAATCTACATACCACATCTCAATTGTTTTTTTTCCCTGCCCCTCTTCCACATCTTTTTTATGGGTCAGCATTGGTTTGATTTGTTTATCTTACCAAATATCTGCCATTTTATTCCATTATACAAATGCTGTAGAGGGAAGACTTGATAGTCAGTTAAATAATAACAAAATTTCTCTTCTCCTTTACCATCCTTTCTTATTACCCTTATCTTTTCCCTCCTTTTACTCTTTTCATTTTCTTTTTCTCCTTTCTTGTAAGAAAAGATAAGAATAGATCCTATAATTACTCTATGATTAGCAATATAAGGTAGAGACATTGGATTATAATATGAAATTGTGAAAAATTTAAAAGAGTATCTTAAATAAACAATTGTAACTACAAGTGGAATAGCCACCATTAATGTGGCATATTGCCCAAATTTCTTCAAAGTACTGGTAAATGTAAGTTTTTGTTTCTGTCACACTGTTTAACAAATTTTTCACTAAATGCTATATCAAAAAATATAAGAGAAAAACTCACACCTCAAATTAATGTTAAAAGAATACCATCTTGATTCCCATTGAATTAGAAAAGTTTAGATTCTCATAATAAATATAATTTAATGTAAAACTAATTTATATATTGTATATTATGAAATATTGTATGAATTGTGAGATATGGCATTCATCTGCTAGCATTTAAAAAGTTTTAGTAAAATGGGATTTTTGCATAAGTATATTAGTCATAAAACTTAAATCATTTTAAATGTTTGTTTAAAAAAGTATATATTTCTAACACAAAAGCATTTTCTAATATTATATTGTATGCTTAGGTTATAGTCTTAAATTTTTAATTTTTCTGCTTTACTGGTACATGCTTGCAATACATAATGATTACACTTCTCATGGTGACTTGGCAAAGATACATCATAGCACATCACAATTCTTTTTCTCATCCTCTTGCCCTTCCCTCATTCCCTTCCCTGGATCTCTTGTTTCCTTTCTGCTTTGCAAAAGATCTATATCCCTATTCCCTATACTCCATCTTTTATTTTGCTTTTTATTTGCATTTTGGGTGTCTCATGCAAGACAAACCCTGTGATGTTTATGTTTGTGTGTCTGAGTTACTTCTCTTAACATACAGGCTGTGGGGAAGAAAGGAAACCTACTTTGTTGGTGGGAATGTCAACTAGTAAAATCACTATGGAAATCATCACAGAGATTCCTCAAACAACTCAAAGAGGAATTCAGTTTAGCCAACTGTTCTCCTTCTAGGTAGCTTTCTGAAAGTGCTTAAGACAATATGTTACAGGGGCTGGGGATTTAGCTCAGCGGCAAAAGCGCCTGCCTGGCAAGCACAAAGTCCTGAGTTCAATTCCCGGTACTGGAGAAAAACCACACACACACAAAAAAAGAACAATATGTTACAGTGAATATGAATACTCATATTTATAATAGAATAACTCATAATAGCTAAATCTTGGAAGCAGCTTATATATCCATCAACAGAAGATTAGATGCTATAGTTTAATTAGAAATACATTTGTTTATTATTATTCTTATTTGAACAATGCAGTTATAAACATTGACATACATATATATTCAGAATAATGATTTCATTTTAGTAGATTATAAGTAAATTCTTCTGCATCCCAAATTATCTAATTGAAGAAAAACTCTTATGTAGAGTTTTAAAAAATATTTTCTAAGGGGCCAGGGATGTAGCTCAGCAGCACAGTGACTGTCTGGCAAGCACAAAGTGCTGAGTTCAATTCCTGGTACCAAACAAATAAATAAATAAATATAAAAATGTTTTCCACAGCAAATATGGAAACATATTTGTATTTATCCTTATCAAATCTGCTTGCTACTTGTTATGATTGTTATGCAAAATGTTCTCCATTAAGCTTTTTGTGTTAAAGGTTTGTCAATTGAGAGACATTTGAGATAATTGGATCTTAAGATATCTAACTTTATCAGTGAATTAATCCTTCAGTGATCATCATTTGATGTTGCTGTTGGAAGATGACAGAAGTGTTCAGTCTTAGTTAAAGGGATCAAATCACTGGAGCTTCATCTAGAACTTATATCTGGTCCCTGTATGCATCATGCTCTTTACCTTTATTTCTTCTCTTTCTATTTACTGGTTACTACAAGGATTGATCAAAAACCATGTGAATGTTTAAATTTTAAAATAAATTTATTATAATAAAAAAACTCATTACATTGGATTCTCTAAAGAATATTTAACTAAAATATACTTTGCTTTTAAGCACCTGCAAAATATTCCCCTCATTTCAAACACACTAATTTCATGACTCTTCCCATTTTCTGAAGCATTTCTAGGCATCTTTCATGTCTTTAGATGTGATGTTGTGGCTGAATGTCTTGAATCAATTCACAGTGTTTGCCTTCCTCCGCCATTTTTTTTTGGGGGGAAATCTAGATGACCACTGGGGTGCTAGATTCCATAAATAAGGTGGATGAAGACAGGCTTTAATGTTTTTATGACCTCGTGTTTCTACTGGATAACACAGGGCAGAAGTATTCGCATTTTTTAATCATATCTTGTAAAGGCAATCACAAAAGAGAACTTCCGAAATCACTTCAGAAAATGGAAATTATGTTGGGATAAGTGTGTTTGAAGTGATGGAGACTATTTGGAGGGGAATAAACTGCAGTGTGTTTTTTTACTGTAATATTTTTAAAATTCAAACATTCAACATATATATCAATCACCTGTTCTATAGGGTGAGCAACATTCCTCTGGGATACTGTTCTACAGTGATGTTCTCCTACATCAAAAGCTTCAAAGCAGTAGAGTCAGGTGACTATGAACCAAAATAAACTTTTTAGGAGCCAGGCATGGGCATGTAATCCCAATATTTTAGAGGCTGAGGCAGGAGAATCATTGAAAATTTGAGACCAGCCTGAGCTACAAAGTGAATTCTAGGGCAGCCTAAACTGCATAACAAGACCCTATCTCAAAAAGACAATGAATAAGCTTTTCATCAACTAACCATGATTTCAGGTATCTGGCCATAGTAACAAATAGGTCTAAAAATAACTTCTTTTGTATTTTAGGAGATGATATGAGAAACATACATTGTTATATGATTACTCAAATTATTTCACATATATATGTGTTATCTTTTTCATGAGCAGATTATTTCTCAAATTTATGTCCAGAGATAAATATTCACTCATCCTGCAACCTCCACGTGGGAAAATGAGTAGGAAATTCAAAGGCTGATTGGAAATTGCAATGGTAGCATACATTGAATGTAGAGGGATTTTCCATAGTGGAATGACCAAGTAAATATGTTGTTTACTGTAAGACCACAAATGCCAGCCTAAATATTTCACTCTACTCTAGTGCACAAGCTTTTGTTGAAGCATTTATTTTTAATTCAAAGCAAGAATTTATTTTTAATTCAAAGCAAGCCAGTAGTTGTAAAAGCATGGACTCATCATGTTGGCTAATCTTGATCGTCCACTTCAGTGGCTTGAGAAGTGAGACCCAGAGAAGGCTAGTAAAGCACACTTGTGTGAGTGTTGGGTGGGTCACATGAGCGTGTGATCTTCAGAGCCATGTGTAGTCCCTGCCACCTTTTTCTGTCCATGTTCTATTTCCTGGCAGCTATAAGGTTAGTAGCTTTCATGAACCCTAAAGTTTCTGCTTTATCAGTCACCTGAGCTAGGTGGCCATGAGTTGAAATCTCTGAAGGCAGAAGCCAAAATAAATTTCTGTTCTATTAAGTCCACTTTCTCAGTTACCTAGTCACAACAATGAAAATCTAACAAAAAATAGAGTTGCCAGAGAGTAGGGTTGTTTCTATAATCATACCCTAGTATACAGTGCAGAAGGCATTGGAGTTCATCTGTGAAAGGAGTTTGGAAATTTCAGAAATTTGAGCTGGAGAAAGCATAGAGAACCATGTGCAGAACTTGGTGGTAAGGTCATCAAGCCAAAATGTTGAAAGGAATGTGAACATTAAAGATAGCCTCCAAAGGTTTTAGATGGGACAAGTATGCCAAGGGGACTGGAAATGCAAGTGTACCAAGGGGACTGGTGGGCAACAGTTTGGAAATAATTGCCTCCTTTTGCTCAGGCCCTAAAACTTTGCATGAGGCTGAGTTTAAAGGTGACAGATTAGCACATATGCAGGAGTAAATTATACAGCATCTGCTTATAACATGGTTTTTACTGGCTACTTTTACTCAAACTTAAAAGGAGAAACAGCAGTAAAAAACAGCACAGAAAGATGTCAAAACATTTGTGGTTTTGCCAGAAAAGAAATACATGTGAACCTGTTCCCACAAAAGTTGTGGTTGTTGTAAAGATTGGCATTATCCAAAAGACAAGTATTTTGCAGAAGGACCATAGGGAAGATATGTCAACATCAGCTCATAAACTACTTCAGTGCCATACATTACAGAGTCAGGGTTTAAGAGAGTAAATTTATTACAGCAACTGTTTTGAGAAGACAGCCTCAGAGTACCCTGATCACTCAGTTCTGTATTTCCCTAAGGTCAGCCATTCAAGCAGTAAGAGGGTGATCTTTATGGCCCAAGGTGACTGAGCTACTTCTGAAGCTGACGGTAGTGTATAGCACCGTCCACATGATGCTTGTTTTGCAGACGTGGGGGATATAGGATCTGTGGGGTTATGGTGGCTTCCACATAGACCTCAAAAGAAGACATGAGGGGCCAGGGCAATGTGTCACAGGGTCTGAGTCTTGTCAGTATCATCTTAGAAGTTTATGCATAAAGCCGTGGAAATGTGGCTGAAGGTGTAATGGATACTTTCCATGGCAGGAGCATGAAACATCTGCCAGGAAAAGCTGCAAGAAATAAGTACAGCCTGTCCAGGAACAAGGCCACGGGAATATAACCAGTGAGGCCATAGAGGCAGGCACTTCTCAAGCGTTTTGGCAATCTCATCATGCCACCCTTTGCTCTGGATGCTGGAAATGGAGTTACAGGATTTAATTCTTGCCCTGGCGGGGTTCAGTTTTACTTTACATCAATTTTTATCTAGCCCCACGTTCTTCATTATTTGAATTGCAATACTAATCATATGTCATTGCCTCGTGTGAGCAAGTAACTTGTGTTTTGAATTTTAGGGGTTTATAAATAAGAAGGCATCTTGAGCCTCAGAAAAATCTTTGACTTGGACTTTTGAGCAATGCTGAGCATGTTGTAACTTTGGTAAAGAAACATGTAGTTTTTGGTTGTATGTAAGATAGATACATCATAGTATGCAGAATTAAGTCTTTGTTATTATCTCTATTTGGAGATTAAGTGTAGTTTCAAGAGATGTGTTTGGGTATCAAGTTGACAGTGAGTGGTCCTATAGTTAATCTTGAAGGCCAGTTTGAATAGCTTGAGCGATACCTTGGAAATGATCACATATCTGGGTTTTGACTGTTTTGGTCCCTTACCCTTTTCTCTGGACTCCTTTATGTTTTTTATTGCTTCTGGTTGGATAATATTATCAGCATTCCTTTGCCTACTCTTCTTCCTAGGAGCTAACTTGCCATGAACTGAAACCAGAAAAAATGTGTTTTCTTCTTAGATAACTTCCTCAGGTATTTGCACTGTCAGTTTGCTAGTTTTATGGTAGTGAAGATTGAACTCAGGGCCTCACGCTTCTTTGTCAGTTTTATGTATAGCCATAGAGGTATGAATAACAAAGATGGTGCCATGTAGGTGTGAAACAAAACCTGTGGTAGCATTTTGTAGGTAGTAGATTTAAATTTCTGAAAAGCCCAACTAGTTTTCAAGCACCATTCACATCTTTGGGATGTGCCATTTATCTCAGACTGAGACATTGTATGTTTCACTTTTTTAATCTTTTAAATTTTTCCTAAGTGGGGAGGAGAAAGTAAGGTCTTTAAGTAATTATTATATAGATTTTGAATGAATTTTGTGGCATATACCCCACCCTTTCTTTTTGCTGTAGCCCTATAATCGCTGAACATCTGTTGAGTTCCTTAACGAGAAACGGATAACTTTTAACACACTGTTCTGTTCACAGAAATCAAAAGATTTTTTCTCATGATTTCATCATGTACCTCTAAAAATTAGCAGATATTCCTTCACATTCTCCAAGTCATTAGAAAATTATATGTTGTGGCTTCTTAATTGTCATAAAGAAAGTTATTATGTAAAGAAAGTTGTCAATCCATATTGCTTATTAAAACTATCATATATGCAGCTATGACAGGTATTTGTTTTCCTTATTTTTTCTTTTTGTTTTCTAAATGAATAGGCTCATACAGATAGTTTTAATCATTAAAATTTGGCATGTAGTTATTAATATTGTCCTTTTGATATAAAATTAAATGTTTCTGAAGGTGTACAGGATTGAAACATTGTTAAATATTTAAATATAAGTATATATACAGCATATTTTTATAATTTTAAGTTAATTCAGTCAGAAAACATAAATATTTATGAAACATAATTTATTCATAAACCACGTTATTTACATATGAAAAATAAAATGTTAATGAATTGATTTCTATCTAGTTTCAACAATTCTATTTAAAATTTTATGAGTCTTGCCTTATCCTCTAGTGAAAATCATTTCTATACCTGCATCGATTTCTGAATACTTTGTTTCAAATTTCGTGGTCAACTTTTTAAATTGACTAATGCTATTTGCAGCAAAATATTTTATCCTCATATAAGTAAGTGTGAATTACATTAAAGTTTCCTTTAAAAAAGTTTCAAATAGTGAAATGTGAGCAAACAATCTACATTACCATTTCTTTATATTCCTATTTATATTTTCTAAAATGAAGGTAATTGCATTTTATTAAATATATACTGAGAATATCCTGAAATTATTTGTCTTCTACATTTATGGGAATCATCTGAGTTGAATTTATGACACAGTTCTAGTTTTGTTTTTCATGAATTAATTTTATTTTTCCTGTAATTTTACATATTTTACTTTTCTACATTCACTTGCTCTAAACTAATGTATTCTGAAAATGTGAGAAAAATAAAGTTTTAAAAAGCAAATGAGGTACTATAATTTTAAATTAAAATGAATACATTATCTCATTGAATTATATTTAAAAATAGCTCCATTTTGGCATTAACTGATAATTTAGCACTTGTTAAATGTAGTATATCATTAAAACACTCATAAGGCTCATAATAGGCACTTAACTTTGTGATAGTTTATCATAAATAGTATTGATGGTCCCACAATCTTTCTTGCAGGTCACTTAAACTAATCACATAAAATCAAATTAAATACAATCACTTAAAATAAAGTGAAAATAATTAATTGAAAATGATTCTGCACATGGACTGTCTTAACAAACTGGACATATAGTTTATGAGAATTCATATGAATGAGATTTCTTACACACCACATACATGATCATAGTCTTATTTCTCAGTTATGTTTTGTGATGAATTATCTGAAAAATATATTAAGATAATTTTTCAATAAAATCCAGCTCCTCACTGTACTTATATTTAAATATAATTACAAGGAAAAAAACGGAAATTATGGATTTAGTATGCTCTTATTCAGACATGATCAAATGTAAAACCAAGAGAAAATTATTTCTACTGACATGAAGAAAATGTAGTTACAATAAATAATTTTGTTTTGATATTTGTAGGTCTTTATTATGAATTAAATCACAACTTACTAGTGATCTACCTAAATCTAGTTATTTCATCTCAAAAATTATGATTCCTCACAAAACTAGGATTGGAAGTCCCATTTAATCCAGCTATTTCCCTTCTGGGTATTTTCCCAGAAGAATTAAAGACATCATACTACAGTGATATATGTGTGCCCATCTTTATAGTAGCACAATTTCTTACAGCTGAATCTTGGAAACTATCCAGATGCACATCCACTGAGGAATAGATAAAAACGATGAGGTATTTTTATACAATGGAATATTGCTCAGCTATTAAAAAAGATAATCTCAAGACTTTTGTAGGTAAATGGATGCAACTAGAGACCATACTCATAAGTGAAATAAATCGGACCCAAATGGGTAAACATCATATTGTCTCCTTGGTGTTGGATCCTGAGAGACTAGGTGAAACTCAAAATGTACAATAGATGATAGGAAAGGGAAAGAAATTACTCAAAGGAAGGAATGACTGGGATGAGGGAAAGAAGAAAAAAGAAAGAAGGAACACAAAACCTAAATATATAATATGAGTCGCTGTGGTGACTGTATTGCTGTTATCTGATAGTGTATGGAAATGAACACTTAATGATTACAGTTTTTATATTGTGATCTATTGTGCATGCTTGTGTCTGGTGGTCTGAGCAACTGATTTGAAGGTAACAATATGCAATGGAATTACAATGGTGAACTTCTACCATCTTGTCTAATGAAACTCTGTATTATCTCTACTGTTTTATCAAAGAATCATTTCCTTATTCTCTATATCGGTTTGAGCAATCTTTTATTCTTACATCTGGTAATCTGAACAATGTAGTTGAGGATAGCGATATGTAATGTAACAACCACTGTTGATTCCTATTATTTTGTCTTGAGAACCTGTATCACTTTGAATATTTTGCTTTGATTAGTTTATGTTTTTTGTTTTATTTTTTATTTTATTTTTTATTTTTTGGTTTTTTTTTTTTGGTTTTTCTCTGGTAACGGGAACCGAACTCACGACTTTCCGCTTGCCAGGCAGGCGCTTTGCCACTGAGCTAAATCCCCAGCCCCTGATTAGTTTGTGTTTGTGATACTGGTATGCTGCTACTATTCTATTTGTTTGTTTGTTTGTTTCTCATTTACTAGTCTCTTTAAAATATAAGAAAAAAATGCTAATCCAAATGTCAGCTAGTGGGGCTGGGGACTTAGCTCAGCGGCACAGCGCCTGCCTGGCAAGGAACGACGTCGTGAGTTCAATTCCCTGTACCGGAAAAAAACAAAACATAACAAAAAAAAAAAAAAAAAAAGTCAGCTAGTAAATATAGCATGTAGTTTTAGTGAATTATATTTGATCATTTGAACTAATATTTCTGAAAAATTGCAAAAAAAAATGACTACATTTAAATTCATATTTCATCTCCCTGGAAGTGCTGAAGATTCATGATATACATTTGCCTTGTTTTTGTTCAATTTATAGAATTATCGAATAATTCACAGTAGTTCTTTAACTTCACTTATCTACTGCATAAATGAAAATTCTAACTGAATTTGATATTTTGTTTGTTTGTTTGTTTTGGTTTTGGTTTGTTTCTGGTACCTAGAATCGAACTTAAGGCCTCGCGCTCTCCAGGCAGGTGCTGTCCCGCTGAGCTAAATCCCCAGCCCACCTGAAAATTCTAACTGGTACGATGGTTCTGAAACATTTGTGATTATTATTATATAAATTTTGGCAGACAGCAAATAATTGATAATTTCTCAGTAAAAAAATATATGAATAATGCATTTTATAGCTATGTGATAGTGAATAAATAAAAGTCAGGAAGCACAAGAACTATGCATAAAACTATTAATATGTAAATTCTGTAACGTAAAATATGTAAAATCATTCATCCTTGACTTAAGTTTATCGCTGGAAAACATACATAATCTCCAAGGAATTGTGTAAAATAATATAATGTATAATGCTTTGAGATAAAAAGTGTTTATCTTTATAAAATTATAACGAATGAAATTTAATAGAGAATAATCTATTAGCCTTTGGATTGCAAATAAGTAATTTATGTTCTCATTGTGACTCTTACAATTACGTAGAACACCACTGGAAATTCTTAAATCTCTTGAAAACTCTTTTCCTTTTCATTTACAAAACTGAAAATAAAGTTAATGCGAAAAGAGAACAAGTTATTTAACCCAAAACGTGGGAGGACATGTCTCATAATAAACGTAAAGACGCTGCTGCTATCAGCTGAGCACATACAACGTGCTCTGTACCCAGCACTCTGAAGTAACCAGCACTCCGTAACCCAGCACCCAGCACTCCTCCGTAACCCAGCAGGAAGACCACAAGTTCAAACACAAACTGGGAAACAGTATTGCTCCGAGACAAAAATTAAAAATAGACTGGGAATGTAGTTCAATGCAAAGGCTTCAATTGACTTTTAGAACCAGGGCTGGGGATTTAGCTCAGAGGCACAGCGCCTGCCTGGCAAGCGCGAGGTCGTGAGTGCGATTCCTGGTACCGGAAAAAAAACCAAAACCAAAAACAACAACGACTTCTAGAACCATAAAAAAAGAAAAAAAAAAAATAGCTTTTGTCATGTTTAATATCTGTATTTAACAGAATGGGCAAAATAACGCAATATTGTGATTGACATGAAAAATACATAATATTTCCAACATTTTGAAAAGTTCATAACAAACAAATGTTAAATAAATTACATAATCATTCATACACTTTGGTATTTATTTAGTTTATTTGCTATGTGTAAAGGTAGACACTGAAAGCTGATTTCCAAAGAAAGGTTTTTCTCCAGTTTGGAAAAGTTATATTTATATTTTATATAAATTATTTTCTCTAGAGTTCTCTCACTGAAATTTAAAGCAAATAGGGGTGGTAAGAGAAATTCTATTATCTATTTATAATACATAATAAATATATTACATGTATAGTTTTTCACCTTTATGGAATTAGTCAATCTTAATAAACATTTTCAATTGAAGCTTACATTTTCAAGTCTTAATTACCTCTTTATTTCATCATTCCCAAGCAGTAAAAAACAAAACACATAGCTCAATTTAAATCAAATTTAATTAAAATCTTGAATAGTAGCATCAACTTTAGTATGTGCTCCGTTTCATCAAAATTGGAGTTAATGGGTTCAGTTAGTATTCCTAACATAAACTGACACCAAATGATTTTCAAACATGTAATATTCATGTATTATTTTTAATCCATTATATTATCATTTGAGATGATTTCAGAGTATCTCTTTACCATTGGTTTCACCATTTATTTTATTTGGTGTATTTCTAACCTTGTCTCTACAGAGAAAGTAGATTTTTAAATTTCTTTCAATGAGAACATTTACAGTACACACTACTACATTTGTCTTGTGTAATTGTTACATATGCATAATAATTTTAATTCTTTTCTATAATACTAGTTTTATTTCTGCAGGTATTTTTGGGTAATTATTTTAGTTACAAACTCTATTTAATAATTTCTAATTGTTTTTTCATAGGAAGAATAGGTAGAGTGGTCAATGTTATACTGTTTCTTAAACTTTCTGATAATTACTGTTTTCTTCATGTAAACACAAATGTCGAGATATTTTGATGTAACATATATACATACACATATGCAATAAACAAATGTGTTGTATATGATAAATATGTGTAATACAGATACACATGTATATATAATTTATATATAGCATTATTATAGATTTTATGTATGTATGCATCCACAAACATATGCAATAATTCTAATTTTGATTAACATTTAGACATAGCACATAGAGCTCTAGTTGGAAATATTAGAATAATGATGCCATGAACATTTCTGATTCATAGTGTGGATAAAGGTCAGAATTGCAAGTGGTGGTACAGTTACTAAAATAACATATATATATATATATCTGTAAGTTCAGTTTTAATGATAAATGCCACATGCAAATAGAAAATTTAGAAAATAATAGGAGAAAAGTGATTCATCACATATGTACTCTCCTCGGCCAGATTGTTAAGCCAGGCATGGTGGCTCGTGTTCATAATCATTGCAATCTGCAAGGATAAGGAAGGAGGATAAAATGTTGGAGCCCAGTGATGGGAACTTAGGAAGATTATGTCTCAAAATACAGCTTTAAAAAAGGGCTGCTTATGTAACTTCATGGGAAGACCCTGGGTTCATACTTTAATACAAAAGGAAGGAAGGAAGGAAGGAAGGAAGGAAGGAAGGAAGGAAGGAAG
>NW_004955426.1:14345524-14463243 GCF_000276665.1 Chinchilla lanigera
TTATTTTTTTGGTTTTTCTCCGGTACCGGGAACCGAACTCACGACCTTGCGCTTGCCAGGCAGGCGCTTTTTGCCGCTGAGCTAAATCCCCAGCCCCCCAAACTTGTATATTTTAGTTTCACTCATAAGTGAGATAAATCAGACCTGCATGTGTAAGCATTGTATTGTCTCAGTAGTGTAAGAACCTGAAAGAGTGAATAGAACTAGGCAGTGTGATAGACATTCTGAAACGAAAAGAAAATGCTCAAAAGTAAAGGGCAACAAGAGTGTGGGAAAAGAGAAGGGAAAGAAGGGGAAATTATGTATATATGTATATACAGAGTAGCTAACATAATTGTACTACTGTCTTCTATTGCTTTACTAAAAGGAACAGTTAATGATTGTTTGATCAATCTTGTATGTCTCTATTTGTTTTCCTGAGAAACCACTTTTAAGATATCAATACATAATACAACAACCATGGTTAATTTCCTACAACTTTGTCTGTAACTCTGTTTTGTTTGTATTATTATTATGCTATTTTGTAAATGGATGTCTGTCTGTTAATATGTTTCCCTTCTTTTATTTTGTAAAATTAAAAAAATGTAAAAATTAAACAGTGTATTATAATTTTCAAAAGTAACTCATCAGAAATCCTTTAGAATATCTTGAATTTTCCAGATAAATATGGAAATAAATCATATTTATTAAGTTTGTTTCCCTATTAGGAATATATTGAAACAAAATTCAGATGAGGTAGCAGTAGTAGCTCAAGTTTACTACCTTAAGAAGTTTGCATAAAAGAACAAATATATCTATTTATAAATATTTATTTATAATTTGCTGCTACATAATATAATATAATGTCCTCTTACAAAGCTTTTTCATTAATTTAGAGTGGTTTGGAGGGGTTTGGAGAGGTGGTTTGGCTAACTATTGAACATACACAATAGAAATTTCCAGTTAAAATAGGTTGAAGAATAGTAATAAAATGATACATATGCATACACACATAGAAAAAATGAAAGATTTAAAAGCAACTGTCTGATCACTTCTCACTGGATTTTAGTCCACGAAATAACAATTGTGTCAAATCTTATTATTTCAAATTTTTGGAAAAAAGTTGACGTAAATATATAACTTTGACAACATATTCTTGAGCTTTATATATTTTTGACTACTATTTAAGTACATCAACACATCTAATGAAAGAGATCAACACTCTTCCCTCTGCCTTGTGTGACATTTATGCTGAAGATTTTTGCTAAAATAAATATTATTTCTGTGAACTTTATGGAATTCTCTTTAACTTCATTTGCACTTTTGGTTATTTTGTGTGCAAATATACATTTACAAAATAATTATATATTATTTTTAACAGATTTGTAAAATTCACATTTTCTCTTACAATGAATGATATTTTCATTACTTCAGTATCTATCAACTTCAGAACTTTTAAGAACTTAAACCTTTTGGTTGGCCAGCACATAATATATTGAGTTTTAATTTTCATTTTCACACTATTAATGTTCTACTATTTCCAGTTGATTATCGGTTCTTCAGAGTACTTCTTCCAAGTAATGACTGCTTAAAGTTTTGGTTGTTTCTTTTATTGTTTGACTGATTATAATGACTGTATTGTTTTTTTGTTTTAATCTACATAATAGATGTGTTCATTGACATTTTCTCCAGAGATAGAGAAACAAATTCTCAAATTAATAAATAACTTTAAATTACAGGCCGAGTACTGCTCTGGAACTTAAATACTTATATGCTTCCATGTTTATGTTTTTTTTATTTTAAAGATAAAACAATGAAAACATCTTAACAAACACACATGCACTTAAAAAATAACACAAAAACACTGAAAGCAATACAGAATCTTAGACAAGTTGATAGAACATTAAAAATGGTTGTTGACTCTATTGTTTAAGAGACAATCAGTATATATTTGTAAATTAAAATTTTTAATACCATGTATTTTTTTATTTTCAGCAAAATAAAATGAATAATTTAATTTTAGTGATATATTTAAATCTTTTCTTATGTTATAGTTTCCTTTCTCATGATACTCATTAATATGAACTCTGTAATGTTTTATGATTTTGCCATTTTTTACTTCAATCCTTAATAAATGTACAAATAATTTCTGGGCTTTGGGAGAAATATGGAAAAAATTATATTTTAAATGAATTACAAATTACATATAATTATTCAGTAAATTGTCTTTCCTAAACCTCATTACTCATGTTAATAAAAGATTGATATTGCTATTGAAATTTTTAGGAAAGTTTAGCATTTTGGTAGTTTCTAAACAGAAAAAAATGTAATATGAATCTAATAAATTATTTAGTATGTTTGTAATTGTAACATTTAGCACAATCTATGAAAAATAACATTGGTCCAATGATATGTGCATTCAAACTAGTTCCATTCAACTCAGCTAGATAGTTAAATCAATGTTATTATATCAATTTTATATGGTATGATATTTCATTAAGAAATTAAAACATGGATAAGTATTCAAACTACTTTTTGTACATTGGTAAACATTTAAGTATAATATTCTATTGAAATGACTTTTAAGTGAGTGTTTCATCACATTTTATCTTTGCTGATTCATAATAGCTTTGTGAGCATCTATTAGTAAAATAATTATAATATTCAGCTGTCTATTTTAGCTGCTAAATCATATTTAAAAATAAAAATATTTTGTTTTCCTCTGTTTTGAGTGTGACATCAGTCTGTGAAATGTGCATCTAACTCGTGTAGAATATTAATCCATATTTTCATTTACAATTTATTTCAGTATAACTTCTTGTCATATCTAAAAATTGTATTTAAAATAAAGCTATTTTACCTAAAGAAGTCATCACCTGGAAAAATTACTTTTCTTAAAAATTAAGCCAAATTCTTTAACTCAAACAGAAATATATTTTTTAGTAGCTCTCAATTTTAAAACTTCTATGATGTGCTTCTTTTAAAATGTTGACATTATGTTGTAAAAATTAAAATTAATATATACCCTACAAAAAGCATGTCATCTTTACATACAAAAATCACTTCTTAGTATTTTCTGGTGTTTCTTCTATACTAAACTAGGTAGTATTTTTTACTAATATTACTTGAAGCAGTATATTTTAGTTATATTTTCTCTGTGTTAAAATATCTATCTCAGTTTCCTATAGAAAATTTTTAAATATTTCTAAATTATTTCATAGTAGTGGAATACACTATAAGGAAGGAAATATTATTTTAGTACAAATTTGTATCTAGACCAGGAAGGAAATTGGATAATAAAGTGCTTTGACTTTTACTTTCAAAAGTAACTTCTAAACAAAGAATACAATAAAAATTATAACAAGTCTCAAAGACAAAGCGTTCTGCGAGTGGAACCTGCACTTGGCTACCTGACATTTCATCTTGGATGCAGTGAGGAAACTACATTGGTTCCCTCAGAATGTGGTTTCAATCTCCTGACAGCAAGACTAGTGAAGAAAGACTTCTAATCCTCTTCCATTCCTTCCACTGAATCAATACCAAGCAAAGCTTTTCTCATGTGTACTTCTCTCATCCCTCCACTAATTTCAGCTTTACATTTGTTTATGAAAATAACCTCTAAACAGTGGAATATGGCATCAGAAATTATTGAATGTGTACATATTTGTGAGAAGTGGGGCTTACATTAGTTAGTCGGTGCTTAGAAGAATTCTTTCCTTTGAATCTTTACTGGTTTGTCTCCTTTTAGGTCTACATTTAGCTGCAATATTTTGCCTCCACTGTCATTGCAATTCCGTCATGTTATATACAATTTTCTTAGCTGTACCCATGCTAGTCTTCATTTTATTCTCCTTGGAACAAGCCCACATTTCTTTCAGGAAGAAATGAGCATTTCTTAAATTGTCCTCCCCAACACACCTTACAAGCGACTGCCTCAAGCCAGTCTCTACCAAGCGGAAATATACATATTTGTTTAACACAATGTAACTTTCCTTCATTTGAGAAAAGGTTGTCTTTCCTCATGTTGTCTTATGTGCTTTACTGTTAGCATATTAGAGTTCTCAGCTGTAGGAAAATATAAATCCACTGTATGTAGTCAGAATCTGCCCTTTGCCTTTATCTGATCTGTATAATGTGTGTTGATGCCTCATCATTCATATGAGAAGTGCCATATTTCTTCAATGAATAGCTGCTATAGATGTTAATTATAGATTAAAAAGCAATACCATGTTGAGTAAAATGTCACTTCTGTTGATTTCAAATAGTATCATTGTCACTTTGGAGAATAAATTACCATTTATTCCCAATTATCTTGAAATGCAAAAACTATTATGCCTGTATAATTAAGCATTTCAGGTTAAGATGATTATAAATTGTTCAGTAGTGAATTTTAGTCGTGTTGTGATTGTTTTAGGTTATGTCACTGAATCTAAGGTGATTCAGTGGGAATAGAGGAAGCTTTTAAACATAAATACCCAACTAATTCTCTGTACTTTCTACTCTGAGATGAAATAATAATACTTTATAAATTGTGATTTTTCAAAAAAGTGATATTCTCTATAGTATCTATGTAGACACAGAGGAGAGGGAAGAATAAAGCAGTCTTTGAAGCTGTCTTTGGAACTAGATTTATAGCTTCTTCTGACAATTTATCTGAGTAATAAGCAGAAGTGACTTCAGGTTTGAGACTTCCATTTAATCCCTGAGCACAAGTCTTTACTATGAGGAAAGCTCCTGGGGCTGAAGTAAAAGATTCATTTTAGGGTGCTAAAAGGACCCCTGGGAATTGAAGAAAGGCTTGTGAAAGAAAAGCTTCCTTTTAGGATGGGAGTATTTGTATCAGTACAATGTGACCACCTATTCATGACTTTAAAACATCGAAGCTGCTATCAAATATTCATGGTTTAGGAAATTCCCGGTGAGTAAAGAATGATTTAAAAATTTTATTAGTACAAAGGATTACTTTTCATTGCTCTTATTACTTTATTCAATACATTATGTAATAAATGCATGTGCTGCATGTACTGACACATAGCTACATTTTGATTATACTTTTATTAGAATGAAGAATTAAGAGAGAGCATGTTTTGAACTTCAAGAACCTTTGAGAAAAACACGTGTACATGAGATAAAGCATGCTAGAGATCAGTGTGTTTCAAATGTCGTTGGGAAGGATGAAGAGAATCTTCATGGTGTAAATGATATATGACCTGTATTTTAAGACATTTGTGGGAAATTTCAAGTAGAAACTGAGTGGTGAGAACAATTTTAACATGAAAACAACGATCCAGATGAAGAAAGGGATATGTTGCACTTTGGAAAACTGCCCCAATTGGCTGGCCACTGTTAGAAATACAGAGGGACAGGTTATGATGTAAAACTCAATACTGGGTTGAGCAGAAGGAAATATTATAGGGTTAAACAAAGTCACTGGATTTTAGTTTTGAATTTTAGAAAGTGTATTCCAGTAGGTGGAAATGAGGATAATTATTTTTAGAGGAGTAATATGGATACAGAAAGATAAATGAAGATGTAATTTAAAATATTTTAGCAAAAAACATGTTGAAATGCTATGGATTGAGAGAAGAATATATCCATGAATGAGAACAAAAATTCTAAATGTATAAAATATCATTATTTTGAGTATAGGGGAAAGGGAGCTATATGCCTTGTACAATATTTCTAATTTTGTAGTCTGCAAGGTAATCACACTATTGCTAAATTATAAAAATAAAAGGTCTATTTGGCATTAAAATGAGTAGCCTCTTAAATTTTATGTCCTAGACTCCTCATGTACCTTACTCTATGCCTTAGTTTGCTCAGTGTTGCATTAACAAAATACTTGAGACTGGGTATTACACAAAGCAAAGGGGTTTATTTCGCTCACAATTGTGGAGTCTAGAAATATATGGCTAGGCAGCCACTGACATATGGTTGGTTTTTGGCAGGGGCTGCTGCATCACAACTACCTGGAAGTGAAAGACAAGTATGTGGATGAGGAAAAGCATATGTATGAGAAAACTATGGAAAGATGAAGAAGTCTGACCTGTTTTACACTAATTTAACTTCTTGATCATTAATTATTCCCTTGAAAACCAGAATTAATTTGTATGAGAACTACTAGTCTTAACAAATTGCCACTGTTTACAGGCCACAATACTTGTCAATACTTTCAATTTGGCAATTTCACTTTAGGGGAAATACTGACAGGTACAAAGAAAACCTAATCCACAGCACCCTATTACCAATACTGGAAATGAACTGTTTTCCTGTGATTCCTCCAATCCTGTTTCCTACTTTTGGAAGTTGTGAAACTGTGTCTGGATGAACCATTGGTATTGGTAATGAGGCTGGGAATTTTTCCAGAAATATATTCTTAATAGATAGTTGAATTTGAAAATCATGTCTTATTTATTAAAATATCAACATTTAAAACCTAATAAATAAGGTATCAAAGTGGAAATTCTTGCCTTCCTTTAAGCAATCAGCTCTATAACAAATATCAGATACATGAAGATGTCTACTATCATTATATCTTGAAACATTTTTTAAAGTTTTGAAAGTCTGTTCAGTAATTCCTCTAACAGCTCAATAACATGAAAACGATCTGCCTTTAGAGGATGATACATTAACAGATTTTCTTGAAGAATATTATCAGTGTGTATTGAGGCAAAACCATCCTCAGTCTTTAAACACATAGAGAAACTTAGAGTTGGAGTTCCATGAAAATTTATTTTGTGCTAAAATGTGTTCCCTCAGTGGTAATCAAAGAGTTGCAAGGAAAACTCATAACTGAGAACAGAAAAGCTAAATGACAGCTATTGGAATCAGAGGTTCTAGAGACAAAAAGTACATAAATGGTTTTGTTGAAGGTATGCTAAACTCTCAGGAGACAACAAGCCATAAGTAGACTCAGAGAGTTGAAATGTCCTGCTAATCAAGAAGCTTAAAGTAATTCCTGGTTTTTAAGACATGAGGTAGGGCATCAGAAATGAGAAGAGTAACATGTACTTATTCTCAAATTCAGTACTATCATTGTGGTACAACAAGGTAATGTATCCATGCAAAGCATGTTACCGAAACTCAAGATAATTATACAGCATCAAGACCAGGATTTCAAATTCATGACCTTACTGGTAATTAAATGTTATTTCATCTTTTGAAAGTGTTAAATATTGCCTAGTTCTTATATGAGAAACACAAAACATAAATATGAAGAAAATAAAGGACACATAATATGAAAGAGGAAGAGAGATCTTTTGCAAAATAGAAGGTAGGAGATGAAAGGCAGGAGGGAGGGAAGACTGCAGAGAGGAGAAGAGAATTAAGATGCGCTATGTACTAGTACTGACTTGGCCTGTGGAACATGATCATTATTTGCTCCAAATTTGTACTAATAAAAAATTGAAAGCAAAAGTATCTCCTCTTATTTTCTGTTTATATTCTGAAAGTCCCAGGATAAATCATGAAAATCACTTCTGAGTGTATACACTCAACTTCCCTATGCCACTCCCAAACTTTTGTTCACTTGAAAAAACACAGCTGTGGTGCAAAGCAAATGTACTAACTTGACTTGTATACCTGCAAAAACTGTGTGTTTTACACTCAACATCTAGGACCTGTACATACAAACTTATTTAGATAGTGCATTTTTAAATGAGTAAATATTTAAATTAAGATAAAGTCACATGTCAGAGAATACACTAATGAAATTATTTGTCTCCATACAAGAAGACAGGCATACACACAAAAATAAATAGGGAGAATGTCGTGTGATGAGAGACACACATTGAATTTTTGTAGTTGCAACTCAAGGAAGTCTAGGAATTGATCTTCAGGGACCAGAAAACATGGAGCAGCATGAAACATTTATTTTTCCCTCTGTCTTTGTCTGTCTGTCTGTTTCTCTCTCTCTCTTGTTCCCAACATGAAAAACCCTGTGGACACTTTGATTTAATATTTCTGGCTCTAAGAACTCGAAGAAAAATAAATACATAAATAAATAAATATAATCTGTTTTTTTTAAGCCACTCAGTTTATCACAATATCTTATAGCAGCCATTGTGACCTACAAACGCAGCCAATCATCTAAACTGTACCTTGGGAAAATATACAATTGATCATGGCAAGAAACTGAAGTGAAAAGCATAGGAAGAAACAAAATATGATGTCATTATTACTAGAGATGATCACACTGAGATGAAGAACCTCAAGAAGACCCTTAAAGTTTACTCACAAGGATCTACTACTTCTTTAAGCCACTAAGTCTCCTAATTTATCAGGAAGTTTTACCTTTCTCATTTCAAAAACTCCTCCCAAGGTAGAAATCATGTAGTAATTTAAAAATCAATTCTCTTTCTTGCTCTCTACTTGGTTACATTAGATTTTCCTACATCTTGTGAGAGAAGTATGGCCCTGTGGTTGAAATCCAATAAGAGGAATAAGAAGAGAATCCACACATCTGTCCCACTTTGAGGTTTGGCCCATATACGGGTGATCTTCCACTTCCACTGTCTCAGCTACTGAATGCAAAGTCTCTAAGTAAGCTTCAAAACAGTAAGCTGGAAGAGAGGGAGAGATTCCCAAGAGTTGTGACACACTGAACTTTATCAAGAGCAAGCCTAAATTCATACTGCTTTCAAAACTAGTAAGGTGCAATGTTACTAGTTTCCTTTTCCAAATTCTATCATTTCTGTAGTTTACCTGTAAAAATAAATGACCTGAAAATGTCATCTATGTTTGACATCTCAGCTGTGTCTCATTCTTCTGTCTTTAGTGTACTTGGTCCTCCTATAGTTTCCGCAATCTCAACCAACACTTTTATTCTGAGTGACGTCAGTGACCTCCGCAAATCAAATCCAAGGACTATTACTAAATCCTCAACTTACATGATCTATGAAAAGTTCTTTTCCCCCTGAGAATATTCTCCTCCCTGGAGAGTACAAGGCATTATTTTTCCTCTTGTTTTGCTTTTCAGTCTGTTTGTTGAATCCCACTCTTCTATGGTCATATCTGATGGTAGAATAAGTTAGACAATGCTGCAGGAAAACAATAAAGTGAATAATAATCTGGGACATTGTAGATGGCAACGAACACACATTCTCTAAGGTCATAATGTGGGTAATAATTGGGAGAATTCTATGTTTACAAAGAACAGGGCAAGTCAGAATCAAATGCAATGTATTACCTTATTAGATCCTGATTTGAAAATTTAAAAGATATTGTTTATTAACTAGGAATGTTTAAATATTTACTTGGTATTGAATGCTATGGAGGGATCATTTTATTTATTATATAGTTGATATTTATTAATAGTAACATTCCTTTATTTGTTGTTAAAATACACACTCTACTGTTGTGAGATGAAATGATATAATACTTGAAATTTCTTTCTGAAGCTTCAACAAGAGAAGGGCCAAAGAACAGAACCAACAGAGCAATCAAGTGCAGTGGACTTAAATAATCGTGTAATCTCAGTGAACAGGACATAGGGCCTATGGACTGTCTGTCCTATCTGTAGGTGATTAAAAACATTCCCAGTAAAATAATAAAAAGAAAATCTGGACTCTCACTAAAATTTGTCTTCTCCATTCTGACCCTACAAGCACAAGTCATAATGTTATGCGTACTTTAATGTTATAATTTTTCTGTGACTACTTCTTCCCAGCATTTCTGTGTCTAATGCACAACACTCAAGTCCTGCTGAAACTGCTTATTCCTGTGATCAACCCAGGAAAAAATTACCTATTTCTTCTTTTCAGTGCATTGCTCAGTGGGCCGTATCTAACTACTTCAAGTAATTGTTTCTTAAATTACATAATTTTTACCCTCCGTTTTTGACATCTAGTATTTGCTGAGAGTGGATTAGAATAAAAAGGAAACAAAATCATAAAGGAATACTGAGAAGCATCTAAGAAACAAAGCAATACGCAAGAGGTTGGGACGGTGTGCAGGAACAAAAGCTTTAATTGTACAACATGCAGAGACAGGTCATATCTAGGGAGATGAAATGTGCCACTGTAAATTCAGTAATCTCTATTTCTAAAGTTTTTATTATGTTTTTCTTAGAGTTAAATATTCATAGTCATTGTGAGATATTAATATTTTTGCTGTCTCTAATATATCCTTTTATTTTTCTAACTATATTTTAATAAGAACATTTTATATGCAATCATCTAGTAGAGGAAAATTTCCTAAACTGGAAATGACTTATGGAGTTTATAATTCTTCTGAGCATTTAGGTCTCCAAAGTACCAGATTTTTCTTATCCATGTTAAGGAAAATAATATTTTCTAAATAATATCATTTTAAAAATATTAAATAAATTATGCCAAGCTTAAATCTTTGCAAGTTTTGTGCTTTTTTTCAAAGAAAACTAATATATTTTACACAATTTCAAAGAAATTGGGAGATTGTAGGTAAGGTATTGCTCTGAGAGTCTTTTTAATACATTCAAGGAGCAAAAAATATATTATAGGAGAAAAGTAGACTTTCTGTTCAGATTGTTTTCTGTATGCTTCATACAAAAATGATCATATTCACTCTATGAAATCTACCTGAATTAATTAAGTTAGATGATGACTAACCAAAGAGCTTCATGTTTATTTTATTTTATTTTATTCTTCAGTTTTTGTCAATGGTGCTGTGAGTAGGTAAAATTGATTTTCTAGGGAATTATTTTTATTCAATATTGCCAACAAGGGGCTATGGCTCTGAATATGAGAGACATGTTTTTATTTGTTTTTTTTTTATTGTTTTGTTTGCTTTTATTTTTTATTGTTTTATTTTGTTTGTTTTTTGTTTTGTTTTTCTTCCCATACCAGGAATTGAACTCATGACCTTGTGCTTGCCAGGCAGGCACTTTTGCCGCTGAGCCAAATCCCCAGCCCCAAGATATGTTTTAAAATGGATTCTCTACAAAGAATAAAGGAGAGTGTTGTGGAAGACCATAACAATTCCCATGAATAGTGCTTATACAGATAAGAAACTTAGTATTAGAGTATAATATCCCTATTTTTTTGTCAGCCATTGAACAGACAGGCTAAGGATTTTTAATTCAGAACACATTCCTCACTTATACAACTAAAATGTTATTCACATACTCTGTTTTTAAATGTATACAAAGTTATTACAAATTCTCTCATCAATTACACAATCTAGCAGCCTAAAATATTAAAAAATAAGTAAATAATTTAATTGGTATAGAGTTAAATATGCTGATAGATTTACTCAAGATATCATGCAATTTTTTTGTAGTATATAATTATCCTTAGAGTGTTTAACAGGTTTTCCTTCAATTTTAAAACATTATAAATTGGTATAGATAACGAACTATAACTACCAAAGAAACAACTCTGAAGTGTTTCCAAACACATTCTGAGAAACAGTTTACACAACCACAGAGAGGTCATTGACGTGTTTATGCTTCAGTTCAGGAATGAGGGGAACACAAAACGGGGAATACAAAACAGGTTCTTAATGGAAACCAATAGGCTTGAATCAAGCAGACTAAGACTATCATTTTCTTACTTGCCCATAACATTTGAATCTACATTAGAACTTATTCTTTTAATTACTCTGTAATTATCTGTTTCTCCCATCCGTATTGGCTAGCCCACATGAATCAGTGCGAGAGAAGCCGCCAATCATATGCCACACAGGTCTTCATGTTCAGCATACATACTTTGTGGCATCAGAAGAAATCTTTCTGAAATTTTATTTACAAATTCTTTTAAGAAATAAATTTTCATAGCATTTGCTTCTGTATATACATTTTCCTAGTGTGACATATTTAAAACCTACAGTTTCTGTTCTAACATCTTCCTTCTCAACTGTTCTTCTGTAGTTTTATTAGTAAAAAAAACTTACATCCCATTGCCATATACTGTCTCCGCTATACACATTTCAAAACACTTAAGCAAGGAGATAGTTTTAAATAGAAAACCTTTAAAATACTCCTTAAAAAGATTCATAAGCCTGATATATATGTCAGTTCATTGCAATTACAATAAAATTATTTTTTATAAAACACATTGAAAAGTTGTAATACTTTATGGCATTGTCAGTGATAGACTGGTAATAAATTAAATGCTATTTCAAGTCAGAAGACAATGTTGTGCAATTTAAAACATTATTGGCATAATAAATGTTAATAAGTATTTGAAAATTATTATTTAAAAGATACATATACATTTTCTATTTTTACATTTATAAACACATGTTTAAAAATACTGAAGTATTTTCAATAGAAGTGAAGTTAAAATATTAATGTGCAAGGATAAATATGATAAACAATCTATGTCTAGTAATTACTTGCTTCTTTATTCTCAAAATAGATGATTTAAATTTTAAATAAGTGAAATGTAACACTTTTCAAGTGATGCATATTTTCAAAAATTCAAACATGGCTGGAAATGCATCCTATGTTACTAATGACAACAGTGATGAAAATTAAGAGGTCAATTTGAAAATGCATTACATACAAAAATAATTGGTGGTTTCAAGAGGAAAATAATTAGGGTTAGTGATCCAAAGAACATTCTTTTAGCCTACTCTGGTATTGTCTGCTCTGTATTGCATCTAAGTGTATAATCTCTTCATAAAAATTGTGGCTTTGTATCATTTTAGAATGCTACCTGAGAACTTTAGTAGACGAACACTTTTGGATTCATTTTATAGCTCATTTAATTGACATGAACTTCAGTTTCTCTTTAATGGCATCCTATGGAAGGCACAGACTCATGCCAAAGATCTGCTGCTGATGATCTAAGTTTAGAAATGATTCCTCTTTGATACCAGGGAAGAACTTGAAAAGTGGCCCCATTGAGTCAGTGTGGATCACTTTGGTAGTTGTACTTCTAGTCTTGTTTTACAACCTTTCTCCATTTTCTTGTATTCTGGTATTTGCACTTTTTAATGATTATAATAGTTCTTAATTAATAGTTGTGAAACACTTTGATTTATCAGGAAATATAATTAATCATTAAATTATTTGAATCAATTAAGATATAAATTTAATTGCAATATATAAAACAAATTTCATAAAATATAAATTAAATTTATTAAATATAAATTAAATCCACAGAGTATAACTTTTATGAAATATACATTAAATTTATAAAATATAAATTTTATAAAGTGTAAATTAAATTGTAATTTATAAAATATAAATTACACAAAATAAATATACCTTAGCAATAAATTAGTTACTTCAAATACAAGGCAAAATTATTTTTAAAGGAAGTATAATTAGATTGTATAACTAAAATAATAGAATACATATTCTTCTAAAAGTGCATAGAAATAATTGATGGAATATTTAGCTAGGGTTTGAGTTTAAAAATAATTATATCTCACATTAATTGAATCTTTGTTATACATAAGTATTATTTATTTTATTTTTGTTTAAGTCCTTAAAGTAGGATATAAATTGTTGATTTTTATCACCATTTTATCAATCAGCAATGAAGCATTTGAGAAATTAAAACACTTGCACAAGACCATTCACATACTTACTAAGTGAGAGAAACAATATTTCAACTTAAATTTATCAGTCTCATAGACAGGATTTATCATTGCAGTGAAGTAGATAAGCACTGGCTAAAAAGTAATGTAAGTTTTGACACGTAATGCTTTGCATGAGAAAACATAGTTTAAACATTACAGATTTAAAGTTAGGCTGAAGTTTATTTAGAAGTTAATGACATGCATGTGTATTTATGAAGGTCACTATCATTTTATAACAATTCATAACAAACAGAACAGCAGGATGCAGAGTAATCTATCATTTATGAGGATGTGAAATACATAAATATTTTTCGTTTTAGTTACTATACTATTTTTTCAAAAATAATTATTTTAATATTTCATGTTAAATTTTAAGGGTTCAGTATTATGTAATGAAGCATAGGATATTTAGTGGATGTACATATAAATAATGAAGAGTAATAAAATCAGATTTACATAGAAATTTGGACTCTGAAAATGTTTATTTAAAACTTATAATGACATAATTTCTAAACTAACATAATATGATATATATCAAAAAACATTAGTGCAGTTGATATTTAAATGTAGAATCACACAGAGAAAAATAAAATATGTGTGTAATATTAACATATTACTATGCCTTTTGCATAATTTCAAATAGAAATTTAGGATACTGTAAATTTAGGATACTTCCAAATGATTCTGTGGTTCTATTATTTCCTACTTTTGCCTTTGTGAGATTACTCTTCCATATTCCTTATAGTAAATTTTTAAAAGCTTTATCATAATTCTATGGTAAAACATTAGCCCACAGTACTCTAAATGACTACTATATTATACATACTAACATATAGCTAACCTCACAAATAAAGAATATTCAAATGATATGAAATGTGATAAATAAAAACAGACTGTTTTCAAACTACTGATTTCATACACAATGAGCAACTTACCATGTTTTGGATATCTTAAGTTCATTTCCATTGCCGGGGATATAGCTCAGTGGCATAAGCACCTGGCTGGCAAGTAGAACTTCCTGAGTTCTATTCCCAGTACCAAAATAAATAAACAAATAAATTCATTTCCCACCTTAGCTCTAAAATGCAGATCAAGGTGTTTACTGATTTCCACCAAATTTGGGGCATGCTCTGGATTTTAATAAGGAGGCTTGATTCAGGGTTACTTGCTGCATACTAAGAAAAGATTCTTACATATTCCTCAAGGAGAGGAAGTTTTTTCTTGCAAATTCACTGTCAGATAATTCAAATATAGAAAAATATTCTCACCACATTATATTGGACAGTTCAAGGCAAGGTTTATAAGCACAGTGTCTTAGTTATTGAGAATATTTCTTGCTTACTGAGAGGAGTCTTCTGGAAGTTGTTGTTACCAAAGAAGGTATAGAAATGCCATTAAAAACAAAAAGGCTCAGGGCTGGGGATTTAGCTCAGCGGCACAGCGCCTACCTGGCAAGTCTAAGGTCGTGAGTTCGATTCCCGGTACTGGAAAAACAAAACAAAACAAAAAGGCTCTCTTACCTCCCTTGCTGGGGATATAGTCAGTGGCACAGTGACTGCCTGACAAGGGCAAGGTCCTAAGTTCGATTTCTGGCACAAAAATAAAAAGCACCCTTGAGACAGAAACTCAAACATTAGCAGGTTTTCTCTAGTTTTGAATTTGGATGTTTCATATGAGAGATTCTGAACCACAGTTTTGTTGCTTTCTGTCTCATCTCTCTAGCTGGCTTCCTCTCCTCTCCTTTCTCCTCCCCTCCTCTCCTGTTATGGTTGGGGAGATATTGCAAGGTGAACAATATCATACAGGACACATATTTTATAAGATTATTCATATCAGTCACCCAAAGAATCATATACACGAGAGTGCAGGAAGTGTGTCTACACATTGTAGACCAATAATCCAGCTGAGAGCCTGGATCCTGCAATAATGTCCTCCATGAGCTCACTTGAAATCCTAGAGCCAATAACCATCCCTTACTCATTCTTACTCTGATTATGTGAATCAGTAGTGAGTGTGTCATGTCCTGTGCAACTTTTAAGAGTCTATTCTCAACAGAGAGTTCTATGGACCCTGAAGAAAACTTTAGAGAAAGAGGGAAAAAAAATTACAAGACAGAAACTTGCAAGAGTCTTAGCTCAAGTGACATGTATAATAAACCAAAACTACACTACTGTTACCCTCAATAGCTAATGATATAACTGGATTATTTTAGAGAGCATGCAAGTCCTGTAGAAGATGAACTGCATTCAAAGTGGCCACAGGATATTAAGGGATAGAATGAGTACATTTTTCAGTAAAACCTGATATATTTATAATAAAGGAGAATGCTACAATAATTACTAAGACTTTATTGATCTACATCACACTGAAAACATAACTATCCTGGGAAAATTGAGTTTTTTCCTTCTCCTGGTTAAATGTGTGATGTTGCAAGTCCTGAAAAATCCTTTAAGAATCTCAGGCTACAAAACTTTCAAATGGTGAAGCCAATGGTTACATCAAAAATATGTGGATATGTGGACTAAGTTTCTCAAATTTTGAGATTTCCAAACACGAATATATATATTTGTCCTACGAAATGAGAGGCACCTTTGTCATCTATGCCTCTCCCCAAGGATATTTAAGATCTTAAGATCCAACCAGAAACTTAATTTGTATCCAGCACTTATAAAAGCTTAATACACACTATGATCAAAAATTTAGCTTCAATTTTTTCAATATACTTTATTATTAATCAAAATTTTTGATATCTGATAGGTATTAGCTCATATCTGACATCTTAATTATAAATTTTCAGATGTAGATACATTATAATTTTCACTCACTATGACATTATTTCATCTATAACTTTGTGGAATTAGCTTTCAAATTATCTTACAAATCTTCTCATAAACTGATAGCTATATATAAAATGAAATGCAATGAAAAGTGTGCAAGATTGACATAAATGATCTGTGATGAAATTTATCAAGTTTGTGAAAACCCAAAGATGGTACCATGTGTGCTTTATTATTTGTTTTCTAAATGTATTTGTAAGGACCAATAGCACAAATTCTTTTCCAGTATTCACTTAAATGCTGTTATAAGTTTCTATTTGAACATATATGTTGGGCGGGGGATAGAGTTCAGAGACACAGGCACCTGCCTGGCAAGTGTAAGGTCCTGAGTATGATTCCCAGTACCAAGACAAAATAAAGAAATAAATAAATCTTTGAATGTGTGTGTCAATATTTATTTTACATATTGTTTTCAGAAGGAGGTGTACTGGTTTAAAGAATTTAAGTATTTGTAAGATATGATATTTTATGAATGATTTGGCAAAATATTCTTTGATTTGATTTTAAAACATGCACAACTTTGCTTCTGTGATTTTGATATATTCACAGAATTGTGCACGCACTTTACAAATCTAATTTTAGAGTATTTCAATTATCAAAAAAAAGTTCTATATCCATTAGCAATCATTTCTCCTCTTATCCCTTCTCCAGCCTATGAAAACTCCAACTACATTTTCCTTCGCTACAGACTTCTCTGCTGCGTACCCTGCACAGAAGTGCCTTATTATTACTAAACTTCTCTTCTTAATACTGGTTATTGTTGAAGTGTTATTTCAATAGCATTCAAATGAAAACTACTGCAGTGAATCAAATTAGCACCTTTTGCCACTGTAAAATTATATACATGAAAGAAAATGAGTGTTACTTCCCGTACAAGAAGAATAAAATAAATAGAACCATTATAAAATGAAATAGCGAGCAGCAAAATAAACTAATGGAAAAGGAGAAGGTTAATTTCAGTGTTCCAACTAACCCTAAAGAGCAGCTATTTTTTCACTCCTTTGCAATCTGTCCGTGTTCACTCGCGTTGCTTTCCATGAAAGCCCTTAGCACTTTCACACAGAACGAAGCATTGCATGGAAATCCCTCTACTTAACTCAGTGAGAAAGAATTAACTTATACATTTCAACAATTCACAGTATTTAATTCCACCTTTCCTCAGTTTAAGCTGCTTTCCTTAAATATTGCATAAACCTGTAATAATTTGATTTCATGTCTTCATTTCAATTATATGCATTAGTCCTACTGAAATTAATCTCAATACAGCACTTTAAAATAATTAAAAGTGAAGTAGACCAAAAGTAACTTAAATTAAAGCACATACCAAAATTAAATGGCTTCCTAAGAAATAATACTTTTCAGAAATAATTACATTTTAAGAAAAAATAAACCCCTAATTTGTAGTCCATTTTAATGCCAGGCTATAAAATTAACATCCTACATACAAGAAAAAAAACTAAAACTATATATACCTATAATTATTTTATTGAAACACTGAGTTCAGTTATGATGAATTACTTTTTATATGTCTCATATTTTTGAGGCCTTCTACAAATTTGCTATTCCTGGAATACTGCACAGAGCTATGATTCAGTTCATCTTTAATGATTGCAGGCTCTTTTAGGAAGTAAACACAAACTGACCAGGTCAAAGTAATTGATGTGCAGTCTTGACCCTGCTACTGCTGGTCAAATGATGTCACTTTATCTCTTCAAAATTCAGTTTCATTTCTGAAATGTTAATTCTGTATATCCCCTCAGTATTTCCCAAACACTGACCCATTTTATCCCTCAGATAACTTGGAATATGCTGAAAATATTGATAAAGTAACCTCTAAGTTGTCTTTGGCTTTTTTTTACATCTTTAGCAGTCATAAAATGTGCTGGGAAAAATATAATGTTAGAAAAAATTCTGGTCATATATACCACTAATTTAAAAAACTACTTTTAAAGGAAAATTCCAGGATTATGCATTGCTTCTAATATTTACATATGTGAAACATACTACATGTTCCTTTTTTTTCATTTCAGAATTTACCAAATTTTTAAAATTATTTTAACTTATTTTAGGTTGATCAAGTAACTGCATAATGTATAGTTTGAATGAGAGTTCTTTTGAGAGTGAAATGAACATTAATTTTTTAAAAATACACACAAAAATGTATTTAAAAAAGAATGTTCTGGGCAGTCTGAGACTTAGGTTCACCTCATTTGTTAATAGACATGAAGACAGAAGAAAATAAACCCACTGTAGCTTTAAATGTTATCTATTAGATACATCAGTGAACACAAGGATTATACAGAGTATTCCCAAAGAATATAAATACAGCTCAGGAAAAGCAAAACATGTACAAATATTGTAATACTAAATTTATTGCAATATCATGAGACTATTACAAGTTACCTTTGGCCTCTACAAGAGGTACTCAGAGTGGTGGGCATTGGATTCCAGACATTTAATAGCATGGTGAACTGCTCCTTGGGAAATTTGGTCATTCAGATTGCTGGATATGAATTTCCAATTTCTTCTCTAAGGGGATTTTCTGTGATATATGACATGCTCTAAGGTCCCCATACAAGGGTAACACTGTTCAAAAACCATCATACTCTTTTTGTCTTTTCTAAAGTCTGTATATTTTGAGGGGCAGGCTTTGTATTTATTTTAACTTGTCAGGAAAGGAAGCTCTCATTTGAATACACCCTTCACCTGTCATTCAGTCTGTTACCATAATTCATTCAAATTCATCTTCAATGTAAATGCTGAATCAGTCTTGTCATTAAAGCAATACTTCAATGTTCCCTTCTCCAATACCAGGATATCAGACCTTGGTCTTAAATATTTATTCATCAAGTGCATTATCAACTGAAAGTTCGTGTTTCTCATATTCTTATGTTGAGATTCTTTATGTATTTAATTTTTTGTCTTTTTGAGACGGGGTTTCATTATGTAGTTCAGGCTGACCTTGAGCTCACTTTGTAGCCCAGGCTGGCATCAAGCTCCCGGACCAGCCTCCTGCCTCAGCTTCCAAGTGCTGGGATGATAGGCATGTGTCACCACACCTGACTTGTTGAGATTCTTAACACCCCAAGAGATGGTCATAGAAATTGCAGTCTTTTGAACATGATGAGGTCATGCAGGAGGATGGTGTTCTCATGAATGGGAATAATTTTCTTGAAAAAGTGATATTGCATCACTTTTCTTCTATTCTAGGTTACAAAAGAAGATGGACATCTAAGAATCATAGAGAGAGACCTAAATAACAAAACTTATAGATCTGAGCTTTTAGAACTGTGACAAAAGAATGCTGTCTAGACTACATAGCATATGGCATTATCATTACAGCAGCCCACATATGCTAAAACAATGTCTATTGGTTATTTAATTTACTCAGTGCCAACAATAACACCAACAGCAATAACACAACATCCACATCAATACACACACACACACACACACATCACAAATATTTTTATCTCTCCCTATATATATTTAACACAAATAAAATATTTTTATCTCTCTATATATATTTATTACAAAGCTTACAACAAGACATATAAAACAATTTTAAAATATGATGTGATGGATCCATGTTTTTGTCAGCATCAGACCCTCTGTACTTCAGTGATTGTAATACACCACCTAAGTTCGCAGTGAGTAATTGCATCCCTCTTTTTTGTGAGCACTGTCCATGGTGTTTCAGCAAAACAATTTGCTAGTGGTATTACTTCCCCGGTCATTCCCATTCAGCAACATTCTACTGTACATCAAGCTGCAGGCTAGTCAACAAAGATGTTTTAATCTTTCTGTTAGTAACACTTTAAATAAAAGGTAGAATATTGGAAAAAATGAAAAAATATCCATAATACTTGACTACCAACCCTTAAACTACTGCACTAATATGTACAGAGCCTTCCTTTGAACCTGCTTATCTAGGAAACATAAACAATGAGACTAATATTTCCCTTCTTTTTCAAGATTTAAACTGTCATTTCAGCACCCTTTTAGTCCTGAAAACAATATAAAATAGTTTTCATGGAGAAGCAAGTCACTAAACGTTTGTTGGATAACTATTGCTGAGTGGATCTAGTTGGAAAACCACAGGCAGCACACACATAGGGACCTGTGTTTCATTTTCTTTACCTACACTAAGAATGTAACATCTTAAGTCCCTAAACAGAGGGTAAAGAACTAGAATACTATTTTCAAATTAATATTATCTTCTCTAAGTTGTTTATAATGTTGATTCTCTAACGTTAAATATATCCTCACTTTAATTACTATTCTCATTCCTTATTCTTTCCATTGGATCTTATATTGAATGAAATCACCCACAGCAAGTAAAAAAAAAATCCCCAATTATTCTTTATCATTTGAAATGAAGCACTAAAAGTATTTGAATTCCAAATCTTCTATCTTCACAATGTTTTTCATCTCAACATAATTTTAGTTCACCTCATCCTGAACATCTTCAAATTTTGCTATTCTTTATCATTTCTCAGAAAGACATTGTCCAATAAGAAATGTGCACTGTAGCAGCAGTCAGACAGAGATAGAAATTCTCTAATCACAATTTTGTCTGGTAATAGCAAATCACTCTATTCATGATACATGGGGCACAATAAACTGTGGGCATGTTCAAGGAGGAAGAGGCTAGGGGAAGTTTTTAATAGCTAAGGGGAAGGATTCACATGAGCTGCTTAGATAAAAATTTCACTGTTCTGGGAGACCCAGAGGCAGGAATGGTGAGAGCTCATTGGTGGAAGTGCAATTGCTGGAGAAGTGTCCTTTGGGAAACATCTTATCTGAACTGCTGTGGTATTAGAGAACATTAAAGATAAACTTTGTGACCAAAATATGTGCATATATGTGTGGCATTCAAAGCATGGGGTGCATGTGAATGAATTTCTTGTGAGTTTTTTAGAAAGTCCTTGAAATAGTACTTATCTCAGAGAGACAGCTGCAAGCTCTCCTCTTTATTATTTTTACTTTCATTTTGTCTGGGCCTGAAAAGCATGAGTTCATTTTGGTATCAGCAACTTTCAAAGCAGCCAAGACAATTCTAGATACCTTCAAATAACCAGAAGTAGAAGTACAATGCTTATTTGCTGGGAATAAATACAAACAGGTGTAGAGTTAATAGATGGAAATTCAAATACTCAAAAAGATATATATATATAATGTGATGATATGAATGTCCTTACTAATGAATCTATATTAAATAAGAAAACAAAATGCAAGAACATAAACCTATAAAATGGTAGTCAAAAGCCTACATGCTTTTATTAATTTTTTTTTACTTCCAGCGAATATGGAGAGAGATGAACATCTGGAAAATTCTTAAAGCATATAGCGAGATATTCTTCTTTCACATAAGGTTACACTTAGGAAAATAATAGATTTTTTATCATTGACAAATGTTCAGCAGGTTTTTCACACATGATCTGATAAAATTTAGAAACTCCTTTCTTTCATCTAAATTACACTGTGAAAGTAATTCACAATTTATCCTAACTTGAAGTTGGAGAAATATTTTCTGAATGACTGTATCTGAAGATGTGATTTGCCTAGAATATAGAAAGGTAATGCTCTAGCCATCTATTTATTGTGGCCATTTATCTTTAAACACACACCCAAATGCCTCTTTAGATTTGTAGAGCAATCATTCGAATATTCTTCTCTGTCAGGTGCAAATAAAAAAGAAAAGATTCTCATTTTCTTTTCCTGTGCTCTATGGCTATTCATTAGTAGTTCATAATTTATATATTTATGCTTGTTGTGTAAAGAGATAAGCATCCCTGTTTCCAATTGAGAGCAATTACATGGATTTTTCTTTGATTTTGCTCAAGCACTTACTGCTAGAATCTTTTTTCTATATTTAGAATTTCAAAAGTAAGTCAGGCTGAACTTATCAGGAAAATTACTTTCATATCTAAATGAGCAGCAAAGGTAGAGATACATTATACTAATTATTTTGACAAGTGCATTTGTAATCCATAGATTAATTCAATTTTCAGCAACTAGAACAATAAGGAAGCCTTTATATAAAATAAAAGTGGAAGGGGAAACACATGAAATGTTCAGAATATTGTGAATAACTGGCAATGATTATTTTCGGTTTATTTTCGATAGTACTTTGTATTTTTCAGTAGCATTGTCTAAGTTATGTTATTTCTTCACAGTCACACTTTCAGAAGGATGGCAATTCAAATGTCCAACTCCAAGCAATGGACTCTGACATTTAAAGGTATTCTGAGGCATTCACATATGTTCAAAGAAGCTATTTGTATAATTTATCCTTTCCTTTTTTTAAAGTTTGTAGGTAATTTGAAATAGGTCAAATCAGATAAAATATTTTTAATGATATATTTTTAGTACCAGTGAAAAAATCTGTGTATAATTTTTAAAATATCCTCTGACCATTACTGTATTTTAGATTTTGATAGAGTTTTAAGACAAATCTAATGTAGAGGTACTCATATTTTTCTCGGAAGATCTATTTTCTGTATTATTTATAATAATCTCTGTATAGCTATTGGAATTCCTGAGTGGGAGCACAGCTATTATGGACATTTTTAAACATATGACCCTGTTGTTTCTTATCTTCTGACTATGAAAATGCAGAATGTAGCTCAAGTATAACATAACAGAGAACAGCACACTTTTGGAATTATTTGACTCATAATGCTCTATAGTTCTTTATGCTGAAAGGGGGCTGTTTTCTGTCTTCTATTTCTATGCTGAAAGAAACCGTCAATGAGTCTTTGGTTGACCAGTATTGCATGTCTATATCTGTTTTCTTGAGAAGCCACTTTGAAGATATCAATATGTAATACAACCACCATTGTTAATTCCCTACCACTTTGTTTGTAACTCTGTATTGTCTGTATTGTGCTTGTGATATGTTGCAAAATGTTGTATATCTGTTACTGTTTCCCTCCTTTTATCTTTAAAATAAAAAAAAGTGTGATGTTAGTTATCAATTTAAAACAATGATTCTCTCACATTCTATAAATTATATCTGAAATGTTCTCCCAGAATGTCCTGTAGCTGAAACCCTAATCCCCAGTCCATCGCATTATTGGGAGATGGTGCTACCATTGAGAGATGGAGCCTAATGAAAGGTATGAGACTACTGGGATGTGGCTGGGAAGCAGATGTGGCTCACAGGTCTTCCTCTCTCTCTATTTTTACCTCTCCAGATACCAGGAGTCAAGAAGCTTGCCCTACCATACATTCCTTTCTTTATCAAGATATCTCACCACAGGACCAGAAAGAATAACCAATTTGGAGTGAAGCACTGAGCCCTTCAAAAAAAAACTGTGAGCCAAAAAAAACTTTACAAGGGCTGGGGATTTAGCTCAGCGGCAAAGCGCCTGCCTGGCAAGCGCAAGGTCGTGAGTTCGGTTCCTGGTACTGGAGAAAAAAAACAAAAAAAAAAAAAAACCAAAAAAAACTTTACACATTTTAAATTGGTTGTCTCAGGTATTTGTTATAGTAACAGAAAACTGGCTAGCACATATACTGTGGTGGAAATACCCTAAACTGATGTTTACCCTCTTCTCTCCTGGTATCTCTACCTTTGTGGAATTTCATCTTCATAAGTACCGAAAACACTTGTCATTTTCTCATAACAAATCTCTCAATTAGGTTATGTTATAGGGCAAAGAAAATGGATACCTCCATTTTGTTTTCATCATGCTAAATGTTATCTCAGTAAAATGTAGTGGAGTATATTATTGACTAGATACATGAAGTAAACATTAATGTCATACAAGTTCATGGAAACAGAAATGAGGGTAACTTCTAGGAACACTGAGCAGGCTCTAGGATTTTAAGGTGTTCTCCAACTAAAAGCCTGTAAAAGCAGACTGTCATGCAGGCACTTGTAAATAAACTGCCAGAACTTTGAGGGTGGAAGTAGATTCTTTCCCACACAAGCCTAGAAATGACATTATAGCCCAAATGGCACCCCAACTGTAACCTTGTCAGGGCCTGAGCAAAGCTCTTGGACTCCATATCCACCAAGAGATAATAAATACATATTTTAAGATGCTAATTTTGGGTTGTGAGGATTATAGTTAATACTCAACTGTAAATATGTGAGTGCAATAATTATTTGAATGTCTGTGTCCCTTCCAAATTCACAAATTAAAATCTAACCACCACTGTGATTTTATCTTAGGCTACTATAAATTATAACTAGTTATCATAAACAAGAGAAATGTGTTCTCACCCTTTTACTGGCTGGGAAGTCCAAGGTTAGGTAGTGAGAATCATTATCTTCTTTAGAGGACCTGCTTCCTATTCTATAGAGAGTGCTCTTATTGCTATTTTCTCACAAGTGAGAAGAAAGAGAGAGAGAAAACTCTGGCATTTCCTTTATAAGGATTCTTATCCCACTCATAAGGTCTCTACTGTCACAATACCATCATCCCTCAAAACCTCATCTCTTGATATCATCCCACTGAGTATTAGATTTTAGTGTATGAATTGGGAGGAACACAAAGAGTGCTTGTTTGCCATGAGGGTAAAACCCTCGTGGATGGGATTAGCGCCCTTATAAAAGAGACCCCTGGAGAGTTGCTTGTTACTTCCACCAATTGAGGACACAAAGAAAAAGATCTATTAATGAACTGGGAAGGTACTTTTCACCATTCACTGACTATGCAAATGTTTTGATATTTGGCTTCCCAGACTCAAGAACTGTATGAGATTAATTTTTGTTACTTAAAAGCCTTCCAGTCTATGGGACGTTGTTACAGTGACCTGAATACACTAATGTATTGTGTTTGTGCATGTATGTGTATGCACACATAAAAGTGCCAGTACAAATATATAAATATGTAGACATACAAATATAAACATAATGATGTGGGATGCACTGAACTTATCAAATAAATACATTCAATTGTATACTTAACATAGTTTTCATATCTTTCTTGACAATTAGTGCCATAAAAATGGGTTTAAAAATATTTAGCTATTTTAGATATTTTAGGCATGAAATTAACTAGGTCACAAAAACTTCAGGTCATAAAATCATGTCTATAACCTTCTGTGTTCAAATATCCTGAACACTTATAAGTCCATTTGGTGAATAAAGCAAATGGTAGGCTAGGGTAAATATTATGATCAGGATGTAGAATAGCTCCCAAAGTGTAATGTGTTCAAAGCTTGGTCCCCAGTGCAGTAATGTTTACAGGTGGTGCTTCAAGGAATTGATTGGATCCTGAGGGCTCTAATCTCATCAATGGATTAATTCATTGAGAGGAACAAAATTTATGGGCTCTTGAAAAGTGATGGAAATTTAGGAAGCAAATCCTCATGCAGGAAGTTCGTCACTGTTTGTACTGCTCCCTCTCTGAAGCAAGATGCTACCCCTCACCACAGGGCCAGAAAGAATAGAGGCATTTGGCCATGGCCATTATCCTGTGAAATCATAAAGCAAAATAAATATTTCTTCCTTGGCATTGATTTTCTCAGGTATTTTGTTACAGTGACAAGAAGTTAATGCAGGATCTAATAAATATGGAGCAAATTTAAGAAGAGTTATCAGGAACATATCCGGTAGAAAACTCAGAATTTGCTTATATCTGCAAATTAGAATCCATTCCCATCCTACTGACCTCAAGGGTACTAACTTGGAAAATTTCTGTTTGAAAAATGCTCTGAAATGTCAAATTTTATGAAACTGTCTTCATTTTCTAAACTTAAATAGATCCATGTGAGTAAGTATAAGCTTATGTTTTAAAACTTATCAAAAACAAACAGTTGTAGACTGCTAATATTGAAAACCAACTTACACAAATTGATATACATTTTTTAAAACAGAAGACTATATTGATTTTAGCATGACATATTGAGATATTCAGATATATATCTTATAGATTCTAGTCTAGTTAACTTCAATAAATTTTGAATTGCAGAAATAGGTTGTGTAATAAATATGGTTGTTCTTCAAAACAACATATATTTTATATTATGCCAGGTTGATGAGGCAATGTCTAAAAAGGTTTCAGATTCTATATATACCACAGATGTACAATGTATTATTATAGTTAACCATTAAATGACCTTTAACAAATAGTGCAATTAGAAGTTTGAAATATACTAGGGTTCAATCAATTGTCAGTGGAATGTATTTAGCAGTTTCATTGTATATTTGGTACTGTAATTTCTTGAAAGAGAACAGAACAATTGGTGAAAGACTGAGAGGAGCACACGACAAGAAAGTCATGCTAAAAACATTGCTATCCATGGCAAATTCATTTTGACTATTTACAAGTTTGTAGTTTCTCCCCAGCACACCTGGAAGTACATTTATAAAATCTACATCTATACTGATTTGCTGTCTCACTGCACCTTTTTTTGAACCTTAAAAATGATGCCAAATAACTTGAAGTTTCCTGAGTTCATTCCTTCCTACTGATGGGAATGACAATCATTTGTATAGCATAGAGGACCTCCTGAAACCTACAGCTTTCCAGATACTCTCTAGCTAGGCATTCATTCTTGAAAAGCCACAAGATTTTTAAACAATTATTTTTTTATTTTACTTATTTAAATGTTAGCTCAATACATTAAGAAAGTTTGAAAGTAACAGACTAGTTGGAAGGTCTGCATATGTCTTTGATCTTAAGGAGTATAACACAAAAGTTACATAGATGTAGAATTTGTTTAAAAATAAGCATTCTAATACAGAGATTATATTGAAATGCACTGTGATGTAATTCCTTATGTATATGTGCATGATAATTTAAATTGATCAGTGAGAGATTTGCTGGCCACTTGTGCGTGTATTGTGGGAAAAAATCCAAATCCATTTATTTATTTATTTATTTTTTTGGTTTTTCTCCGGTACCGGGAACCGAACTCACGACCTTGCACTTCCCAGGCAGGCGCTTTTGCCGCTGAGCTAAATCCCCAGCCCTCCATTTATATAAATGAATTAGGTGATTCTTTCCCCAAGGAATCAAATTCTTGGTATTTTATGGTTTCTTTGATTCACAGAAGCTGTAAAATAACAAAACATTATGAAATAATAATCTTACAGTTTCTACCTACTCCCATATTTTAAAGATTTTTTTTGTGTGTATATATATATATATATATATATATATATATATAAAACCAAAATTTCTTTATTCACTGATCAATGAATACATATGTTGATTTCATAACTTGGCTATCTTGTATTCGCTACAGGGCAGATATTTCCACAGATATCTCTTTTATTTCTTTTGTGTATATTCTATGCAGAGAGATCGCCAGGTCATATGGTTATTTTATTTTTAATTGTTCACAAACCTTCATGTCATTTCCCATAATGGTTATATAACCTTGTCAATAACACACAACACTTTACTTTTCCTTACACCATTGTAAATACTTGTTTTTTTTTAAGTTTCAATAAATCTCTTTGAAAGTTCTTACTTTGATTTGTTTATGTTTGTGATACTGGTGTGCTGCTACTGTTCTATTTCTTTGTTTCTCATTTACTACTCTTCTTAAAATAAAAAAAAAAACTACTCTGATAGATGTGAAGTGATGTTTTGTCATGGTTTTGACTTATATTTTCCTCATAATTAGTTATGTTGGGCATATTTTCACCTAACTTTCGTCAATTTTAATGTCTTCTTGAGAAACAAAGGTCCATTTTCATTTAAAGAGTCATTTATTTTAATTCTTAAATTATATAAATTCCTTATTTATTTTGACATTAACCCCCTATGAAATATACAAAACCAAATTTGCTCTCAATGGGTAGGCTCTATTTTTATTTTATTTCCTTCGCTAACTAGTACTTTTTTAAATTTGAAAAGCAGGATTTTCACATCTTGGAGATAATTAAAAGAAAATACTTCTGAGTTTGAACTAAATGAAAGCAGTGTAGGGCTGGGGCTACAGCTCAGTGGCCTGGGGCCTTCTTGGCAAGTGCCAGGTCATGAGTTTGAGTCCCAGTACGAAAAATAAATAAATAAATAAATTTGGTGTAATGTACTAATTGAGTCTTTTCATACTAACTGATTCCAGGCAGTCTACCTTAAGTGTTGGTGTTTCTTCATCTCTAAAATGCAAATAATAAGACAACATTGCCAAGCTATCACTAGGATTGTATGAGAACATGATTATAAAGTGATTCTTCAGTGTTATAATCCTCAATAACTGAGAACTAACACAACTAATCACACAAAAAGTAAATGTGATAAAAATTGAGAATTGTGGGACTAGGCTTATAAAATAACATCCAACATGGCTAATTAGAATATATAAAGTTACATAGCACATAGATAATGTACTTTTGAAACTTGTTTACATATTTTCACATGTGTTAGTATTTGATATTGAGTGTAAATTTCTTGTATCTGTTTATATATCACACTTATCTGTGAATTGTCAATTATACACGACCTCTAGGGGTTGAAGATGTCTTGTATGAACCTTATTATCTACCTTACAATCATTTACTGTACTTGCCTTAAAGATTTTGAACATTAACAAATACAATTTGTGTGAGTTTACAGTATAGACAACTTACAATTTATCCTCAGTGATATATGGACACCATAGAATGAACAAATGTATATTTCTTTCTAATTGCTTCATGGGCTATTTGAATACATTTATTCATCATATATTTTCTATCTTGTATTGATCAACCAGCACTTGTCAAAAATCTAGACAAGCACAAATTTTTGTGCCATCTGTTTTTATAGAGAAAAATACAGTAAATAGGAATTCTGTTGGCAGGAGAAGTCGATCTTCCCTTTTAGTTTATATTTTAATATCAGAAGACTGGATAAAATGAACATATTCCTGCTTACTGTTAAAATTTGATTAATATCATTTTATTTATTTCCACTAGAACCTAATTTGTGCTCTTTGGACCTTAAACAAGATTCTAAAATGAGGTATTTTAAGTAAGCTCTTATCACTCAAAATTCTCTCTCTTTCTCTCTGTCTATATAATATATATATTATATATAATATAACATATATCTAATTTTGTCCATCCACAGCATAGTATTTATAATGAAAAATAAAACTTTTATTAGTCACTAATCTTAACAAAAGACATTAAAAGACATTTTTGTAAACTGATATTTGCAATCCAATTAGATTAGAGTTGTTATGGAACTACATATTAACGTGTAAAGTGATGTAGGAACACAGCAAGTGTGATAATTTGCTCTGATTTACTACAAAGGTTCGGTAGTAAGCTAGGATGGTGGCATCTGTAGTTTCAAAACACTTGAGGCGGGGTCTGGGGCAAGAGGATTACAACTTTGAGTCTAGCCTGGCCAAATTAGTGAGACCTTGTCTCAAAGTAAAAAATAAAAAATGGGCTTCAGATGTAACTCAGTGTGAAAACCCTGGACTCAATCATTAGTACCACAAATAAAAAGAATCTAAATAATGAACTTTAGGAAACAGAAGTAATATAGAATATAAAATTATGTAATATGATACAACATATAAAAATTGAATAGTCTATCCAGAGCTTTCTCAAAGAATGTTTTAGAAACCTATACATGTCTACTTATCACATTAAAGTTCTGGACCTAAACACATTATCAGGACTTTAAGAAAGTATATGCTTTCTCCAAATTACAAGGAGAAGTGACTATAAAGAAATAAATATTTTCAAAATGATTATTTGGGTATCTCCCTACATATAATGAAAATCACAGGAATGTTGAACTATAACAAGTTTTAAAAGTCATTTCTGAGACAGCAAACTTGTTTTACTCTCCCTTGAGCTATGGTCAGTGGGAAAAAAAGTATAATAATATGAGTTTATCATAGGGAGTTACTGTTGAACATTACCTATTGCAGTAATTTGAATAATTTACGTCCCTCCTCCCTTGTTTTTCATGTGAGTTTCAACTTTGAGGTAATTCAAGTGGTCTTCTAGTACTACTTTAAGGAATAAACAAACAAAATAAGAGCAGGCTTTCCTTTTCAGAGAAACAAGGACCAAAAAATAAATAGAGTCCATAGCATTGTAAAATTAAATACATGAACAAGATTGCCAGCAATGAAGAAAATTAATGTTATTATATACATTTTTGGGGAGTTCACTTTTAATATGCATTTTAACTACTTAACAATTGCAACTTCAAAATTTAAAATATTCAACCATAAATGTATCACTAAAGATAGAAAATGAATGTAATATGAACAGCTAGTAACTTGTATTATCCTGGCCATGTAAAAATGAAATTATAAATATTCAATTTTCTCCTACTTATATATCCCGTGATATGCAGCTGTTTCACGTCTTTCCCAAATGTGGTACAATTCTTCGACTGCTATGAAGAGCTAATAGATAGCATAAATTCAGGTTTATTGCCTTTATAATACTTTTCCTTTGGTTTAATCTTGAATTCATCAATAATTTAAAAAATTAGAGGGGGAGGATTATGTAGAATCAAAAAGACAGGGAGGATCAAAATATCTCAAAAAGAGAGGGGGGATCAAAATATCATAATAAGTGCTGTTTGAATTAATTTAGGAATAGTTTTTAGTTCATTCAAATAGGGTTCCTAAATGTCCTTGCAGTCAATCCAGTGAGAAATCAAATCTGCACCCTGGTGATAGGCTACTTACGGTTGGTAAGATAGACCTGCTGTAAGGTGCTACTGTGGGCTTCGCAAAGACAAACATGAAGGAAAGGACATATTTCTCATGTCATTCCTCCTTCCAGATCTGTGGTTGGATTAGATCATCCTTTGCATATGTAAACATATACATAAGCAAGAGAACAAAAAGAAAATAGGCTACACAGATTAGTGCTTCAGTTCTCTATCTGAAAGCCAAAAATAGTGTTAGAAAAGAAATGCATCCCCCCCCACCTTGTCACCATGTAAGAATTAATAGAAGACTATAAATCTTGAGGATGAGCAGAAGAGTCTCATTTTCATAGCAAAAATTGTCCTGGTGAGTTGAACAGCTTTGTAGGGTGAGGTTCACTGTATTATATAAAGGAGAAATACTTCCTTCTAAGCCATCAAAATCTGTGTTTCCTTACCCTGGTCACTGCTGCAGGGGATTATACTTAGTTATTTCCTTGAGGTCCTAGAATACTGGGAAGGGAGTTGGAGTTTAAATAATCAGATATGCGTACATTCACATTTTATATCTGTTTTAATGTGCTAGTTTTTCATCCTCAGACAATAAATTGCTGCTTCCTGTGGTCATTGGGCGAGGTTGTTGCATCTTTGAATTCAGATGTGTTGGTTTGTAATGGCAACAAGGAACAGCGCAATTTGACACTGATTTATGATCTCACAGTTCTGTAGCTCAGAAATCTGAGAAGGCTCAGTGGCTTCTCTGCATGGTGTCTTGCAGACGAGATAAAGGTAAAAGCCAAGTTGCTGGTATCTCAATTCTGAGGCAGAATCTACTTGCAATTCATGCTAGTTAATTGTCGAATTCACTTCTGTGAATTTATGAGACTGAGGCCAAGTGACTTGGTAGCTGTCAGGAGCCAACCTTACCTCTTGAAGAATGCTGCATTTAATAGCACATGAGCCCCTTCATCACAAGATAACAATAGTACTTCTATTTTTAATTTCATTTCTATCTCCAGCAAATGCAAATCCTCTAAGTGCTAAGGTGATTAATTCAGGACCATCTGAATAACGCAGTACAGTGTCAGTGTTTTGAAATACAGTGACTAGTAACCTTAATTATGTCTGCAACTTTTGTTGGCTATGAAACATGAATTATCCTAGGAATGCTATCTCATCATATGTACAGTGCCCTGCTCAAGATTAGCATGTGAAATCTTCAGGGGAGGTTGCATTTTTAGAACTGCCTGCCACAGAAGAATTTGAATCAATGTTCCCATACTCAGTCCTGTAAATTTTCTTTGTTTACAGGTTAGTTTTCTTTTCAATAGAACTGGGATTCTCCGGGTTTTGAAATATCAGCTTACTTTCCTGAGATGGTTCATTTCCAGAGACGTAGGTGTTTACTTTCTCAGTTCTGCTGCATCAGTTACTATGGTTTCACTTAATATTCACTCTAGAACATTAATGAGATCTACATCTACCTCTGCATTGCCTATGTTTCCATTTCCTTTGTTCTTTTGTATATTCTTGTGGTGCAGAGTACTTGGTCTCAAAATGGTGTCAGAGATGAAGACATTATTGAGTCCATTATATTGCAATAGATATCAGCATCATTTGTCCCAGTTCGCAGTGCATAATCAAAAAAGTATACAGACAATGGTGAACATAAAGTCAAATACATTTGCTTTTTTTACAGTCATCTTAATCCATTAGTATCTTTCAAAGAAATAACAATCTGGTGAAAATGTGTAAAATGTTCAGAGGTATTTGATATAGGATTACTGAAAGGAAGAGACTGAAGGTTTGAATCATACAACATGTATCAGTGAATTGCCAGACAGAAAGAAATAAAAAGGAAGGATAGAAAGTGTAGACCATATATCTCTTTGTCCTAGCTCATTCCACATCCTTGTACCTGTTCTACCTTTTTCTCCTGCCTTCCATCCTCTCTGCTTTTTCCAGCCTAGTCATAGGCCCAAATCATCCAAATATGCATCTTCCCAAAATAGGATCTATTCAGCTGTGCATATGTACTCTCATCATATCTCCTTTTTAATATTTTTCATTAAAATATCTCATTTAAAATTTTTGATGAAGCATATCTTTATCAAGATAGTATAATTTTACATTTTTAAAAAATTTAAAATCATCTTACCTAATGCATAAAAAACATGAAAATTTTCTCTTTTTAGGATACTATGTGATGATTTGATTACTTGTATATTTTGCAATGTTTAAATCAGAACATATTTGGATATCTGCATATGTATCTTCAATATTTATCATTTCTTGTGGTGAAAATAAAATAATCTTTCTTGAAACATGAAATGCATTATTATTAGACACAGGCACTGCTGTTACTTAAATCTTGAATGTTCTTAGAAGATCTTTGTGTTTAAGATTTGCTGCCAGATTGTGTCACAGTATTTGTGAATAGTGAAACCTTAGTGAGTTAGAAAGAAGTTAGGTCACGGGAGGTATTCATCTGAAGGGGATTGGATTTTAATACCACATTTATCGCTTTGCATCCCAGCTACATTAAGGTTAGCAGACATTCCTTACCAAAGACTCCCACCATGAAATATGGGTCACCACACACCCAAAGTAACAGGCCCAAGTGGCCATGGAGTGATGCTTCTGACACCATGACTAAAGTCAACCTATTCAATATTTATATTGATTATCCCAGGGTCTTTGTAACAGTGACAGCATGCTGACTAACATATCACCTTAATGTGTAGTAGCACAGCATCATGACTTACTCTTTTCTAACTATGATTCTTACCCATTAATGAGCTCTGTCCATCCTTTCCTGCTTCCACCCCCATCTTGCCAGCCTTTGGTAATCACTATTTTACTTTCAATTTCAAGGAGATCAAATGTTGTAGATTCCACACATAAGTGAGATCATACAGTACTGTCTCTTTCTGTCCCTGCGTAGGTCACTGCACACAGTGCTTTTTAGGTTTTTTTCTAGCTGTTTTCAAGAAAATCATTGGTACTTCTATGGATTACTTAAGCTCTGCAGATAATTTTGCATATTATTGATATTTAAAAGTACTCTTTCTTCCAATAAACGAAGACACATTATTATTCTGCTTCTTATGTCCTCTTCAATTTCTTTTATCAGTGTTTCATAGATCTCACTGAAGAAATTTTATTCCTTTCATTTAATTTTTTATCATTTATAGATGTATTGTGGGATTATATTGCTGATTGTTTCTCTCATTTGCTGTTGCCATATCCCACTGCTGAGTTTTGCATATTAATTTTTATATTCTATGACTGCTTGTTGATTACTCCTAAATTTTTCAGTACTATCTTTGAAATTTTGTATATAAAATCATGTCATTTGAAAATAGTGATATTTTGACAATCTCTATTCTAGTTTGAATATTCTTCATTTATTCCTTTTCCTTTTCTAATCGTTCTGGTTATGAATTCCAGAACTGAATAAAAGTGGTTAAAGTGAGCATTTATGTCTCATTCCAGAACCCAAAGAGAAAACTTTCAGAATGTTACCATTTAATATAATGCTCACTCCAGGCTCATTATAAGTGTCCTTTATTATATGGAGGTACATTCCTTCTGTACCTAATTTGTTAGGCATTTCTATAAAGAGATATTAATTTTTATCAAATTCTTCTTTGGCTATCAGGATGATTCTCTTTTTGTGATCATATTTATTGATTTCCATAAGTTGAACCATCTTGGCCTCCTATGGATAAATATCCTGGATCATGAAAAATAGAACTTTTAATATTGTTTTGTATTTAGGTTTCTTTTGAAACTTCATTAAGGATTTTTTGAATCAACATTCATTCAGGTTAGTAGGCATCCTTTGCATATGCTGACCTATATATTTCTTTTTTTGTGTCATTTAGATAATTCATTGTCATTTAAATAATTCTACTTTTAGTATATGAATTTGGAAGAACTCTCTCCTTTTCTTTTTTGTTGAATAACCTAAGAATTGATATTAGTTCATCTTTATTTGCATTGAAATTAGCAGGGAAGCCATCTGCTTTTAGACTGCTCATTGATGAGAGAGTTTTGTCAATCTCACTACTTGCTATTCATTGACTCAGGTGTCATTTTCAGAGTCTCTTCATTTTGGATCTTCTGCATTTGTGTATTCTCTCTTCCCCTTTTTCTGTCAAATTGTTTACATTTTTGTCCTTTTTGAAAAATTATTTCATTGATTTTTTAAGATTTATTTCATTAATTTCTATTATAATCCTCATTTTTTTTCTTCTACTAATTTTGTATTTGGTTCATTCTCATTTTTCTAGTTCCTTGAGATGCTCTGATAAGTTTTTTGATGAGTTCTATTTTTATGTATATACTGATTACTATTAATTTCAATTTGATAATTCGTTTTCCATACCACAAAGGATTTTCATAGGTGGCATCTCCAACCATTTTTATTTATTTTAATTATTATTTCCTTTTAATTTTCTTCCTAATTTCTCCCATGATTCTTTGGTTATTCAACAGTCTATTGTTAAATTTCCATACTATTATCGAGAGAGTTATTACACTTTGTGATAAAAGGAGAAAGCCAAGAAAGGAAACAAGCTTAAGATTTTGAAGTGACATCAGAAAGATAGCATGCTAAAATTATCTGATATACTCAAATGAGATAAATCTGTACCACATTTTCTTGGTAGCAAACATTATTCTAGGAATTTCTGAGGTGGTTTCCATAATCAATATTCCTCAGTATTCTCAGTCCATTTTCAAAATGAACCTTCCTTTCATCTTTCCAGGCTATTCCTCAGCCAAGACCCTCTATCAGTTTCCCCCACATTATCCAATTTATATCTGCTAAAAATGTTGCCACCTTGGGTTATATATCAACAGTTTAATTAAAAGAACAAATTAAATATGACAGACTAAAAATATGAAATTGACCTTCATAAAGCTACATCATATTGGTGCCAAATATTACTATATTTTTCTGCAACTGAATACCTATGACTTCATGTATCGTCTATGTAAGGTTTACAGAAATCAGAAATATTATTCCCAGTCATTAACAGTGCTTCCCTAAATAGGTTTCTTTATGAGTTTATTATTCCACTGTCTCATCTCTGGATCCAATATATACATATGAATATAAAACTTAAAGGAGAAAGAATTTAATTTGGCTTACTTTTCAGAAGGTTCAGTCCATGATAGTTAGCTCCAAAGCAGATCTTAGTGGAAGAGTACAATGGAACAAAGTTGCGTAGTTCGTGATGACTGGGAAGAAAAGCAGGGGAAAAATTCCAGAGCAGACTCAGAGACTAGAGAAGCACACAAGGTCATGATTCCATGATGCACACCCAGAAGTGTGCTCTAATAAGCCTCTAGGTTGTTCCTTAGCCAAATGAGTTGACCATCAAATTACTCATCAGAATGGCATTGACTGAGAAAGTCTCAGGAGGAGTTAACTCAACAGTTATTTCTTTTGCCTTTTGTGTAAATTCTTTAACAAATTTAGACTACAATTTTTAACTTCTCTCTCTCTCTCTCTCTCTCTTTTTTTTTTTTTTTTTCATCTTTTTGAGACAGGGTGTCACTATGTAGTTCTGACTGGCCTTGAGCTCACTTTGTAGCTCAGGCTGGTCTCCAACTCACAACAATCCTCCTGCTTCAGCCTCTTGAGTGATGAGATTACAGGCATGTGCCACCATACCCGGCATTTATCTTCTCTTAAGATTAATTTATTAGTATATATAGAATGTATTTACTGACATGTAGAAGTGGTGGATTTTTTTTTTATAGACTGTATGGACTTTGAAGGAATTATAGTAATGATAACATCAATAATAAGAGAAAAGCAATCTTTTCAGAAACCACTTATTATTATCAAATATGCTCCTGAGCATTTTACATGCATTTTGACAGTGTTTGGATTTTCACATTTCATGTTTTGATGAAACTGAGTTTACATAAATTCATCAATTGGTTAAAAGTTAAAATCCAGAGTGAGTTTGACGCTAACCTGGGTCCATCACAAAATTGATCTTCTTGGGTGATATAGTTTTCTGAAATATAGTCAGCCAAGTTAGCCATATTTATGAGTCTTTCACCATATGCTTAGAGTTCAATTTCATGTATAACTTAGGGAAACACTTAGAAAATGAGAAGAAAAGACACAGGATAAAGTATTACTTAAAAAACTATATGGTTTATCTACATTGTACTATTCAATAAAGCCTCTACATTTTTGAGAAAATCATGTATGTTAAGAATATACAATGGAATTGGGTAAGGTAGATTTTGGGTATATAATACATTTTAGCAGGTAAAAGGTCTGAATTGCCACAACAGAAATCTTTATGAAGAAGACATTTACCCAGTTGGGATGATGGGGTGTCAGTGGTAAAACAGTTTGGACGAGGGTGAAGGAATAATAGAATAATCTTGGATTCTACCAAATTTCTTGTAGTATATGTCATCTTAGTATCAATTATCTATTCTCATTCTGTATTGCTAATAGAACCATCTGTTAAAAGGTTACTTATATCTTCAGTTTCACTGAAAATCATGGATCATTAGATCAAGCAACCTTTTCCCCTTTCTAATGACTGACTGATTTTGCCAGAAGTACATTCCCTAAATCTTGACTTGAAGAAAACAAATCAGATATTTTGTGTGGATGTGCCCTCTGGGAAAGGGCTCTTTCTCCGGCAACACACAACATAAATTGGACCCTTCAATACCCAAAACTATTTTGAACCCTAGTGTGTGTCAGTCTAATGTAAAAACGAGAATGCAAAACATAAGAAAGCTGAAGTACTGCATCTTTAAGAATATTGTTGGAAGGCTCATGCGATTAGGCATATTTATTCCTTATTTCACCATATTCTAATGCACAATGCACTTCTTTCAATTTAAGCTGCTTATATTAGCATTACTTAAACTTGTGGCCACAACATGACATATGATACTTTTTTAATTTGTATTTGAACAGTTACAATATGAATATTCATCATGAGGTATTGGTACATTTACATATCACATCTTCATATTTTTCTTTCCCCTTCTCCTTACTCCCTTCTGTCTACTCACATCCACAGATACTCTTGCAAGTAAGTTTTCCCCAACTTAGATGTCTAAAATGCCAATGTGCTCTGTAATTTCAAGTAAAAATGTTATAAGTAACCGGATTTCTCAAAAAGAAACAAAAACACAAAGGTAGCCGGGAACGTGAGAGGAGCTGGAATGTGCTAACGTGACTGCTCTAACTCAACAATAGGTCCGCAATTAGCTGCTTACAGCATATGGATTTGCATAGCGAATTTATGAACTAGACTTTGCTGGTTAACCAAAGTTGCCTTTTAAGGTCTCAGTGATTTGTTCCTTTTCAAATTGGTTTTAAAGTAAATCAAAGAAGTAAGGACTAACCCCATTAAATACTTATCAATAAAAAAGAAGCAAGTGAAAGAACATTTCAATTCTTCTCTCCTATTCCCTGTGCCCTTTGATCTCTATTTTATTGACATGTTCCCTGTTTCCTTTGACTGAAACGGAGCTTATTAGATGTTCTTCTTTCATAGAATAAAAATAAACATTATGGGAATCAAAACCTTTTAGTACAAAATTGATAAGTTTTATTCCCTTGATTCAAGCTAAGCAAAGTTTAATCTAATGTTATTTCAATAGATACATTTGCATGAATTTTTGGTCACATTATGGATTCATCATATGACAAATATTAATTTCATATCTATTTTTATTCCAGGTAACCTTATATGTACTCAAAGTACTATTACCAGTAAAGAAAATTGGGGAAAGATATAACATTGAACTAATATCTGAAACAGGAGAAAACTTTTTAAGTAAATATATTAAGAATGAATTTAAGCAAAAAACAAAGAGAGAAAAGCATAAAAGAGAACTGGCTACATTTATGTAAACTGACACTGAAGGCTAACATTTTATAAATGAGGTCCAGAGAAGTCATCACTATTAAGGCGACAGAAATCATGTAACAGAAATCATGGAACAGAAATCATGTAAATACCTGTTCCAAGTCAATTCTAAGCAGCCAGATGCAATTGCTGAGGTCTTGATATAGAATTTATTTGACATAGCCTAACAGTGCCACCAAGGCTAAAATAAAATGAAACCTGCTATTTCCCAAGGGAATTTGATCATAGAGGTAGAAGTTCAGATGTTGTAGACTATTGTACACAACTTCAAAGATGTTGGTTTTTAATTAGAGACCAGAAACCATTTGATGGGTCTTAAGAAGTTTGACATATTTAAGAATAGAATTTCATAATGAGATTTGCGGCAGGATAATGCTTTGTTACAAGGAGCTCTCACAGCCTGGGTTCGCCAGCTTCCCCCCGCTGTGACAATGAATGACACCAACAAATATGTCTCCAAATTCTTGCCCCATATCATCAGGGAAGGACAAATCGCTCTAGTTAAAAACCAATACTGTGATAAGATCACACTGACTGCTTTAAGAGGAAAAACCCTTAGGAAAACTATAAAAGATCAAGGAAATTCAGTATCAGCTTTTGTTAATAATCAAAGAACATTCTGTTGGGTGCTGAGCCTTCTTAATAGTGGATACAGCAAAGAGTGGCTATGTTTTGGACACCTTTTAAAGACAGAAACTATAAGATTTGTTAATGTGGGACAAAAGAAGAAAAAAAAGAGTAAAATAATTTCACATTTCTGCTTCAGTACTAATAGCATAGGTGTAATTTATTAAGGTTGGAAAGGCAGAATTAAAATAGTTATGGGTTGTCTATGTAAATGAGCACTCCTGTTATGGACTTAATAAAATTAATATGCTTATCATTAATCATATTGTATTTATCATACTAAAACTAGGTTAGATTGATATGCTTATTATTAACCACATTAGATTATTAGATCTGCAAGCAGTGATGTTCAATAGGGACTTGTGTAAAGGAGTATAAATTTCAGTAGGGTATTTCATAATTGGAATCATACATTTGGAAGTCATCAATATAAATATTAAAACTTGTGACTGGATCAGATAAATCTTCAAATGAATGTGGCTAGCACTGAAGTCAGAAGTATTCAAGTACTAAGAACATAGAAAGACACAGAGAGAAAGTAGAGGAACAGAAGGAAAAACAGCCAGAAGGAATATGAGCAGACGAATCACAAATCTACTTGAAACCCGTGAAGAAGTTGTCAAAACACAACTATTTGCTGAGGAGAAACAATACTCATTCTATGGCGTGAAGATTATGTGTCATCCACAGAGCTGTTTCGGTAGGTTTCCATGATACTCATCCATGACAGTATTCTCCAAACAGAACATAAAGCGAGGTTAGACAAAGAGGATGTGATCCATTAATTTAAAAAGCTTTACCGTAAAAGGGTGATGGCAACTGAAGAGAAGCAGAAGAAAGAGCACCAGCCTTTGGGTATTTGTTTTGTTCACAAATGAGTGACATTAGAACTAGTTCGCAGGCTACAGTGATTCAGTTAGAAGTGCATAGTGTGTGTAAGAAAGACAGTTGTGGTAGTGATATACTTTCTTAAGCTGAAGGAAATCCAATCTGACGCTGGTAGGAAGTGCTGGCTAAGAGGCTGAGGAGTTCATCTCACTGATGAGAGGTAAAATGATGCCGGTTAGCTGATTAATGCAATTCAACAACTCCTGATGAATGGCAACCTTACTGGGGCCAGTGTGAGAACAAACCATTTTAAATAAAAGCTTTAAAGGCTTTGGTGACCCACTGAAAAGGGAGGAGGACGTAACGTGAGCAAGGATCAGTGATATTTCAAAAGTTGTATCTTAAAACTACTATTCACTAACTCATTAAATTAAACATGAAGTATTAATTAACATATTTAATTGAGCCATATAAAAATATGCATTGATTAATAGAAAGAATGATAAAAATAAGACAGATATTTCTTGGATACCTGGATACCTCTGAAATTTTAACACCTAGGTATGTGCAATATCAACTTCATAAACAAATATGTTGTGATGAGATGTTTAAAATTTTTATGCTATTTTTCATGAATTGATTTTAGTTGATCATTAGGAAAGATTAAAGCCCACATTTCCTTTACTCCTCCAGATTCTTCAATTTATAATTTTACTTAAGTATGTTATACTTTTTAATTTCTAAATCCCACAGTGCCATAGACTAAAAAAGAGCAGTTACTGAAGTAAAGCCTAGAGCATGCCAAGCTGTATTTTTCCTATTATCTCTACACTGACAGAGCCAAACTTTTTGAGTAGTAAATCCCTTATCTACGAGAGGGTTAGAGTCTGATCTGGCAGTTCATGTACTAAATCCAATAGCAGCAAATTAAATAAACTCAGAAAATTAAAAAATCACTTTACAATGAACATTCTTTATCATGAAGCATAGCCATGATAAATAACTAGCCATGTCTGTACGATTGTAAAGAATTACACATATTAAGTGGAGAAAATCAATTCCAATGAGACTCATGACTTCCTTTCCCCTGATGAGAGTAGTATAAACTGAAAAGCTTTTGGCAATAGTTGAATATTTTTAAATCACTGCACTAAATAGCATCAGATTCTATTTACATCTTTAAATCACTAACAACACTAACATTGCCAAAAAATAAATATGTTAGTGAGGATTTATTTCCTTATATATTTGCATGGAAACAGTCGGCTGCATGTTTTACCTTCCCAAACAGTCTAAGCTAAATTTGATTTAAGTTATAATCAGGATATGGTAGAACATTTGCTATAAAAATTCCTTTTCAAATAACAATAAAATAAAAAGGAAGACTTTTGATTATAACAATGAAATATAGTTTGCATTTTACTAACATTTTGTGCTAACAAATTTAATATTTTCCAGTACACAAAAAAATCAGTTTTTAAACCAACATAAAATAGAATGAGTTCTCTATTAGTCAGTTTCTAACCACGATGACAAACTATCTGAGATAACTTCAAAATAGGAAAGGTTTACTTTGTCTGAAGGTTTCAGAGGTTTTAGTCCATGGTTGGGTGATTCTGCTGTTTTTAAGCCTGTGGTGACACAAAATATCGTGACCAAAGGATATTGCGGGGGAAAGTCGCTCACTGTATGACAGCCAGGAAGCAGAGAGGGACAGAGCCAGGCAGAAAGGAGCCAGGGACTCGGATTGTCCAAAATTATACTTCCGCGGTGTCTTCCTCCACCAGGCACCACCTCCTTTTCCTACCACTTCTCAACAAGGCTCTCAAGTTATGATTTCAGTAGTGGATCGATGTAGTGCTGAAATCAGAGTCCTCATAATCCAGGCAGGTCCCAAAGCCCATCAGCTGGCCTTCGGAGAACAGCACAGACCAACGGACTGAGCTGAAACTAAGAATTGCTCCAGGAAGAAAAAAAAAAAAATTAATTTAAATCATATCAAATTTTTTTTCTGACAACCAAAGAAACTAAGATGCACATATACACACAGACACATACACAGGAACATGTACACATGAATGAGACTGCTCAGAACTGCTTAGGAAAAAGAATATTTGATTAATGTATTTTATCGCTTATTATCTATGTGCTCACTGCACTCAACTGATAATTATTAAAATTTAATGTTATTTATACATTGATGATTATATACTAGTATACTATTAGGCTTCTATTTTTATTTGTACAGCATGGTTTGATTTTCATATTTTGTTTTCAATGAATAGTCATAATTTCATTGGCAAAATTCAGATAAAAGGACAATGAAATTTAGAAAGCAACTCACATTCCCTTGGACTTGGAAATAGTTCTTCCTAATTGAACATGTTTCCAACATATGCATATGTTCTGAAAAACTGACTAGAAGTTTTTTTAATACCTGGGAAGGATACAGGAAATGCTCTAAAAATCTTTTCCTACACCATGCAATCGTGTTAACCATGGAATAGTTTATTGAGATGAGGCACTGAACATATCTTGGCTATGAATTGTGATTGCTCTGTGTGTGTGTGTGTGTGTGTGTGAGAGAGAGAGAGAGAGAGAGAGACAGAGAGAAACCGAGAGAGAGAGACAGAGAGAGAGAGACAGAGAGAGACAGAGAGGCAGTGAGAGACTGAGTTTCTACTTAAAGCTGGAAAATGTGAAATATAAAGCAATAGATATGAGTTAAAGACCTCATTATAGTCCAGGCTCAAAGTCAGGCGTGGTCGTGCATGCTTGTAACCCCAGCACTAGGGAGGCTGAGGCAGCAGGATTCTTGCAAGTTCGAGACCAGCCTGAGCTACAAAGTGAGCTCAAGGACAGCCTGAACTGCATAGTGAGAGCTTGTCTCAAAAACACACAAAAAGAAAAAGAAAAAAGAAAAAAATCCATACTCAATCACTCATATTTTCTTGCATATTAACTTCCTTGTCCCTGCAGAACCTCTAAAGTAATGGTCATAACATCGTGGAGTAAAGTAGTGTTTATATGCAGTCAAATTTTCTAACAGATTAACCATTCTATGGAAGTTCAGACATGAAATTTGGAAATTTGGAACTCTGATGTTAAAGCTTATTTTCAAATTGAAGTGCAGTTGTGGCAGGCTCATTAATAAAATACTAAATTACTATTGTTCTTGCTGAAGTTCTCTCTTCCTCATTTTCAAAAAGCAGTAATTTGTGTTCCTTTGTCTTCTAGGTTTGTGGAGGGATCCTGCCCACTGTTATAAAGCAATTGGAGAGAAGGAAGCAGAGGAACTGGGGCAGTTACTACAAGGAGAGAAATCTGACAATAAAAGCTATGGAAAGACTAAGAACAATAATTCCCAGCAGTTATGATGACAGAACTGTAACTTCTGTTGTACCTAAAAATTTGGTAAAGCGAGGAGTGGTGGTACATGCCTACAAACCCACCACTCGGGAGGCTGAGACAGGAGGATTTCCATGAGTTCAAGGGTAGCCTGGGCTACACAACGGAGTTCAGAGCCAGTCTGCACTACATAGTGAGACACTGTCTCAAAGAAACAAACACCCAAAACAAAACACAACAACAACAAACATGGTGAGAACTCAAATGGTTAAATGGTAAACCCAGGGATGTTGGACTCTAAACTCAGCCAGCCTTATTGGAAATATTTAAGTCTTTTTTATAACACTGAAACCAAAGAATAAACATGTAAATTTTTCCATAATAACTTGATGTAAAGCAAGAAAGAGGAAAATTGCAATAATATGGCATTACAATAAGTGGAACTTTTCAGTAGCTCAATATGAGGAATTTACTTTGACAAAGAATAGATGGGCAGCCGTAAAAAAGCAGAAAAATGACAAAGGAAAGATTCCAATATATTTTGCACCATGTAGCCTTAGAAGCAGATTTCTTCCCATAACATATTATTTAGTTTTAAACAATCAATAATGCTAAAGTATTTTGTCCTAATTAAGTGTGCATTTGCTTTTGTTCTTTTAAGGAACTTTTGTGTCTGTTCAATTGGTTTCATGTTTTGAAACAGACGTTTTAGTAGTATGAAATAAATCTGCCCCTAAATGCCCTCCCCATGACCATGATATTTCAAGTATGAACTGGAAGGCCAAACATCTATGGATTATCACATTTACCACACTAAAGTAGGGGACAAAAATAATTTATTTTCTGGTATAAATCCTTTCTGTCTCATTTTATTTTTCTTTCTCCTGCTTAGCATATTTTTGTCCCATTTCACAGATATCCATACTTTATTCTTGCATCGCACTACCTGCTGGGGAAGAAAGGATCATTTCTGCCTGGGAAGCAAAAATATCCCCTGCCTAAGGAAGAGGGCGGTTAGAGAGATGCAAAGTTAGTGGCTACAAAAGCTGTCCATTTTAATGTAATGAGGTAAGAATCAGAAATATGATGTACTACCTCATGAACTCTTTCAGACTAAGCATTTTATAAATATTAAGTATGAAAGTCACAAGGAAATTTTGTCAATACTGCTATAAGCAGAAGCCTATAGATTAGATGTGCTCTCAATTATGACTTTTTCTGAAATCTAGATTACTTACATATTTTTATTTGATAATTCTGCAAAAGAAAGAAATCAATTCCAGATTGTGTATGTTTATATAAGTGTCATCTACATATATATGCATTAATAGTATGCATATGCACAATCAAAAATTCACAGTTCATTCTTGTTATAGTTTTAGTCATTTTGGGCAAAAAGAAAGAATTTTATTTTGAAGAAATTGTCTCTCTGACTTCAAGTGACATACAAGAGAACTAATTAAGAATTAATTAGCTAAAAAGTATTTGAAACTTTCCCTTTATACTCTTTTTTTTAATCTATACATGACAGCTTTCAAAAACTTGAAAAGGCATTTGTAAGTAGGTAGGTCCCTCTCTTGCCAAAATAAGCAAGTGTTGTTTGCCAGCTAAAATTTCTTCTATGTTCCAGTTTTTTTTTAAGTGTGAGAGAAATCTTTGTTGAAAGAAGTTCCATTCTCATTTGCAGATCACAAACTATTTTCGCTCCTTGTCCATTCTCACATTTGGATAAAACCACTTTGTTTCTGAATGCATGCATGAGCCACCTGGCTTGCTTTCATCCTCAGCCTAATGGGTGAAGGGAATGAGGCTGCCGCAGCTTGAAGCAAATCTAGAAAGGGCTGTTCTGACAATTTCCAACTCCTGAAAATACCACGCTGCCTTTCTGATACTGAATTCAATTTATTTACTTTGTTGTGCTGAAGGAAATCATTTTTCCTTCCGTTGCTTTTCTGATGATTTTCAACTTCTTTTACTATTTGAATAGATTCACTGATTCTTGGATCCCCAATGCCCTCCTAAGTACAAATTTAAAAGTAGATTATTTTCCTAAAGATGAGGCTTTTAAAACTGTAACAAATCACACTTAATTCTACATACAATAATTATTAATATACATACCTGAAAACGTGGATATTTTTGCAACTGGAGAAACATTGGTTACAGCTATGCAGCTGCCCTTGTGAATTCTCTTTGAGGAATTTGAAACAAACAATTGTTGTAGACATTCTAACTCCTAGAAGTAAAAAGAAAAATGAAAATCCATCAATTTTTCTCTACATTTTTGCCATGTAATTATTTACTGAGGTAGAAACATGAATAAGTGTTTTAAAATATTGAAATCTCAGAATTAATGCATGAAGATCTTACCATCAGTTTTAAAATTCCTGATGATAATACAATCAAATTATAAGCTTAGAGGAAAGCAAATTACACTCCTAATGAAAGGAGCTTCCTGTTCACATTTACTAAAAGCTGTTCTGAAGGATTAGAATAATACTGTCCTCATTTTCTATTCTATTGCCAAAAATGCATGCTTAATTTAAATATGTAAATGTTTTTATTGTCTTATTTAACACAAGCTAATTAAATATTGAAATATAATAATAAAGACATAGAAGGAACAATAAAGACAACATTTTGTACCATCATCTAGACTTAAGAACATTTTATAGATAGAACTTCGGTTGAGTTTGATCTACAAAGTGAGGAAAGATGTAGAATCCTTCAATGGAGACTGCTACCTTATTCATCAAAAAATGCTGCAACACGCCTGATACTCCCATGAATATTAAATTCTTCACTAAGTCTCAGGATTCAGACATTTCTGCTTAATTTTATTCCTTCAACTTATTCTGAGTGCTTTACTACAAAATCAAAGCCTGAAAAAAACTCAATAAATGCTTACACTTTTATACTTACTAGCAAAAATCTCCAAATTTAGAAAAGTGTAATTATAAACTGCCCTTACCAGGGCTAGGATAATCCTAAACAGCTTGTAAGGTATGAAGAATACTTATGAAGGAATGTATAATGCTGAGTTTGAAATAGAGACACAAGTTAAAACATTCTACCCTCACATGATGGAACTCAAAATCATAATGCTTTTTTTATTCAATATATCTGAACTGATTACCTCCAGGAAAGGTATCCACTACTTACTTTAATGAACATTACTGTTTTAGTCCCTATACAGGATCAATTCTACCCTGACTTGTTTCCAAAGCACGACTGAAACTGTTCAAAATAAGAGATCTGACTTCAAAACAAGAGTATCTGACTTCAGGGATAGTAACACGTTTTGATTTGCTGTCCTCTAGCCAGACCTCAAATTAGAATCATATTAGAATGTCTAAGGTTCACTCTCAGAGCTCTAATTTAATCATCCTGGTGTAGGGTGCAGTGAATTGGGTATTTTTAAAAAGTGACCATAGTGATTTTAATAAGATTCACCATGTTAAACCAATCAGTTCCAGCTTACCAGGAAATTAAAACAGGTCTAGAGAGAAAGCTCCAGGCTCATAAACAGAATAGATCAATTCGTTTTCTTAAAGTTTTCAGATTTAGAGTCAACTATTCATTTACACTGCAATTTTTTTTTCCTGAAAGTTTTGAGAGAGAGAGAGAGAGAGAGAGATCTAGCTATGAAAATGGAGAGATAAATTTTCTAACATCAGAGCAGTGAGAAAAATTACATCCCAATAGAGGAACTGAGATATGCAAGGGCTAACTCATAAAAATAAAACAAAACCCTAGAAGTTTACAAAACACAGCATTCTTACTTGAGTAAATCACTAATATAGAAAAGTGTAAGAAGTGGATTTAGTCTGAACAGATACAGGTCCCTGTTGCTTTCCTAAGTCTGCTTTCACACATAGCAAGTCAAAATTTCTTCACCTTGGGAGATAGAGTAAGTGTGGTATTGGGAATGGAGAAGTATGCAGAAATTCTGTTTCTGGCTGTTGCATCCATTTGGAATTTATTGATGAATCAGCCAAATAAAAGGGATTTATAAAGCAACGGATCCAACTACCAAAGACTCAATAAAAAAATGTTTCACAGTGGAGACAGTAGCATGCAACTTGATGGTGCTTTCTCTGGAACTAGACATTAGTAATGATGAGGCCTGGGAAATGCCCTTTCCTGAAGAAAGCAGAAAGCACGAAATTGATTCTCATTAGTTTCTGTGATGTTCAAACAAATATCTTTTCTCTCCTATGAATATAAAATTACATGAATTCAGAAATGTTCTCACTGTGCTCAAAGTCATAAAATCTAAACTTGATTAAATAAGCTTGCAAGGTCTTTAATCTTTTTATAATTTCTTTCAAGAAGAATAAATTTAAAATAATTACACTTTTAGTGCTTTTTCATACATAGTAAGAATACTTGGGGATAAAATAAACTCCAATATATTTCTCTACACAAAATTTTTATAAACTCAACAAATTTAAGAAAATAGGAATTGATGGCTTCTGAATTTTATTTTTAGTTGAAAAGAAAGCAATATGCCCTATTTGGACATAGTTTTCCAATATAAATATTGAAAATTAAACACTTTTTTTAGTTTGCATTTAAAAATAGAGCCACTAAGCCAAGCCTGCAATACTGAGATAAACCAATTTAAACACACTAAAATTTTATTTTGAACATATGAGAATTCTTCAAATTAATCTGATTTAAAGCCAAACAACTGTGCAGCATAATACAAATATATTTCTAGTAAGCTCTCATGGATGTACAATGGTGAAATGTCTATACAGATGGTATGGAGAAGAGATAAAAGTGTGTGCATGAATGAATTACAAAATAATTAAAGATTTTAAAAAATGCTTTTGAAATTCACCTCTGTCTCAAATGGGATGATTTTTCTCATATGTTGAGATTCAGACAGCAAAAGCAGCAACAAGAAAAACCTATGAACTGATTAAAATGGGGAAAGGCACTTGAGTTATTAGCAGCAGAAAAATGGAATGCATCCAGATTAGAGGGGCCAAGATATGAAGTACATTCCTCCTTATCACTGTAATACTTAAAATTGAAATCCTATCTATCACACCAACTTCTACTGACCTGAGAATAGGAACAGGATAAAAATAGGAACAGGATTAAAATAAATAATATTTAAGGAAGCTAACACTGAAACCAGATAAATACTCTAGGTACCATACTGCCTTAGTCAAAAGGCTAATATGGAAAAATGGTAGCAAATAGTGCTGGAGAGAAACTAGGTATAGGAAAGATGAGTTAAGGCTCAAGGGTCAAAGTGAAATCAGACATTTGTACATAGAAAATAAATATATTTCTCACTTCAGTCTAGTACTAAAGAATTTTATCTGTCAAAAAAATAAATAATATCAATAGTTTCTCCTCTCCCCTAGGGCACAGCACGTCATGTTTCGGTCCTTGAGGGTGTGCATATGTAGAGGAGTGTGAGGTGTGGTCTGAGTACATGTGCAGTTCTGAGAATCTTCCTTATTTATCCTGTCACAACTTTCCAGTTTCGTAAGCTGTTCCTTTCATTTGACAAAAACTCTGTTTTCCTTTGAGGATGTTCAGAAGTTCCCTGTAGTGATACCCCATTTCTTAGATACAGTAGAAGGTAACAAAGATTAATTGTCAACTTGATTGGCTTGGGAGCCACAGAGGGGATTAGCAAAAGGGAACTACCTGTGTGGCTGGGTGTGTCATGGAGGTGTAAACTTGGGTGCTATATATAACTCTGATCCCTTCCTCCATGCTATGCTTCTCACCTACTACTAACTTAACAGGTTTAGTCTGCCACATCTGTTATGCTTTAGATCTACAATATTCCAGAAAGGACTCTTGTGTTTAGAAAGTGAATCACTAGAAATGCCTTTTTTTCTGCCAGGTGACTTCGGCAGCTGAATGTCGTATTAGGACATGTGGCTTAGCAGAAGGAGGTTCACTGGAACTGTGACCTCGAAGGATGCATTCTTGTCCCTGGCTCCTCTTGGCTTCCTGGCTACCATGCAATGAGCATCATACCACTCCACCTTGTTGTTTTTTCCCATCAGTCAAAGGACCAGGGACTGAATCCACTGAAACCACAAGCCAAAATAAATCTTTTTCCTTTAAACAGTAGATGTCAGGTATTTTGTTGCAGCTATGAGAAAGCTAACTATTACAGCACCTTTCCACCATAATGATTCTGCATGGAGCCAGCAGATCATGGACTGAATCCTGTGAGAATGAGCCAAATCATTTCCTCACTGATGTCATGGACACTGAATATTTGGTTCCAGCGATTGGAAAATTAATTTCCACATTTTTGAAGGTGGCCCTATTTGAGAAGAATGAAGTTGTATAATTTGTAAGAAAGTGGGCAGAACTGGAGATCATTATAATACCTGGAAAAGTAAATCTCAGAATTCTTTTCTCTCAGATGTAGAATCCAGGTTAGGAAAAAGAAAATGATGACAAGAAAGTAAATGGGAAACTGTTGGAGCAAAGAAATTGGTTCCAACAGAAAGTGAATCCAGGAAGACAGAAGGTAGCCAGGAGGGTGAATACATCAAAGCACACATGGATATAAGGAAATGTCACAATTAAACAAAATATTTTAAAATTTAATATGTACTAATAGTTATAATACATTTTTAAGGTTTATTGAATAAGAGTAGATTATGTATCATATATCTTGATAAAATAAATCATATCAGTCAATGTGTACTTGTTAAAACTATAAAAATGTGCAATATTTCTTCTTACTGTTTCCACTATGTTTTGAGTAATGAGAAGAATAACAGAATACCTGTTTTCTACAAAGAACATGTGCTTAGTAAAACTTATTTTACTTAGAGATATTTGAACTCTTATTTCTTCAGTGGATTTTTAAGTACTGATGATTTTACAGTTATCTTGACTGCTCCTGTAACTGGGGCAGAAGGGCAATTTCTGTATCATCAGGCATGACATAAACTAGCTTAAGTGCTGTTGGTATCTGATTTAACAAATACATAGTTTAAAGTGTCCATCTTCTTTGTAGTAAAATAGTGTTTCTACGAGAATACAGGGATAAAGTGTACATAATTTTTTAAAGTTTTTAGTGGATTTTTAAGGAATCATAAATATTCTATAATTTGTGAATCATATTTTTATTTGTTTTTATGTAATAGGAAAAAATAATATTTGAAGCTTTATACATGAAAAGTCCTGACATTGTCTGTTGAGAAATAATATTTCAGATCTTAATTACATATATAACAATATTTATGAAAATACTTGTCACTATTTAGCAAGATATTATAATGAAAAGCAAGCATTTGTTTACATAATATGATTGAGAAGAATTTAATAATATGGTAAAAAGTCAAAGTAGACACACACACTTGTTTCTGAGCTACAACTTGCTTGTAATAACTTTATAATAGTAAATTTTCACAGTTAATTGCCATAAAATAAATTTACAAGTAAAATACAATGATATAAGACATTTTATTAAGAAAATATGAGGTAGATATAATAGTAATCACAATAGTAATTATTTATGAATATGATTTGTTTAAAAGAATCTCAAAATATAATCACTGGCCAACTGATACAAAATTTCAAGTAACAATGAGGAAATATCTTTTGAAGTTTTTTTTGTATCTGATTCTGAGATAAGTGCATTGCATTGATTACCAAGTATAATGTTGAATACAGTCCTACACAAAGATATTAGTCTAATTATTTTACAATTGGACACAGAAAGTCAATTTTCCATCAATAAGAAGGGGTGTCAGCATTTTTTTCAGCATTGCAAGACTTTAATTTTAGTCATTATTATATCACTTTCTTTCTGTATATTTGTCATTGCATAGACATATAAGGATAAATGTATTTTCAACTTATTATTTAGTCAAATTTACTTCATGTTAGAGCAAAGAGTATTAAACTGATTTATGTTACTATGGAGGTGTTATGGTTTGTGTCTGGATGCCACCCCGAAGCTTCATGCAGTCATGGCATGGGCTTCTAGAGTTTATGATTCATTCATGGTCCAGTGTTGGAATTGTGGGTGTATGTGCTACACCCTCCCTGGGGTGGATAGCTTGTATACAATATAAAGGAAGGAAAGAGGTTTTTTGCTGATGCTCTTCCCTTTTGCTGTTATTCTTTTTGCTGTCTCCTGCCACCATGAACTGTTGTCCTCTGCCATGTACCACTCTGCCTTGGAGCCAGCAGAGTATGGACTGAAACCTCCACAAACTGTGAGCTAAATAAATCTTTCTTTTTGTAATTCTGAGCATCGGGTATTTTGTCTCAACAATGAGGGAAAAGTAACTAAGACAGGCGGTAAAGCAATTTTGGCTTCCAAATTCTAGATTTCATAACAAAAGTAAGCACAGAAAGTTCTCCTCCTTTGTCAGGAAAGCACCTGAAGCCTGAAGTGAGTGGATGCTATCAGTGCTATCAAAACTGAATAAAAACTTGAGAGGGCAGAACAATTTTATAAGAACAGTCCAATTTAAGAGCCATTAAGCAAGGAGACTTTCTTTGGTATGATTTTTATGATAACTGTCATTGACTGTGAAGGATCATAGATTAAGAAATGTGATCAAAGGAGGGAGTTTATTAATCATATGTCTTGTTGACTTCTCTACAGTTACCTGGAGATCAGTGGAGATAATCCACAGATCTCTGCAAAGTTTCACCATAGGTGCCAGGAAATCTTTATTGTGGTGATAAAAAAGCTTGACAGATACACAAGTGAATGAACCAAGTAAAATAACATTTGGTTATTTTATTCCTCAATATTAACAGAATGAAATTTGCAATCTGTAACATGACATACACATTCTATGAAATGTGATAATCCTTTTAATGATTCCTTAAATATTCCTTGAAAAGCATAATTTAAATCACTGTTTATAAGAAAATATATATTTTCCTATCATTGTATTCATTGACCAATTGCAATAATAACAATACTAATAATAACTAATAACTTTATTTTGAAATCTTGAAGATGAATGGGATCACATACTATGCAGTTTGTTCTGCTAAACTTTCCCAAAATTAAAGAAAAGAAAAATTGTTTTTTCATGTGTTGTGTACATTTATAGTAAATTATTAATGGTGTGTTCTATACCACCTATATCTTTTAAGTAGCAAAGAATATACTGTATATGTATACTAACACCAAGAGAAAGTAAATTTCTTCTTTACTTTCTCTTTTCCTTACATGCTTAACTGAAGATTTGCAAATGGTACATAAAATAAAACCATATATACTGAAATAAATTAACTTCTCATTTATGATATGAAGGTACTTGTTATTTAAAAATATGCTAGGTTTAAATAGACTGCTTACTTACAAAAATAATGAGCTTTATACTTAACATGTGGTTTATATGAGTGACTATACCACATTTCTATTTCCAACTCTCCACATCTGTTAGACAGATGTTTTTCACTATTTCTATAGGGTGGGAAATGGAAGGTACATGTTCAAACAAATTTTGACTGGTCCGATTCATGACCATAAATATTTTTGTTCATGCTTAACTTACACAATGATTTAAATAACTTCTTGGAGGTCTTTAGCTTAATTGTAGTGTTTCTCCTATTAGGTAGTCACCTTCATTTAACAGTTAGTACTTGATATGTGTTACTCAGTTTTGCTAAAATAATTGCCTTGTATCTTTAACATCTGATTTTGACTGTATTATAAAAGTTTTTGCAGTATGTAAAAGGAAAAAATACAATCAATACTTGCACTTTAACGTGGAATAACTTCTGCTTAGGTAGAAGTTTTCTTGTTTCAGCTATGTATGAGATATATCTTGGACACATAAGGTATACAATAGTCACTTTATCTAGGATCTCTTTGAGGAAATTGTGTGTGTGTGTGTATGTGGCATGATTATGTGTCTATATGTGTGTGTTTATGATTACTGAGGATGAAGCCAAGTGGTGTTCTACCACTTAGCAATATCCCCACTCTTTTTAATATTTTGATTAGAGATGAGGTTTTTCTAAGTTTTTCAGGCTTTCCTTTAACTTGAGAACTTCCTGACTCAACCTCCAAACTAGTTAATGTTATAGACATGAGTCAGTTTGGAGATAGGATTTGAATAGTTGTAACAGATGAATGATTTAGATCACAACTTCAAGATATGTTGACAAAAGAGACAAGTTAGATTGTTTTATTACAATATTGACAATCTCATGTTTAAGAGCCATATCTTTTAACACTTACTGACTTTTCATGTATAAAAGTAGAAATATAGGTTCAGGAATTCTTTCATAAAAGTAGCAATTGTCACTGGAAATCAATGGCTTGATAAGTATGTTTATTTAATAATTTCTCTCCTTTGAATGACAATTATCAACTGAATTTTTTAGGTAACTGATAAAATATGGAAACATTTTCTACTCATTCTTATCTATTACTTATTAGTCTTTTATAAATTATACTTTGTTTCTTAGTGTGTCCTATCAAATATCAAATGCCCACTTCTAGAAAGTTGATATTTTTAGGAGAAATGGTGTGAAAATTTGCAAGGAAAGGTACAATAAATTTTAATGAGGAATCAAAGACTATCTGAACTTTATATTTAAACTCTTTTGCATTGGTCAACAAGAAGCTTTTAGTGTCACTCTGATAGAAGCCTGTTATCCTTACTAATTTTATTTATTTTTCCCCACCTCTCACTGTAGATTAAAAGAAAGTTTGTTGGAAGCCAAATGAGTGAAATTTGCTTGCTTGTGATAGGCTCTTTCCTTTTTTCCTCATCTCTTCTACAATTCATGAAGTGCCTTTCGAATTTCATAAGACAGTTTTCAGATCAGTTGGAAGTCAGCAAAAATTTAGCTTTAATGAGTTCATTTCCACAAAAATTGGCTTATTACCATGCAGACTTCCAGTGTTATGTGCTACTGATTTTATAGTCACTTTCTCTATTCATTTATAAAGTTATTCTTTCACCTGCCACATGTGCAAATAATGAGACCAGTAAGACAGCCACTATTTAAAAAGTAACTCCAAGAAAAACATCATTTTAATAATAGTAATTTAAATAAAGTAAAAATTGTAGAAAAAACTATATCTGCTGGACATATAAAGTTTATTAACCTTATTGATTTGTAAATAAATATCAGAAAGGTGATACCATTAAAATTAAAATATCAAATTTAGAGGTTTATGCATAAATGGAAATCTAGATAATCATGAATATGATTAAAGAATGATTAAAATCACAAATAAATGTAACTATGTTAGATATTATGTAAGAATATTATGTGGTAAGAATATATAAATATATACAATATAGATTTCCAAATATAAATTTTACATTCAAATAGTATTAAAGATCAACTGATGAATATTATATAATTTGTGTTTTTCTACTATAAACATGTCAAGATTTGTAAGACTGTATATGAATTAATGAGTACTTTCTAGTTTTCTTTTTATTGTCTTTCCTTAATATGCCAAAAAGCAAAATAAATGACACTTTTTATTTTTCAATGTAGGAGAAATATCTGATAAAATGTACCTGAAGCTCACACAGTGAAAATTATAAAATACAGCTGATAAAAACTAAAGAAATGTGTATCAATATAGTTACACCAGGCTTATGGGACAGAAGCATCAAAACATTATAATATAAAAAAAATCATTCAACAAATATACAAATTTAAAATGATCTCAACCAAAATCCCATCACACTCTTTTGGAGCAATTAAAACATTGATTCATAAAACTTAATGTGGAAATATAGACTTGGAATAATTTTAAATTTCAAAAGTAAAAGGAAGTTGAGGGACTAATCCATTTGTATTTTATGATTTATTATAAAGCTACAGTAATCCATATGACTTATTACTTCTGGAAATATTGACATATAGTCATTAGAACAGAGTAGATAATATAAGAGTAGATAACACAGGAATATACTCACATCTAACATGAACTAACCTCACCTCATATATTTTGTCTGTTTTCTGCAATTTCTAAAACCTTTCAGAGGTGGTCCAATATATTGTGAGTTTTTCTTTCTTCTTCTGCAAGTAAGGTCCATCAGACTTCTTAGTTGCTACCAGGGAGCTGTGAAGCTGTCAAATATTTTAGGCCCATTGGTAAGTAACTTTTGTTCAAAAGCATAAACACGAACATTAGCCAAGGTGCTCACTAGATTCATATCCTCTTTTTTAAAGAAGTCCTTGGATTTATTGTTAGAAAACCCCTTCAGAATTTCTAATTTAGGGACTACCAGAAGTATCAGATGACAAGGTACAGGCGAAAAACAATGAAGAAAAAAGGAAAAAGTTTTTCCTCCAAAATTTAACTTGATACTGTAGTGTAGATTTAGAGTGCATATATAATATAATCCTTCAGAAGGAATATAAGCAACATGAGGGCATCAAGCAATGTATGGAATGTTTGCGTTCAGAAACAGAAAAGGTGGCAGTAGTTTACCCATACAAGGACTCATGTACACGCCTTGGGTGAGTTACTTAACTCTGCATCTCAGTTCTCTCCTCTTGTTCAAGCCTATTCAGTGCACGATTACAAAAGTCACATGGGATAACTGGCATTTAGTACCAGGCCTGGGCAAATTCCTCAATAAAATTAAGTCAAAATAAAAATTTTTCTACCTTACATACTACATTATAAATAGCAGAGGTTAATTAATAAGTATATTTGTTATTAAATAGAATAACTACTTCATGAAACTTTATAATGAAGTGTTACAGGCAGCTGAGTTAGAGAGAAATATTATAGGTAGTCAGACAGGGCCAGACCCTCAAAGGAGCCAGTGCAGAAGATGGGATACCTTGCAAATGGAGAGACAGGCACTTCTGCTGTAAGCCAGACCTCAAGACAAAAGATAAAACAGATGTGCCCATCTACTTCCCTAGGGATGGACATCAAGGATGATATTCTAAATAGGTAGCAATCACCTTAAAAAAGCCAGGAAGAGTCATTAACCCAACCCCCTACAAGAAAGGCCCTTGTTCTGTATTCATATCTGCTTGCTATATGAATCCCTTCCTTATTTGATCTCAATTTAATCAATTTCCCTGAACAATTATAGTTGTAATCTCATTAGCTGACCATAGCTTTGTCCCACCTCATGCCCACCTTGTGATTTCCCATTTCTCCCCTACCTTGAACCCTCCTCACCTCCTGATTTTGCTTTTTAAAATTCCTGAGAATAGCAAGGTTTTTGGCAACCCACGGGGCCCCCTTCTGTCCCTCTCTCGAACAGAACCTTTCTTTCTCTCAGTAGATATATTTTGCTCTTTACCTCCATTGTTCCTAAAGTTCATTCTTCGATTTTAGACAACACGAACTCATCTCAGATATCATTCAAGTTGGGAGTTTCTCTCCCTTATGTCAGAAGTACATTATATATAATTTGTAGTTTCAATGAATGACCCACTTTAAGAGAACTGTATTGGGCATTTCAAGAGCTCATTTCAGTGAGTAATAAAGATTTTAATATTGTAAAATATTTTATAAGAAATACACAAGTTTCAATTAATGCCATGTAAATTTCACAACACTGTATAATGCTGTGTGAGTCATATTTATTGCTTCTAAATGGGTCCTACATGTGTCTTCCATGATAAAAATTTAAGTATTGTTCTATGAAAAGATCTACTTACTTGGTGGAATAGTGCTTCAGTGGTTTTCATTGTAACAAAAATTACCCAAAACTGAGTCAGTTTAAAATGTGTATTATAAATTCTGTTCCTAAGGTACAAAATTATATGATCAAGTATTGCATAAGATTAGTCCTTCATTACATAATTTTTGCAAAGTATATATCAAAAATTATTGTCCTCATTATTAAAGGAGCTGCACTTGACATTCCTGGAAGAGATTATCATCTACACTTCATTAACTTATTTGATAATCATCTATTTCACATGTTTAAACTCCTTAGTGTGAAAAGAATTTTATAGTAGCAGCAGACTAAAATGCTTACTTTTCTAAGGGAGTATGGATTGTAATGTAGCAGGATACCCTAGAGCCTGAAAAATAAAATCAACAACAATTGGTATATTTTTTTCTGAGTAAATTACTCTGTATTCCAGCAAAGCTAAGCAGAAAACAGGGAAAAAACACTCCTCCTAAGTATTTTATGGGAAAATATGTTCTCATTGTCTCAGGAATAAAACAAAGTAATATAAATCTATAAATAAAAATAATATTTCTTGCTTGCTATAGAAAGTCTTGTACATAATCCTTTCTTATTATGACTCACCTTTTTTGCATATATTTAATCATGCTTTCCACAGTGAGTTTTCAACTTGCTTTTCGATTAAGTTTTTTAAACTTTACTCAGGCTTATTTATCAGAAGTGAACATGTTTTAACTATATCATTAGATGGGCTTGAATGAACACATATGTGTCCAATAATCCCAGTGAATGTGCTAGAGTGCAGTACTGTCTTCCCTGAATGTGACTAAGTCATAGTGGAAGGTGTTCTAAACTGCTCCACTGCAAAATAGGCCCCCTTGTCATGAAAAAGGTGGTGAGGTAAAATAACTTAAAAATAAAGAAAAAACAGAAGGTTTAAGATTGCTCTGAACTTAGTTTTGCTTATTAAAAGCAGAAGTCAAAATTTCTATGAGAAGAAATTAAATGCAAATAATACTCTTATCCAAACCGGACTCTGAGTGAAGGAAAAATCCTTGCAAACCACCTTTATGTCTTAGCCACTTCTTTTCAAATTAGCTAACTAAGCCCAAGAGCCTTTGCCTTATTGTATTTTCACTTTTTGCTGCACTTTGTCCTATTCAGCATGTAAATGTAGAACTTAACTGCTTCTTTGAGTATTGCTTACTGAAGAAGTCTCTTGTGTCAGATTAAACCTGCAATAAATAAACATCTGCTTTCTCCTGTTGAACTGTCTTATGCCAATTAAATTCTTAGATCTATCTGAAAAATAAACTAACAGAGGTAGTGTTGCTTCCCTTCTATGCTTGGTCTATAGCCCACCCCACCCCCCACTTGTTTTACATCATAGACGGATTTCTCTTTTCCTGTCTTATCAAGTAAAATGAAGTCATACATATTATTTTGTTTATATGACTTTCTGTTCATTATTTTACAGATGGTCCTTCTCTTCATTTTTGCCTAAATAATTTGAATTTTTAATCACTGACTAGCATGCAAGTGGATGGATTTAAAGAAAAAAAACATGCTTCCAGCTACTTGTTCAAGAACTTGAGTGGATATGTTTTTGATTTTCATAATTAACACTATGTATAGTCACATACAACTATTGCCTATAGACATGTTTTTATTTCTCCTGAAATAATGCCCGGGAGTGGATTTATTAATATTATAAGTATGACTTTAACTTTAAAACATTTCTACTACGTTATTGCAACACTATAAGCCCTCAGCTGCAAGCTGATTTGAGGTTCAAATCAATTCCTATTCTGGACAACATTTGAAGTTATTATTGCTTTTAATTTTTATCATTACAGTGTATGTTTAATTTTGTATATCTTTGTGGTTTTACTTTTCATTTTGTTGGTGTATAATGTGTTTCTTTATGCTTAAATTGGCTGTAAATGTCATACTACATGAAATATATACTCTAATAGTTTGTCCTAATTTTTTATTGTTTTATTCTTTATTAGGATGTGGAATATACAATTATATGTACTCTGGATACAATGATTATTCCCGTTACATGCATGGCTGATATCTTCTTCAAAGAATGGATTGAACTGTTAAATTTTACATCCATACATTTATAATGATATTTAATGTTACACTGATATAAGTTTAATGCTATAATACAAAACATGAAATTTTAACATTTTTCCTGGTGATGATGTTTTGTGACTTTGGGTGTTATATCAAGTATATTGGCCAACTATCCTGTTACAAATATTTTCTTATTAAGTTGTACTTTAACAACTTTTGTGTGTTTTGTTTTGTAAGAGTCAAGTACAATTTCTTTTAAGTATCAATGACAAGTGGTCATTATCTACTATAAAATAAAACTGTATTCAGTATATATTGTTTGTTTTGCCTAAATATACAAGCCCCTCTGTGTGACACAGCAAGCAAGTTCAATAACAGAGGCACTCTGCCTCCCCGCATAAAAACCCAAAAGGCAGGAATGATGAAAGCTTTATTGAACCAGCTGATGGACAGTCTCTAACCAGAAGCCAGAGATGTCTATCTTGATCTGGGTCTCACCTGCAGTTTCAGTAAATTTTAGGTTTTCATAATAACCATTACCTCATTTTTGAGAATCTTACAAGAATGTCAAACAATTATTACAAATTTACTTCTCCCAGAAGCTGCCAGATTCCAGATGACCATTGCAGTTTAACTTTTAGCCTACTTTCTAATTTTTCCTGTTTGTTTTGTTCCGATTTTATGACTCTGCTCTCCTTTAAGTGGGTTGATAACTAATCAAGGGGACTGGGATGAAGAGTGAGGTCAAGTATAGCTTAAGTGAACGTAAGGGATTTTTCTTAATATGGAGTTAGAAAAAGAAAATGGAGTCTCTCCTGCTCTATCACTTCCCCCTGCAGGACATATTTATCTTTCTTCAAGACATATATAGTCCTTCACACATTGGGGATCTGGTCTCCATTTTATAACTGGTATTCTCCTTTAGAACCATCATTTGTGTTTGGTTCACACTGCTTTGGATTCTATTTTTAACCAATTAATTATGCACGACCCAAAAGAAAGGACCCTGCAGTAATCACCAGGTGCCCTGTGATCCCAGCAATTAGGGTGGTTAATCGCGGGCCCCAGTTGAAGAGACTTTCATATCACCTTTGGTGGCTGTAATATGTCTTTCTCCTCTCCTTTGCTTCTCTATCCAACCTGTCAAGTGTTTCTATGATGTCCCCAGAGTGGTTTTTATAAAAGCAGCATTCTTCCTTAGGAGCAACACAAAGCCCTCCTTGTTCTATAAAAAGTAAATTGAGTCCTCTTTTATTCAGTCATGCTATTTATGCCAAGGAATTAAACTGGTCACATAAGTGCCTGACCACATTATGAGCTCCTTTCATATTTGCCTCCCATGATTTTTGGGCACCCACAGAGTCCCCACTATACTAAGTCTGTGTAATCATTATCCCTTCTAATTGCTTTTTACTGAACCTCACATGTGGGGAAAGGGTAAATCTCATGATTGGCTTTGTCTCCCCACCTGTGGGGGTTCCAAAACTTACATACAGGGATTATAAATATAACATTTTGTTAGTCACATGGGAGATGAAGTGAGGCCAGCTCAGCTCACCAAAGGTGAATAAAGTCCACCCCGGGGGTGCACAGTGGTGTAATTATAAAGGTGCTCGCCGAGTCCATCAAGAGTCCTTATCTCCTCTAGTCCTTCTAAGATGGACAAAAGCAGGAGAGGCCTCTCCAAGCAGGATCTTAAATGGAGTGAACCAATTCCAGCATGGGGTGCATCAAGATATCAGCAAGGCCATGGGAAGCATAGTCATCCAGTTTGACCCAGTCTCTTGGCATAGCTTGGCTAGGGTAGATTTCAAGTCCAATTCACATAGACAGTGTGTAGCTTCCATTTTATCCCTAAGGCTGTGGAAAGGCTCTAAACCACCCATGAAGTCAGGCCCGTTATCTGAATCCACAGTCATTGGAAGCCCATACCATGGAATAATTAGCTCCATCAGAGCTTTTGCTAGCTCTCCAGATGTCTCAGTTCTTGTGGGGATGGCCTCCACCCAGCCTAAAGAGGTGCAAATGAGTACAACAAATACTTCTGTTCCAAAGGGTGGGTTTGATTTCAGTGAAATCCATCTCAGTGTCCTCAAAAGGTAGTGTTCCTTATCTGCAGACTCTGGATGGTTTCTGTGGATGAGAAACTGGATTGTTGTGAGCACAAGCCATGTGTCTGCCTGCCACAGATGCACACAGAGTCCAAAATCTAGAGATAAAGAAATGGCAGCCAAGCAGCTCAGTCACAGCTGTCTTTCCCAAGTGAGTATGGCTATGCAGCTCCTGGAACACAAATCCTCCTATTACCTCAGGAAGGAACACCCTCCCTACCGACAAAATTTGCCATCCATTTTGTGCTGTAGGTCCTTCTGTAGTGTCATACTTAAGTTCTGCTTCTGAATATTTGGGTGACTTGAGGAGCAGGGCCACTAGAGCCCAGGCCACAGGGTGTGAGTCTCCAGCAGCAGCTTGTTTGACTGATAAATCAGCTGCTCAGTGTCCTTGGGCCTCTAAGGAATTTCCTTATGAGGGCCCAGACAATGAATCACAACTACCTTAGGGGGGAGCAGCACCACCTGTAATAAGTTCAATATCTCTTGAGAGTTTTTAATGTCCTTTCCCCCCCGGACTCAGGAGACCTTTTTCCTGGTAGATGGCACCATGTACATGCAAAGTGGCACAGGTATACCTGGAGTCATCGTAAATATTTACTGTTTTATCCTTCCCTATTTCCAAAGCCCAAGTAAAAGTCATCAGCTTGGTCTTTTGTGCTGACATTCCAGGAGGCAAAGCCTTAGGTCAGACAGTCTGCTCAAGCATGACAACTGCTCTTCCTGTCCCCTGAACCCCACTGATTACCATGCTGCTGCCATCTGAGAACGGTGTAATGTCAGGGTTCTGGTGAGTAGTGTCCTGTAGGTCTGGTCTGGCTGAGCAACTGCCTCAATTGTTTTCACCTACTTGTGCTCAGGTGGCTCCAATGATGTCAGTGAAAGGGATGCAGGGTTGAGGGCCATCAGGTTACCTTAGTAAAGTACATTTTCAGCAACCCCCATCATCTCATTCAAAAGCAAATAACTCTTGGGATGCAACAGACAAAGGAATAGAGAAAAGAAAAAAAAAAATTTTTTTAACTTCAACACAGTATACCAAGTCCAAGTAGATGGGAGTTGACTGAGCAAGGTATACAGGTTGAGGATAGTAAAGTGAAGCATTATAGCTAGATGTTTATCTTCTGCAAGTCCTGGACTGGGTGGTAGCCATTTGTCCCAGGCTTGTGAGCCAGCAAAAAGGAGTATTCCCAGAAGACTGATACTTTTCAGGGGGCTAGGGCCATATTGGTTATCCCTTTAGCGCATCTATCTTTTTAATTTTCGGTCTCCAAACTTCAGTTGCTGAACATCCAGAAGAGCCTTGAAACATAAAGTATACCCAGAGAAGTGTTACTTCTTACCAAGCACGAGTATTGTAGTAGGCGAATCCCTGCAGAATGTTAACAGACAGCAATTACATAGTTTTACAGAGAAAATTTAAACATAGTATTATAACATACAGTCTTGATGACAGTCTTGTAATACATTTAAACCTCCATTTTGGAATAAAATTGTGTTTTAGTCAATTATGCCTACCTAATACAAAAGAAGCTTTTACCTAATTTGCTGTACTTCTGTCATTGAAGATTGTAACATTGCCTGGGCTGTTATTAATTTTATCAGTTTACATAACTGGTTGATTTTTCCTAGACACACTATGTGTTCCTTTTAAGTAGGGACGTTTCATGCTTTCAAATTTCTAATATAGTGTCTGATCATACATCTGTATATGCAAGTGCTTGTGAAGGAAAAGACACCCTGGGAAGTACCAAAAAAGGTCAGTTCATTCAATACATAATTTCTATTTTTTTTTTATTTTTATTTTTTTCCAGTACCAGGAATCGAACTCATGATTTGCGCTTGCCAGGCAGGCACTGTGCCGCTGAGCTAAATCCCCAGACCTAATACATAATTTCAACAGATGAACACGAAAGGTCTGGAGAAGGTAAGTAAAGTTATTTGTGTCAAAACCACAAAAATTTACCACTCTGAAAGCCCAAATACCATGTGTCCATGTGCAATTTAACAAGAGAAAATATGAAGATATTATGTCAATGGCTAAGAAAATAGATAAATTAATTATGGTAATAAATGAATGCTAAACTTATATAATACTCATAGTCAAACAGGATCTACATAGCAGGCGTATTTTACAGAATTCTGCCATTATTGTGAGAAGCTTATCTAAACAGAGCCATACTCCAAATAAGCACTATGTACATTAACTAATATAGTAGCAATATTATTTTTAATATACTGAAAAATAGGACTTATCAGTTTACGAAGGATTGTTTAAGAAGTCTTTAAATTGTGTATACATGACACAAAAATAAAAGAAAATATTTAAGCATACCAAAATGTAACATAAAAGCACTTCAACATAAGTAAAAAGGCAAGGTATTATGAAAATTAAACAAGTATAGAGTAATAAAGACATAAAGCAAAATCAAAGTTAATAGTGAATTACCTCTAAAATTACTCATGAAAGAGAGCTATAACACTTTGAAAAGACCAGATGCAAATCTTTCTAGGTCATCATGTTTCATCTTAAATTAGTGTTAATAAAAACTCAGATGGTTTTCATTATTAATTTTCATTTGACTGATGGTATCATATTGAATTGACATGAACCTCTTATCACAAATATCTGAAGCACAAAGAAAGGCAGATGTCTGAATCTGAAAGAAAATGTCCATCACTATAAACAATCCCATTTTTATATTTTAGGATACTGTACATTTGGAAGGCATAAATACATTTAGTATACCATAAAATTAACAATAACAAATTTTCATTATTTTGTTTCTTAGTTTAATTTTATGCCAATAGTACATTTTAATCAGAAAACCTTGTCTTATTTTGAAAACTTAACCTTCTAATAATGGCCAACATAAACATAACACAGTCATATATTTTGAACAATATCTCTTGGGGTGTCTCCCATAAGGCTATGGAGATTATTGGGGCTCCTTATTAATGAACAAAAACCAGTTAATATTATTTCAGGCAGCTGCTTTTCATTCATCAGAGTCCTCTTTAAAAATCTCTACCCACCTTAAGAGATTTCTGTATAATTATTTTAACAAATTTTTGATATTCCATGAAAACATGATCTCAATACTTAATACAAAAAATTTGAATGAGAGACTCTCAAATCATAATGCATAAACAACAATAAGCACTATATTTATAAAACCAATTGTAACATCATTTTAACCAGCTAACAACTTTTTGTGGAAGCATACCTTTAATTTAGATGATGCTTGTCTCTAAGCCAAATTAAAGTTTAAAAAATTGTTTCACAATTACAAAAAAATACAAAAAGAAAAAAAAATTTATTGAGCCGAAACAAAACAGTTGTTTACAGATTAGACAGAGAGACAAACAAATAAAAAACACGGAAGACAATTTGCTTATAAAATCAGAGTGCACACAAACATATTTTGGCCAAATTGAATTATAATAATTTCTTTTGACATAGGAATGGGGCTATTGGCTGAGTAACTTTCTGTACACATGTGCCAGTATCCATTAAAAATCTAACAGGTTTTTCCCCTGTATTGGCAGTTAGCATGGTTTCCCTGGGGCCAAGAGACAGAGATCCATGATCCCATCAATCTGAAACTTCCTCTGATTCCATCACAAATAATTTCCTTTTCTCTCTTTTCTCCTTTTCTATCAGCTTTGTTCATTCCTGTTTGTAATATCCCTTTTCCTTGTGACAGGCACACTGGTCTGGATCTAGGGGAGTGTGATGATCTCCTCCCAGTTTGCGTCTTTTCTTAGCTCTTGATTGGGCCTCCTTCTTGTAAGCTGCCAAAATTATCTTTCTCTTTTCATGCTTAAATCTCCATTATGCATCCTCTCTGCTATGAAACAATCTCTGAACCACCTCTACCGCTGGGACAAGTTCATCCCTGCAATACTTTCTGATTTCTGCAGCTTGTAGTGGAGATCGAGGGTCAACGCTTTTGCCACCTTATATAGGTCAGTGGAGCAAGAAGCCACAGAAAGAAGCCCTTTCCTGAAAGTCCAATGGTTTTTGTTTTTGTCTTTGAAAATATGTAGCCACTCCTCAATGTTGTGACCCCAGTTGGGGTTTCTTTGTCCTGTGTACTTTTCCACATATCTAACTTCATTTTGTTTCTAAGCCACCTTTAAAATTCTTTCCCTCCCATCTGAAGAAAACAATGTTAACATTATCTGTTGACAATCACGTCAGGTGAGGCAGTGAGGCCTAAATACCAATTCCAGCAAAGTAATCGAAGCCCAAAGGGGGATAGTGAGTTCTCCAATTGTAGAATGAGGATTTCCTCCTAGCTCCATCACAGTAACTTACTAGAGAGGCAAGACTGGGACCAAACCTGAGAAAAAGGCTTCCTTATCTGAATCTGTTATAGACTCAGGAAAAGGTTGCCTGTGGCAGTGAGAAGAACAGAAAGCCACAGGGTCAGTGTCACAGCTGAGGAAGGATCTCCCACTGAGGCAAGCAGTAGGGAAGATGTGCAGCTGAGGTGGGTGACAAAAGGGAGGATCATCTTCCTCAGATGTTGAGGGTAAAACAGGGGGTTTCTGCTTAGAGGACCTTTTCTTAATTACCAGAACTCCATCTTAGAATCCACAGACACACATCACTTTTAAATTTGTCAAAATTCTTAATCATGCATAAACCAGAACAGTGGGCTTACTGTCTTCCAAGCACATGATAGCACAATTTAGAACAAAGAAAGAACAGTTTACCTCTGGAGGTCTTTCCTCCCCGACTCAACCAACAATCCAAATAAGAGCCTGAGGCTGTGGCAACCTGGAATCACAGATGCATATGGGAAAACACAAAATACACACAAAGGAACAAAGACTAGTTCCAGTGTTATTTACCACTCCTGGTTATCAATTTGGAAAAATAAAATTTAGAGTCCAGAAGCAGCCAAATCCAAACCAAACTGGGAGACAAACTCTGACCAAATTCAGAGATAAACTCTGATGCCAAATTCAGAGACAAAGCTTGGCACAAATTCTCAGCTATGCTGAGACCACATGGTTACCACATCTGGAGCCTGGGCCCATCAGGTTGTCAGTCTGTTAAAAGAACCCAAAGGCAAACAACAGAATCCAATTTTAAATCTTACCTAGGTCAGAAAGCAGAGCCTGGCCATTCTACCTGTGCAGCCTCAGCGACCAGGCATGAAGTCCTCCTCAGGTGGCCAGCTGAAATCAGCCATGGTGCCCTTCAACCTGGAGAGTGGTGGGTGAAACTGGGAGGCACAGGGGTCTTTTCCTCATGAAGCCAATCTTGTACTCAAGGCCTCCAGATGATATGGCAAGCAAATTCAACATGACAGGCACTCACAAGAATACCAAAAAGGTGGGAATGAAGAAGGATCTCTTGAGTCAGCTGATGGACAGTCTCTAATCAGGAACCAAGGAAGATGTCCACCCCAATCTTGGTCTCACCTGCAGTTTAAGTACATTTTAGGTATCCATAGTAAAAATTGCCTCAATTTGGGGAATCTTACAAGAATATCACACAATCATCACAAAGCTTGCTTCTCCCAGAAGCTGTCAGAAATCCAGATTCCAGATGACCACTGCAATTTAACTTTTAGCCTGGTTCCCAAATTGTCCTGCTTGGTTTGTTCCCATTTTATGACTGCTCTCCTTTAAGTGAGTTGATAACTAACCAGGGGGACTGGAGTGAAGAGTAGGGTCAACTACAGCTTAAGTGAACTTAAGTGGCTTCTCTAATATGGAGTTTAAAAATGGAGTCTTTCTTACCCTGTTGCATTGACCACCACAACCGGGTTATGCAATTACTTATTTTCCAAAAATATTACCTTGTTCCAATTGGTAATCTGTGTCTCCCAATACAACCAGCTTTAGACAAACAATAATCTACCTGTTATTTTTATAAACTTCTAAATGTTTGCAGATAAAGAGTTACAGGAAATATGTTTGCTCTTGCATTCTCTTTCCCAGTGTTATGCCTTTTAGGTTCATTCATGTCATTAATTTCATTAGTAGCCCAATACTTTTAGTTTAGCTTAATCTTCATTGAAATATCAAATTATACATACTCATGATTAATAGTTTATTACATTTTGTTTCTGAGTATTATTCCGTATATGGTAATATACACCTTTTATCTCCTTGCACACTGATGATCTTTTACATTTTCCAGTCTTGCTTTTGCACATATTGCTCCTGTAAACATTTGTGCAAATGTCTTTTGTTGTTATTGCTTTGCAGTGCAAGGGATGAACTTAGCACCTCATGTATTGTGGGCAAGTGCTCTACCACTGAGTTACAGCCCCAGCCCTGTGCCTGTTCACCTGATTCATATCCTTGTCTCTGTTCTCCTAGGGACTCCTTTGTACAGAGGCACATGTCCAGTATTTCATTTTACAAGGTGTTCATATGGAAGAACATGAGTCCCTTCCCCAAATTTATTTTCATCTTATACTTTCATTTCTTGCATAGAATTTTTGTAGTTTTATTACTGATTAATTTTTCATGGAAGCAAAGAGATTTGGGCAAATCACATTTCATTTCATTCTCTTGACTGGAAGAATTTTCAAGGATATAGCTTTACAGAGATTGAAAATTAATTATCAGGTTTCATAAAATAAAGCATTGTTTCCTGCCTGTCATATTTTCTAAAAATATAAGATTTGTAGAAAGGTATTCATCATATGTTTTATAGAGTTCATCAGTTTAGCCATCTGTGGCTGGAGATATTTTGAGGTCAGTATGTAATTTACAAATTTAATTTTAATTTTTATAAGAATATCCAAATTATCCACTTCTTAACTCAGTATTGCTTTTAAAATGTTCTTTACAGGGGCTGGGGATTTAGCTCAGCTGCAAAAGCGCCTGCCTGGCAAGTGCAAGGTCGTGAGTTCGGTTGCTGGTACCGGAGAAAAACCAAAAAAAAAAAAAAATGTTCTTTACAGGTCTTTATAACATTTCAAAATGTAACATCTCAATAGTAGCTACTTTATTGACCCTGGTAATTTTGAGGAGTAGACTTGTTTTTTTTATTTAAAGCTATTGCAGATTGTTATAGCATGAATTCATATTACTTGCGGGCTACTTTTAGATTTTCAGTCATTTATGTTTAATGTTTGTCACTTAGTGTTGAAAGAATTCTATTAAATAAAAGGTTCCTCCTCCTCCACAAGATGTCCACCTACTAATTCCTGCAACTGTGAGTATGTTATCTTATATGGTAAGTGGAGTGGAAAAAATTTAGGGATTAAAGTCAAGGTTGCTAACTGATTAACCTTAAAAAAGATTTTCCTGGATTATCAAGTAAGCCCAGTTTAAGTATGAGGATTCAATAAAGTAAAAGAGAGAGGAAGAAAGATAGGCATATGTTTTGGGAAATTGGCCAACGGGCCACTGCTGTCTTTGATGATCCAACAGACAAAGAACTGTAGAATGTAGGCAGCCCTCAGAAAATGTCAAGGAAACACATTCTGTCCTAGAGACTCTAAAAAGGTCCCTGGGCTTAGTACCATGAAACCCACTCCAAATTTCATACTTTCAGAGCTATAACATATTACATGTGTGTCATTCTGAAGCACTAAATACTTGATAGTTTGCTATAGCAGCAATTGATAACTAATATAGATACTTCACTATAGCTTCAGATGATCACTGACACTAAAGCTTTGGGAGTCTAGAGTCGTTACTGAAGATCCAGGACATTCAACAGTGCATCTCCTATCTGACTCTTGGTTGAGTGTTTCCCCACTTGTGTATCTTTGGGGATGTGTTTTCACATATTAGCTCCTAAAGAGTTGTACTTAACACTGTCAGTTTTTCTTAGTGAGGATTTTTGTTTGTTCTTACTCTATGAGTACATATTAGGTAGTTATCAAAAAGGAGAAAAAAGCTCGCAGGAACCCTTATTCTGTATGGTTCTTGCTGCTCCAGCATCCAGTTCTGCAGGTTACAAGTACCCAGCTTCTGGGAGTGCCAGGCTGTTTTCTCAACTGTCCAAGACCCCAGTACTCCCTCTCTTGCCACAGTTCAGGAAGTTCCGCAAAAGACTGAGGAAGGTGAAAGAGTGTTTGTCTCGTTTGTTTCCTTTCCATCAAAGACAACTTTCCTGCATTTCCAATTGCTGAACGTGTGGAAAACACTTTGGCTTTTTTCCCCATCTTTTGGTGATCCCACTGCTAGAACAAGTCTGGTGTGAATTTCTCATCCCCCATGTAAGTGTAAAATATCTATTTATGATATCAAAATACAAGGTATTTGTATTTTACTTATACAAAATATGTATTTTACTTACAGTTCCATTCTGATAAGCTTATTGCATTAATTTTAGAATTTCATGTGCTCACTATTTAGACTTTCTTTAATATCACACTTACTTTTACTTTTTTTTTTTTTTTCTTTTTGGTTCTGGAAATTGAAGTCAGGACCTTACCCTTGCCAGGCAGGCACTTATGCCACTGAGCTATATCCCCAGCCCTTTATTACACTTACTTATATTTATAATTCACAACTACATTCACATTGATTTTCATTCATACATAGAAAAGTATTTTTGGATATGTGTCTTTATTCACTTTTTCAAATACTTAAGCATTGAGTATAAGTATTTTTCAGGGTTTAATAAAGAGGTAAGTCAAAAGTTAATGCAATTTTCACATCATGTGTGAATTGAGCTGATACCTTTTCGGATAGCTTATTATAGTCCTTCAAATTTAGCTCCACCAGTGCCAGATTTTAACTCCAGGAATAAAAAGTTGGGGGATTACCTGAAGGCCACATGCACAATGCACAGCCACTGTATGTGTCCTCTTCTCTGTGTCACCAAAAAATAGTGGAAAAGGGAAGATATCATCATTTGTAGGAGAATGAAGGGAGTTCTCTTTATGCTTCTTAACTCAAATTCCTTTGCTTGCACACTAGAAAAATTAAACACTTACTGTTTATTTTCCTACTTCATGTTTTTCATAACAACATAAATATAAATAATTTGTCTATAAACATCTCTTAGAAATAAATATACTATTGAAGCCAATTAATGACTCTTTTCTATGGGATTTACATAACTGAATTGATCACTAATAAATGTGTCAACTAGATGCTGAGTTCAAAAGTTGAAGCTGCAATCTGTAGCACATCGTTCAGCTTTATGGTGTGTTCCTATAGAAAGTAGAAAAACATTAGGTTATTCTGAGAAGCTAATGATGACATTATTCTTACATCATCAAGTTGTTAATATAGGGTTCTGCATTACTGCCTGCGAAATAATGCGAATGTAATTTATATGACACATAATTTATAAAGTAAAGTTTATTATTACTGAATCTGCTATTGCTCAGAAAAGCTGTAATAAGACATACTGAATTCAGGACCTCAGAAAATTTGTTATAAATTTAAATTTTAAGTCACATAACCAGTGATAAAAATATATCCACATTTTAAAATTTGAAACATCCTAATCATTTGGATTGGGCACAATTTTGTTTTCTCATAAAGCTCCTTTTACATATAGTATTTCCCCTGGAAAGTCTTAGAAACAGGAATAACTTCATTACGATTGTTTTATTAAATATATTTTATGAGTCAATGAATGAGTTATATCTTATGACTCCTGCAAACTCTATAAACAGCCTGATGCAGTTTTGGGAATATAGTAGAATTCACACGTATTAGTTTTCTAGAAGAATTTCCCATCTTTTATGGTTGAAGTATTACTAATTCACTTTTTTACTGGCTTATGTAAATATGCTTGAATTTGTTATATTTAATGTTAATAACAGCCCTACAATCTATGATAAAATTTATTATATGCAATATTTAACTTGAAAATCTCAGATGATAGGACTGTATTGCAGAATTCTGATTTTCTTTGCCCTTCTAATATCCTCTAAAAAATTATTCTAAGCCAGTCATTTACTGTAAGCCAACCACCAATAAAAACCAGCAAAAATATGTGTCCTGGGTTTGCAATTATGAATTTCAGTTTCTTTCTTGTTATCCTTCTCTCATGTGAAGTTTTTGTACAATTGCTATGTATTTTACATTATTGTAAAGCCAGAAGATTGGGCAAATATAAGTGTAATCTAAAATAAACCTATATAAACAATGAAGCATATTCAGTGGTAGTGGGGACAATCCTGTTGTCCAAATTAAACTTTCCTGAAATAAAATGTGGGAAAACATTAAATTTGAGATTTAAGAACACTTAACATAGCATCTATATTTTAAAACTTATTTATATTTACTTGGAAAAATATAATCTATCATTTTTATCTAAAGAGCAGAAAAAAGGAAGATCATTTTGTAGATGTGGGGGAAAAGGTTTAAGTTCATGAGAATTAATTATATTAAATATAATTGGGTTTAGCACATCAACAATGGATTCAGTCATTATTTGCTGAAATTTAAAGCTTAAATGTGTGATTAACTGAAGTGAAATAACAAAAATACAAAAATTACTTTTCAAAATTACACCTCCTAGTAAGAGTGTTAAAATGGAAAAAATAGTTTCACTATTTAATGATTTATTTCTCTAATTTAAAATTTACATGCAATTTATGGAAATAGTTTTTAAAGTTAATTAGGAACCCAGTGTGTATTTTCTCACCAAGCCAAATATTTGAAAATTTTTATTCTTATTATCTCCTCAGTAAAGTGTAAAATGAACTAATTTTGTTGTCTTTTTAGACTCTATTCTTTCTGTTAGAAATTGTGCAATTTACTTTATATTTAAACTTACATTAAGTTAAATGTAAGTTAGGTTTTTGTTTTTGTGCAATTAGTTAATTATATTAAAAATAAAGACCCCTTGACTGCAGTAACTATACTAGATTAAAACTAACTAGATTTTGTAAGGTCTTTCTTTTTACTAGTTTCATTAACTTTTACTATCCTTAGAAGTATGGGTGATGATTTGCATTCCAAAAGATACTTTCAAATGTTATCATGGATTTAACTTGAAACATAAAACCCAAGAAACTTAAACTCGTAGTAAATTTTGTTATAATCTGCATTAACACTGGGCTATGTTTTAAAATGTGTGTATTTTTCATTTATAATACTTTCTAATAGAGTTGTCCAAGGGTTCGGAGAAATTGAATCCCTGCTTAAACCTCAAGGTTTCAGGAGTTTTATAGGACATTTTGTTCATCTGTAACTATCTCTCTACAGCTAACTTTGAACTGTCCTGTTAACTGATTGTTTCTCATATTTAGTAATATTCAATATAAAACTTACTGTGGCTGGTGCTTATTTGTTCAGGACCCAGAGATGCAGATCATGGCAGTTTGAGTTAATAATTCTTACTGTGTGAAGAGGAAGGCACACACATAACCTCATCAATTATATTTCTGCTGTAAATACTTGGAAGAAGATACTTATGGGGAGCGGCTGAAGCTGGAGATCAGTTCAGGCCAGTCTCAAGAACACAGCATGCCTGAGACAAGCCACATAGATAAGGTATCAGGCACAGAGGGTTCACGTGATAGTCAACCTCTCAGATGTATAAATCAATACAGTGCAGCCTCGGAATCTCTTCTCCTCCTCTTCTTTTTCCTTCTTCCCTCCTGCCTTCCCATCTGGAGAGAGGGCTCCATCTGGCCTCAGTTTTTTGTATGCCAATTCTTGTCCTTTTCTCTCCATCCTCTCGCTGTCCTCACCCTGAGAACATCAAGATCCGTGTGACATGCAGCAGCTACTCCTAATGAGAGGTTCAGAAATAGCTAGGGTAGACTTGGGAAAGGTATATGTGATACAGGAGGAATAATATAATGCTCAACCAGCTAGAAGTCAGATGCACCAATCTTGTATTCCCCAATATCGAAGAATGAATTCTGAGGAACAACAGAGGTTAAGAGTAGGAAAAAAATTGAGAAAGATAGCTCTTGAAGGACAGAAGGGGACTTGACATTGCATTTCCACAGATCCCACTTCATGGAGGAAGTTTTATTGAGCAAAATCACAAGGTGGGTACAACGTGGGTCAAAACTATGATCAACGTATAAAATTACAAAGATAGCTTCTTAGGTAATATTGATCCAATGGAGAAGCAGATCATGCAGCAAATGTGCATGGAAAGAGCAAAGACTTTTTAGAGAAGAGATGGATCAGGAGGTCTTGTCACTTACCTGAGTGACTGATGTTTATCTAGACTTTATTTGACCAGCTGGTATCAAATATAGCGTAGTTGGTAATGTATTGCTTATACCTTGGGGAGGTATGGAGGCTTGGTCATTCTGTCTTTGTCTTGATGCCTGGCCTTTGCCAGGTGAGCCTTCATCCACAAATGTATTCTCATCTTCTGCCCTGACTCCATGGAAGGCCTAGCCTTGTCTGACTGCCTACAATATTTCTCCCTGACTTAGCTCTCTATCATAGATTGAACATAAGGTTTGAAGATTTCTTGCAAAAGACAAAAACCAGAAGAAAACTATTTGATACACAAATGAGAAGCAGTGGAGAAACAGAACTTCCAGGAACAGGGACGTAGCTTGTCCTCACAGGGTCACCTCTCCTGCAGTGGCAGTGCAAGGGACAGCAAGTAAATGAAACTGCTTTGTATTTGCTGCATGCTTCCCTTGTGAGCCAGAGGGCCTTAACCTCTTCCTTAGGTAGGCTGAACTTTCCAAAGGTTTCTTCCTGACTTTGAGCCCCTGACATCTCTTTTCTTGGGGCATTTATTTAAGAAAACCTTAGGATTTAAATCCTTCCCTGGCCCTTTGAGATGTAAATCTTCCAGCCATTGGTCAGTTTTATAGCCTTACCAATGATTTTCTCAATGACTTGGGAGATATCTTTTTGAAGGGTAATTTTTGGAAAGGATAAGGCCTTATTTCTCAGTCTCTCTGGATGGTAGAAATCTAACTTGAAAGCCTCCAATTAGCAATGTCAAGTGGCCTAATCACACTGACTAATCCCCCAGTAGTCTGGAGTACTTTCCCACTGTTTTACCCCAGATCTTAACATTCCCTGGATTTTTGTTTCAGCAGAGCTCAGTTCTCTTTCTCTTCTCTACTGTAGTAGTAATATAGTCCTCCTTACCTGTTCACCTCCATCTTGTACAAGTTTTGTTTGAGAGTTCCAAGGTAAAACTAATTGCCTCATGAACCAAATTTGGAGTAAACACATGAATTCACTCATACTCAGGGAGAAAATAACAATTTTTAAAATTGATTTTCTAATGTGCTTTTCTATCCAGAAAAAAAGTAATCAGTAATTTTGGTTTTAGTTGAAAACAAAAATTGAGACATTAAGCATACACTAGGATTCTTTAGCTATTTTTTGAAATTTTAGCCTAACTATGCATTATTAATATATTTTCTAATAATGTAAAAGACTAGTAATTTACCTTGACTCCTAAAAATGCTATTAATCTCTTTTCCTTGCTCTAATGAGCCATAATTTTTCATAAAGTGATTAAAATTTTTTAATGTGGCAATGACAGTATAAATACATTGTAGTCTCTGCTGAAAGCAAAAGAGTATTTCAGCAAGTGCTTGATCTGCATAACCAACATGCACTAATATGTGAAGTATCATCCAATTATTATAACACAAATAAATTTATCATTAGAAAATCTCTAACCTTAACATAAAATTATAATTCAAGAAGATACCACTAAAGAAAGCAACACAATAATCACACTTTCAGTGACTGATTCCTACTTTGCCAACTGAAATTATATAAATTAGCTATTATTAAATGTATTTCTGTATTATTACAGGCAACTAAGTTAGATAAAAAATATTATAGGCAATCAGATAGGGGTAGGCCCTCAAAGGAGCCAATGCAGAAGACAAGATACCTTACAACTGTGGAAGAGAAAGACACCTCCTCTATGGGTCAGACCTCAAGACAAAAGATAAAACAATTGTATCCACACACTTCCTAAGGATAAACATCCAGAACTGATACTCTAAATAGGTATCTATCACTTTGAGAAAGCCAGGAAGAGCCACTAACCCAACCTACTACAGGAAAATCTCCTGTTCTATATTCATGCCCACTGATACATGACTTGCTTCCCCATTTGATCCTGAATTAATCAATTTTACCTGAGAAATTATACTCATCATCTTGCTGTTTGATCATTGTTTTGTCCCACCTCATGCTCACTTGTTGATTTCCCATGTGTCCTACCTTGGGCTTATCTCACATAGTGAATTTGTTCTATAAAAATCCCTAGAAGAGACAGGGTCTTTGGCAACCCCCTCAAGACGCCTTCTGTCTCTCTTTTTGAGAGAAACTTTCTTTCCTCAATGAATATATTCTGCTCTAACCTCCACTGTTCCTAAAATTCATTCTTCGATTTTAGAGAACATGAACTTGTACCAGACACCCTGCAGTTCGAAGTTTCTTTCCTCTATATCATTTGGACTGATACTACTTCCAAAATGGATGAGGGGATCTACAACTGAAAATAATATACAGCAAAATCTTTAACTTCAAAGTGGATAGAAAAATTCATTTGCTTCTGTATTTGTGATATATATATATATATATATATATATATATATATATATATATATGCATTTAAAACCCACCACCAAGGTCAAAGCTCTGTAGAAATGACTAACATTCACTTCATTTCTTAATTATGTGAAATTACTTTCTTGTAAGTGTTGGAATTATCTGGTATCTGGTCTCGTCTCTACTGTTAGAATGGTCCCTCTTAGGTTCGTTCTAAAAATAAATCTGTCCTGTATGTTAATCCTGCTTCTTTTCCTTACATCATAATAAAGTGTCACAAATACATAGTTATTAAAGTGTAACAATGTTAACCAATGTCCTGACATCACCTATGCTAAATCTTTCACTTGGCCTTTTAATAATTCTACTAAGTAAGCAAAGTAGAAGAGGAACATTTTGTTTAAGCTTAGGTTTCCTTTTCCTTTCATAAATCAAGAACACAAGATGCTTAAAGGAGAGTTTTCCCTTTAATGTCTATGACTTCCATGCATTTTAGAGTACATTTAAATGATTAGAAAGCTACCTTAAACATCTCACTGCTATCCTGGCATAATCTTGATGCGAGAAGACGTTCTCTCATTTGAAATTGGTTCAGGAAAACAAAGAGAGAAATATGATATTGAGCAAGCCTCTACTGAGAAAGAAATAGATGAGAGACATCACCTTCCCCTGCATTTTTGTGTCTGTCCTTGACTCTTCAGGTAGACTGAGGTAACTGAACCTTATCTTTGCTAATTTAAAGCTTCTTGATTGTAGGAAAGTAATGTATAACTCCCCCAAACCAGATATATAAATTAGGTATTTAGTATTCATTAATACGTAAAATGTTAATTTTTGGATAGAGGAAAAACAATACAACTTTTACTTAAATAATGACCGACTAGAATAGGTATGATTTCACTTTGCATATTATACAAAATTGAAATTTTAGTTTACTTTTTTTTTTTTTTTGTTTGTTTGTGTTTTGTTTTGTTTACCAGTACCGAAAATCGAACTCACAACCTTGCACTTGCCAGGCAGGTGCTGTGCAGCTGAGCTAAATCCCCAGCCCCTTTAGTTTACTTTTAAATCTTTTTATTAATGTATGTACGTGATAAAATTAGTTAAAATACAGCAAAATGATGAAATAATTAGGGTGAGTAAGATCATAGGGATTATTTTTATATATACTTTTTTTTGGTATATTTTGAGACAAGGTCTCACCATGCAGTTCAGGCTGGCCTTGAGCTCACAAAGGTCCTCCTGCCTCAGCCTCCTATATGCTGGGATTACAGGCATGCGCCTTGGGATTATTTTTTAATTTAGAAAGTATCCAGGTTTTAGTAACACAGAATATAGTATTACATTTATACTAAATTTAATTGATTTATACAAATTTCAACTTTTAAAAAAATTATATCAACTGTTTAATAGAAGAAATTTAAGTCATTTACATGAGTTGAAATAAACACATATATTGGTGTTAACAAATTAATATAAATTTTTCTGGCTGATGTTCAATTTTAGGCAACAAAACATATCTTATATTTCACACAAACAATCTTAATACAAATCTCGTGTAGCAATACTAATTGCTTTCTCTTCTAAAGAATTTGTAGTATTGTACATGGTTTTAAATAGAGAAAACACACACCAAAAGGCTGAATTAAGTACATGAAGACTCTATAAATAGTAAATTATCTTTAAAAAAGATATTTATTTCAAAATATTTAACCTTCACTTTAAATTTTGTATGCAAAAAGTCAACCAGAAAAAGATTGAATTACAAGAAGGAAGCAAACATTACTTTTTAAAACAAAATTCATGTGTTTTACTGTTTTTCTGTGTGTTTTATTCTTTTTCTGTGTGTTTTACTCAGAAGTAAACCCTTGGCCTTCTCACTAGGCTAATTCCCCATCATTTTTATATTTTGAGACACAATCTTATTAAAATGCTAAATTGTTCAGGCTAAAATTCCCTTGCCTCAGCCTGTCAAACTGCTGAGATTATAGATATTTTCTGTTTGCACATAAATTTGAGAAATATGAAAATTAAAATATATATCTTACAATCATGAAATTACAGTAATTTGGTAATATTTTATTGCTCCTTTAGAAACTTCTATGACTTAATTTTAAAGCATGACCATTGGGCGGGAATATAGCTCAGCAGGCACAGTGCTGAGGTTGAAAGTTCAATTCCCGGTAGCGAATTCAAAGTTCAAGAGTTCAAAACTCCAAAAAACAAAAAGCATGACTATTCGGTATGCAGGATTAATTCTGGATGCTATAAGTCAGATGCTAGTCTATAGACCTTATCCTTCGAATATTTCTGAAATGTACATTTATTCGATTCTTCTCCATTTGAGCTAGTGCTGTTTAGCCAGTATCTAGCAGATTACCATGTGCTTCAGCAACTTTTCTACAGTAATCAAGGTTATCCCATGTCAAACACCAAGACTACAAATGACAGAGAATTTGAAAGAGATCAGGTTATGTACACATTATCATTAGTTCCAATTTTTTATTTTAAAAATAAAAGAGCGAACACATATGAACATGTAATACAGCAACCATTGTTAATTTCCTATCACCTTAGTGCTAGTTTTTTCTTTGCTGTTTAGTCAGTTCTCCTTTGTGAGACAGAACACCTCCCATAAACCATTTCAATGGAAAGAAAATTTGTCTGTCGTCATTTCCTAGGCTGTTATCCATGGTCACCTGGCTCCAGGGCACGAATCTTGTAGTTGAAGAAATGTGAGAGCAAAACTGCTCACCTCGCAGCAGTGAGAAAACAGAGAAAAAGGGAGACTGAGAGAGATAAACCTTAAAGCACAATCCCAGGGGCTTATTTTCCCTAACTACCCCGTCTCTTAACAGTCGATTCCACTAAGGAACTGATTAGTAGGTTAAGCCAGAGATGAGGTTAGTACCTCCATGATTGACTCACTTTCTTAAAACATGAACTCTGGACATATGAGACCCTAAATCATAACAGCAGTTAACTGGAGGTGTGCTCAATATCTTGGAAGGTTAGAAATTTCACAGGAATATATTTAAAATCCTTTGCAAGTATGACTTGAAAATTGTTTTTTGCATCTCTTGATCATCTGTCTACCTATCATCTATCTATCTATCTATCTATCTATCTATCTATTTATCATCTACCTACATTCTAAAACAATGTTTCCCAACACAGAATTAATTAAAATAAACAACTAATCATTTCAATCTATACATATTCATTTTAATTTCTCTTCTAACTGTGAGTAGTCCAAAGCAGGGAGATGATGACATTTGCTTTCAGGCTGTTCTCTAATTCTCTAATGATGTAGAATCCTAAATGCCAAAGAAAAATTAACATTCATGCATTTCTTTTTCCCTACATTCAGTGCATCTTTATGAAGAGCGGAGTGTGGGTTAAGCACTATGCTGTCTGTTTGGAATACAATAATGAGAATGAAAGAAGTAGACTCTAACACCTTGGCTCCTTCATTTGAACAGTGCATGCAGACACAGGAGCACAAGCCTGAAGTTTGTGATGTGCTGGTGATGACAGGTAGCAGGTTATCAGAAGAAACTCTTGATTGTTCAAATACTAGTAACACTGCAAGGATGTTACAGATTTACATATGTGATATTATTTGAAATCAACCATGATGTGAGTGTGACTCACGGCACAAAGAGCCGAGACCAGTGGAGACAAAAGGCTTGTGTAAAGGCAATGTGGTGTGGAATTTATTGCACCAGGGTGCAGGCAGACAGAGGGCAGAAAGGTTATGTATAGGGAGCAAAGAGAAATGGCATGCTTTTATAACTGAAAGAAGGCAGCGTTGAAAGAATATTAGGCAGGAAGGTTTTAATAAACATCTTAGTCATAGTTCTCATGCTGTCCTGCATCTCAGTGAGAAAAGTTCCTGAAGCATTTACAGAAAATTTTTGGGTATCTCCAGATGTCCTGGGACTCACAAAATTCCTTGTCCTGTCTTCTTTGTAACATGTGTGCTTGCTGATGACCGTTGTAGTCCTGAGCTGACTTCCCTGCTGAGAATAGTGCTTCTGTTGGCAAGCAGGTGGGGGCTGGGAGAGTCATGTCTGGTTCAAGACTTACAATGAGGGGCTGGGGATTTAGCTCAGCGGCAAGAGCGCCTGCCTGGCAAGCGCAAGGTCGTGAGTTCGGTTCCCGGTACCGGCGAAAAACCAAAAAAAAAAAAAAAAAAAAGATTTACAATGACTATGTGACTCATCAAAATCAATAAACACTAAGATAAAAATATTTTTATTTTCCTCATTAAAGCTGCTTTTAAATATTTTAATCCTATCATCTCTTGAAATGTGAAATAAGAATCTGGAGAAAGTTTAGACAAAGTCTCCAAAAAGAAGCGATGTTTGCTTTGTAGTGATAGAAACAAAAAATAGATTTTGGTAGAGAGAAAAGAGTTCCTCATAAATAAAAGAGCACAAAAGTTACATAGAAAAGGGTGCAATATATTAACTGTGATGCAGAAACTTCTATATGATTTAAATTGGAAAAAATAGTAGCCGAAAAAGGAGAATGGCAGAAATTGAAGATGGAGAAATGGACTGAGAAATTGTCATGTTAACATTTCCCAACCTCAATACTAAGCATATTTCACCACTCTTCTTTCTTCATATATGCCAATATATCCTTCACCCAATAAAATCACACGGCCAACCCAGTGGATGTGTGAAAGAATTACATGTAGGTTTGGTCTCCAGGACACAGGGTGCAATCAAGACTTTCTTCTAACAAAATACTGCAGACCTCAGTGATCAAATACATGGTAAACTAGCTGTAAAGTTGGAAAAGGGAAGGCTACAATGTGAATAAGTTCAAATGACAATGAAAAGTTATGTAAATGGCAAACACAAAGAAGGAGGAGAGTGTAGTAAGGAGACATGGAGAGACTAGGCAGGAGGCAGAAAAAAAAGGCTCTGATATTCAAGACAGAGCTTACAGATAGAGGCTCTAGATTTCTCCCAACATCAGTCCAGGACTGATACCTTGGTAAGGCAGACTTGTGTTTTGGCCTGTTAGCTTTACGGTGTTCCTGAGGTGAGGCATACCCCCAGGGATTGCGTAGGTCCCGGCACCTGAGACATTTATGCTGAACCTAGCTTACCATGAGCCTTTGTGGGCAAGGAACTCCTTTAGCAAGTCCGCCCAAGCTCTAGCAAAATTTCTATCCTTAGGCCAGTGAATACAGATGAAGCTTCTAGACCTGCTCTGGCACAGAGAGATGTGCAGTCCAGGGGGAGTACACTTGTGTTTCAACAAGTATCACTGCTGTGCTGGCATGGATCTGAGTGCATTCCAATATGCTGAAGATCTTTGCAATCATGAGGATCTGATGTGACCACAATTGCCTCCAGTTTTAGCATCCAAGGGACTCCTTTCACTAACACTACTTCAACTTTGGGACATGTATTGCCTGGAAAGACTTTTGCTGACAGGAACACAGAGCAAAAGAGTTTGCATTTGAATTTAGCATTGAGTTGGAGATACCTAACAATGGGTGGATTTGAATCACCATTGCACCCACAGCAATTCCCATAAATGAAGCTCTGGCACAGTCCCGGTGACAAGTGGAGTTGCATGCTCCCAGGCCACTGGATTTCTAACCATTGTCACCTGTACTGGGAATCAATAGTCTTGGATTGAGACTGATGATGAATCATTCTCAGCAGCCCATTTTAGCTCAGGCTATGCCATGTTGTGGGATGGGGATAAGATAATTTTATGATACTGAGAGAATTGGTATGGGATCCTGGAAAGGGTCCCTTTGTGATTATTTTCTTCAGAGCCTGGAAGAACTCTTCAGTGCTTGATGTGAAAATAATTACTAAGGACAAGGTATTTGGTTTTGTGGGGACAGACTACCATTTTCAGGGGCTCTCCTAGTTGATGCTAAAAATCTATCAACTATGGTTTGTGACAGACTTGGTCTTGGGTCATCCTGTAGTGCTGAAACAGTGATATAACTTTATCAGCAGTTTTGGAGCAAACCTGGATGAGGGGCACCATCTATGGCTGACATAGTGCCAGTGAGTAGCCTGTTTAGATCTTCTGGTAAGAAGTTCACCTGAAAAGTCAGATTGTAAAGAATGAAGTAAATATTTAATTCTTAATGACCAGATGGCATCATACACCAATAAGCATCAAGAAAATTCAAGTAAACACTAACTTATAAACCAGTCAGAATAAACTTGTAGACATTAATTGCGTAGTAACTAACATGGGTACATTCTCGAATGGAGAATGTAAGTAGCTGTCTTGAGAGACTCAATGATCTTTAAGAAACCACAGGGAATGATTTCCTACTGTAAAACACAAACTTTACAGAAAGATGGAGGTAATTTAAAACATCGAATTGCAACCTTTGAGTTGAAAATATACTACTACAAACCCTGAAAATGAAATAAAAGTCTACAGCTGATGAATAGACCAAACAGAAGAATGAAAAAGTGATCCCTGTGGCAGTCTATTGGAAAAATAGGCAGTTGGAAAAGCAAAATAAGCGAGAAAGAAGAGAACAAAAGACATCTACAGGAACTATTAAACAGCATTAAATAAACAAATATTTACATCATTTGAGTTCAAGAAGTACTTTTCAATGCCAAAATGGTAAACACCTCTTTAAAATAATAAAAAAAAGTTTCAAACCTAGTAAAAGTTGCTACCATCAGGCACAAGAAAGTCAAAGGTAACTAGTCAGATTCAACTCAAAGAAGTTTATGCCAAGACATAATCATCCTCCCAAAGGTTAAAGGTCAAATGATAATATAGCACGAAAAGAGAAACAAATAACACAAAATGGTGTTCCAATAAACCTTACAGCATGCTTCTCAGCAGAAACCTAGCAGGCCAAAAAACAGTGGCATAAGATTTTTCAAAAGACCGAAAGAAAGAAAGAAAAGCCAGTCAAGATTGCTATATCAGGCAAAGATATTCTGGAAAGATAAAGAATTCCAAAATAAACAAGAACTGAGGGCATATCTCTCAACTAGACCTATCACATGGGAAATGCAAAAGTGAGTTTATGTTAACTGACTGTTTATCACTGTGACAAAACAGCTGAGACACAGCAACATGCAAAGGAAGATGTATTTTGACTCAAGGCTATGGTTCAGTCCATGTCCCCTTGGCCCCGTTGCTTCAGGTTTGTGGCAGGTAGTAAGGTGGGGAATACACCGTGCAGCAAAGATGCTCACGTTGTGGCAGGCAGGAAAGATAGTCAGAAGAGATCCAATATACTCTTCAAGGGTACCCACAATGACCACTTTCCTTCAACTAGTCCCTTCCTCCTCCAGTTTACACCTCCTTCCAAATTTGCCACAGCCTGGAGCCTAAGCTTTCAGCATGCAAACTTTGGGGGTCTATTTCAGATCTAATTCCCAGCTGAAGTTTTCAAAGAAAAATCAGTACTAATTAACCAGGAAAAAAAAACATAATGAAATGTATAAACCTCACTGGAAAGGGTAACTATACAAACTATAGAAACAAAATCAGAATGCTCTAATGTTATAAATATAGTACATAAATCATTCATAATTTTAGCACAAAAACTATAAAAAGAAACAATTACAATAACTAAATTATTATGCTATGAGTAGGCAGTATTTAAAGTTGTAAAATAGAATATCAAAATTCAAAATGTGGGGATCAAGGACGTTTTTGTCATGTAAAAATATGCTATAGGTAACCACTTATAAAGGAATGAATAAAATCAAACTCCAAGATTAACTCATTTAACCACAGGGAAGATTGTAAGAGGAGAAAGAACCAAAGGAAAAAAACCTGGAAGACCTTACCTGTCCATACTTATCTTGAATGAAAATGGATTAAAATATCCAATAAAAAGATGTAGCATAACTGAAGGGAAAAAAGAAAATACCCAACTTGCAGTTTCTTTGGAGAATTGACTTCATCTCGAAAGACAGAAATAGGAGTTCATCTTGCCTAGTGAAACTTTGTATTATCTCTATTGTTTTATAGAAGAATTATTTTCTTATTCCCTATAATAGTTTGAGCAATCTTTCATTCTTACATCTGGTAATCTGAGCAATGTAGTTGAGGATAGAGATATGTAATGTAACAAGCATTGTTGAATCATATGATTTTGTCTTGAGACTCTGTATCACTTTGAATGTTCTTGCTTTGATTTGTTTATGTTTGTGATACTGGTATGCTGCTACTTACTATTCTATTTCTTTGTTTCTCATTTACTACTCTGTTTAAAAATAGAAAAAAATGAAAGAAAGTAGGATGAAAGTTGTGGGATGAAATAAGATATTCCTTGCAAACAGAATCTCAATGAAAGTCTAATCACATTTCCTTTGTAAATAAACATCTTTAAGTCAAAAGCAGTAAAAAAAAAAATGCCCTATGGTCATATTACGATAAGAGGTCAATTAAACTAGAGGAAGCAGACATTCTAAATATATATTTACTTAATACTAGGACACTCAAACATATGAAACAGTTGTTAATATACCAGAAAGAAGAGACAGAGAGTGAGAGAGGGGAAGTCTGTAATACAAAAACACTAGATTTTAACACCTAGCATTCAGCAATGAACAGATCATCCCAGGCTCCTCCCCATGAGGTCAGTGAAGAAATAGTAAAAGAAAATTGAACCCTAAACCAAATAGACTTAACTGATACTGCCATAACCTTCCTTCCAACAACTGCAAAACACAATATTCTCAGTGTATCAGTGTATATCATGTTCTCCAGGCTCTACTATATCATATGTCACAAAGGATATCTAATATCTAATATGTGTATATATATATACACACACATATATATAAATCATAGTGTATGTATTTTATGGATACAATGAACTAACAAATCAATAACAGTGATGCTAAAAAATTAGGAACTGATACATGATATTTAAAAAACTTATTTCAGAATAATGAATGCATTGAGGAAGAATAAAAACAACTTAAAAATTTCTTAGAAGAAATCAATTGAAATATAAGCAAAATGTTACTAAGTGATGATTATTTCAATGGATACTTAATAAAGAGTTGTAAACATATTAACACTGCAAAAAAATTGCTGGATAAACGCGCATAATCCAAATCCAGAAATAGTACGAGGAAAAGAATAGTAAAAACCAGCAGAGAATAGAGACAAAAATATAAAATATTTGCAAAAGAATGAGCTCTTTCTTCAGAGGACATGCAAACCCTCATCTAGACATAATGCACAAAAAAGATAATACAGTACTCAAACAAATCAGAGATGGAATGGAGAACATTGTACTTAATGTCACAGAAATTGAAAGCATCATTCAAGATTATCATAAATAAGTTCATGTCATCAAATTTAATAGCCTACAAAAACTGAAGAAATTCTTAAACATTTATCTTACAAAACTGAATCTTAAAAAAAAGGAAATTTAAACAAAACACAACAGGTAATAATATTGACTTAGTAATAAATCTTCTTAGTTGGGGAAAAGCATACCAGGAATTCTGGGTTCTACCAAACACTTACAGAAGACAATGCCAGTTCTCCTTGTTATTTTAAAAAGTGGAGGAAATAGTACAAATACATTTTAAAAGATCTTCATGACCCTTACACAAAAAGTAGATGAGGTCACAATAAAGAACAAAGCTTCAGGCCAAAATCTTTGATGCAAACAGATGCAAAACTTCTCAATGAAATACTAGAAAATTGAATTCAACAGTACATTAAAATATTACTGCCAATAATCAAATAAGACCCATTCTGGGGATGCAACAATGTTTACATATATGCAAATCAACATAATGACCACATTGACAGAATGAAGAAACAAAATCATAGCATCATCTCCGAAGGTGTACAAAGGTATGTGACAAAATGTAAACCCTTTCATAAGAATGCTGAAAAAGTTCAGCACAGAATAAATAAATCTCAACGTGATAAAAGTTATACATAGTAAGCCGACAGTTATCTGTGTACTGAAGGCGATCATGTAAAAACTTGTCTCATAAATATCTGGAGCAAGACAAGTGTGCCAAGTGTCACCACATTACATAGTTATGAAAGTTCAAGTCAGAATAAAACAAGCGACACTTAAGATATTTTAATTTTTTTGCAGATGATGACCTTATGCAAACAATACTTGAAAAACTTCTTCAAAACAGTATAGAGACAAATCAACTAGTTCATCAAGCTCATCTCCACAAAGTCCTCAGTAGCTTTGCCAAAAGCCAATAGACAGCTATTTGAAATATTAACCCAGAAAGCAATCCCATGTAATAGCTAAACAAACAAACAGATAAATACAAATACCATGCAATAGCTGAACAAATAAATAAATAAATGCAAGTGCCTGGTAATTTCAACCAAAAAAAGTGAAGGACCTTTACCAGAAAACTACAACCAGTGATTAAAAAGTGGGATTTGTTATAAAAGTGGAAATACATCAACTTATTGGAAAGATCAGCATTGCTAAAATTGTGCGTACTCAAAACAACGAATAGAATCAATATAATTCCTTTTGAAAACCAATGATTCTTCATAATGATCTCCACACATGTAGATGAAGTCAGGGACGAAAAGGTGGCTTCTCCCAGGGTTACTGAGTTTTCCACAGCAGACGCCTGAATCCCATTAGCTCTCCACTGGTCTTACAGGCATCTCCATGACATACGAGGTAAAGTTCTCAAAGATTGCAGTGCTACCAGGCCACATTCGGAGATGCGTGATGCCTTGGCTTCCTCTGTCCATCCCACCTATGGTTCTGCAAGAAGAACACTGTAGCGGCCAGGAAAGTCTACAAACCTGCTGTGATTTTTCTCGATTGTACGGCTATCTGCTCACCCTGCTGCCTCCCAGGAGCCTGCTAGCATCTCGCTGGATCCCACCTCTACTGGAGGCTTGCTCCCATCCTGCGCCATGATTTTCTCGCCTACAACTGCCACATCCTCATGCATATCTCTACCCATGTGCTTTTTAATTACTGTACACAAAGACATGGCTAGAATTGTAATGATTAGCAGGAAAAAGTACTGATAATATCCAGAATGGGGCTAGTGAGTGATTATGAACCCCAGGAAAGTGGGTGCACAGAGCTCCTTACTGGCATCAATGCCTGGTTCAGAATCTTAGAGGATGTACGGGAACCCTTTCTTGTCTGTTTTTTCAAACCTCCTTTTAGAAGGACAGAGGGCCTATTTTAAAAAATGTGTACATTTCACAAAATTGTGGATAAATCCACATCTACCCCTAAAATATCACCCTTTATGAGCCGATTTTGAAAAACTGACACTGTTGTAAAAAAGAGAACTTAGAAGAATGGTGGATTTTCTCTCTATTTCTTTTTCTTTTTAAATAGTTTATTTTTGCAATATATGAGCAATACATTCCCATGGGCGAATTGTTACACATCACATGTCCATCTTTTGTGTTAATCTTCTACTGTAAATGTAGATAAAAGAGTGAAAAGCCATAACCTCACATTGGTTTTGTAACAAGGAGAAAGTTGGACAGGAATACAATCTAGCAAGATGCAACCCCTCTCTTCCCCCCTTCTGACTCCTCATTGATTTAATTCTACAACATTGTAGTTACTGGAATAACCTAAAAATATTTCACTTAGTATTTGCTTAAAACCAAAAAGTGCAACTTGGTACCTCCTAGCAAGAATTCTAACCAACTAGTCTATTTTTGTTATAAATGAAAACTAAGAAAAAAGCATTATAGCAATCCATCACAGACAATGCTCATGAAAGAGCACACTCCTTCAACTTACTTTTTTTTTTTAAGAGTTTGCTTTTATTTATTGATCATTAAATTACATTGGGTAATCATAATTGTCATTCTTGTTTGCCTCTGCTTGCACCTTTCATAAATCACCTTATGATTTTTCTTTAAAGGAGTGTTTTATTCCTGTGGACAAAGTTTTGTACTTCTATTTTATATAACTTACATTTAGGCTCATTTGAACTGTTTGACTTATGAGTGCTATTGTTTTATTTATTTATTTATTTATTTTAAAGAGAGAAAAAAGGAAAATAAGATAACAAAGACAAACCAAAAAGCACAACACAAAAAACAATAAAAATGGTACAGGATTTGAAAATAGGATGATAGGAAATTAACAATGGTTGTTATATTACATATTGTTATCTTCAGCGAAGTTGCTCAGATTACCAGATGTAAGAATGCAAAATTAATCAAACAATTAAACATTAACCATTCCTTTCAATAAATTACTAGGAATTAGCAGTACAATTATCTTAACTATTGTATATATATCACTTCCTTTTCTCCTTTCCCCCATCCCACTTGGTCTTTCCTTTTAAAAAAGATAAAAATAACAATGAAGCTGAGTTTCAAAACAAGTTACAATAGTTAATACATTGTATTGTCATCTTCCTAGTAATTACTCAGAATAGAAGATATATGTATGCTATCTTGCTATAGAATATTAGCATAAGACTTTCTTTTTCATGAACTAAGAGAAATTAGCTATAAAATAATCTTATCTAGTAAATACATTTTTCCTTTTTCCTTTCTTCATTTCTTCTTTTCCAATCAGTTCGTCTTTTCTTTTGAACAGTTTCTTCCCAATTTGCAATATCTATTGTACATTTTAGATCTTATTTACTTGTTTGTTTTATCACACTAGTAAGACAATGCAGTTTACACATATGGTTTGGATCTATTTCACTTATGAGTATGGTCTCGAGTTTCATCCATTTAGCTACAAAAGTCTTGAGTTTATCTTTCTTTATAGCTTAGTAATACCCCGTTGAACAAAAATACCACATCTTCTTTGATCTATTCCTCAGCGGATGGGCATTTGGGTTGTTTCCAAGCTTTAGCTACGACAAATTGCACTCCTATAAACATGGGTGCACAGATATCACTGTGGTATGATGTTTTCAGTTCTGGAAAAGTACCTAAAAAGGGAATAGCTGGATTGAATGGCACCTCTAATCCTAGGTTTTAAGGAATCTCCACATTGATTTCCACAGTGGCTGTACCAGCCTACACTCCCACCAACAGTGGAGAAGGGTTTCCTTGACCCCACAGCCCCTCCAACATTTGTTATTCATTCAGAGTACTTGTCTTATATGTCATATTTTTTGTCCCTCTGCCTTATAATCTATTTACATGATAAGTGGGTAAGACATCTACAGCTGTTCCATTTTAAAATATTTTGACATTATGTTAGTTTCTTTTCTTTTCCTACTTACAAACATCTTGTACTATTGGGGATTTTATAATTTTTTTTTGTACCAAGAATCGAACTCAGGACATTGTATTTGCCAGGCAGGCACTTCTGCCACTGAGCTATATTCCCAGCCCCACTAATGGGGATTTTACCCAAACAAATACAAACCAAAAGCCAGTAAAAGCAACAAGAACAAAAGCAACTATACAGACACATATCCAGGGATACAACTCACATAAGACACTAAAGGAGGATGAATATTCCTAGGATCAATGTTTACATCAAACTTGCACAAATGAATCTTAAAATTTGATAATATAAAGTTTATAAGTGATCTTACATAATAAATGCATGCTTATGTGCTTGATTACATGTTTATGCGTTTGGCTACATGTTATCCCTCAGAAATTCTATTTAATATGGCTTATCATTAAGTAGACACTCATATAACTAGAACAAGTGACTTTTTCACATGGTTTTATAAACTAGTTAATTCAGTTGGTAGAATCACAAAAGTAAAAATGTTTTTAAAGTTTTTAACACACATTTTGCCTAGGTTATTAGCCACTCTGGATAATATGTATTTTGTTAAAACTTCATGTTACAGTGTCCATTACTTTGGATATTTCATGTGGAAGGAATTTTAGGGTTCTGCTTTGGTTAAACATATATTCTTAAGGTTTGGATCTAGAATGTCCCCCAAATGATTGGTAAGTTCAGAGATAGGGCTTTTAGCATGTGATTGGGCCATGGGTCACTATACTAATTAGTGATTTAAACCACTGATAAATTCATAACTGAATAGAGGCTGAGGGAAGTGGGGCATGTCAGAAGACGAGGTTCACTGTGACCATAAACTGGAGAAGTTTATCTCTATCCCCACATCCTCCCCTATCTTTCTGCTTCCTGACTTCCCTGACACGAGCAGATTCCCTACAGTTTGCCATGAATGCCCATACTGTCTGTCAAGGAACCAACTGACCATGAATGTAACCATGAGCCAAAATAAACCTGTCTTCACTTGAGTCGTGGGTGTTAGTTATTTAGTTTCAGTGACAAGGAAATTGACTAAAGATTTTAGTATCCAGAGTGAGGTTGTCCACATGGCTGTACCTGACCACGCATATAGTTTAGAAGACTTTGCATCTGGATCATGATGGAGTTTGGATAGGTTTGTGCTGCCTAGAGAAGCACCAGAATGCTATGAGACAAGCCTGATAGGAGAGGTTGGCTGGAGCTCAGAAGATTGAAATCCTGAAAGAAATGCACACAGCTATAGCCAGGCTTAGGAGGTTCATTTAGGAACAAGGGCTCCATTAGTAGCTGCTCCATTAGTAACTTGAGGCCATGTGCTTTATGTACTGGCTGTGAATTTGCCTACATTTTGCCCATATCCTGAGACTTTGCAGAAGACTGAGACAAAAGGGCAGTAGACTAGTTGACCTGTAAGAATATGAGATCAAAGTCTTGTGGAGGAAATTGAGATAGAATAGAAAAAATAAAGATAGGTAGAAAGACCATAAGAAAGCCCCTAATTTTAGAATTTTTGCAAATAAGAAAAGTGACAGTCATTCAAATTTAAAATGTTTTTTCTGTTACAGGAAAGTCACTAAAGATTGTTAAGTTTTAAAGATTAAAAAGGATGTAAATTGGAAGTGTGTACTTTTCACTCATAAGTCATGCTTTTAAATTGTACTTTTCCACATGTGGAAAGCTTAGCTACTTTTCCTATGAAATGTACCTTTCTCCTATGAAAGGGTCATCACCACTCACCTATAGAAATGGCCATTGCGGGTCTGGGGATTTAGCTCAGCGGCAAAGCGCCTGCCTAGCAAACTCAAGGTCGTGAGTTTGGTTCCCGGTACCGGAAAAAAACAAAAACAAACAAACTAAAAAAAGAAATGGCCATCGCATTTCACCTGTAAATTTAATCTGATTCACAAATTACATATTTGCACTTCTAAATATCACAGATTGGCACCCTACAATTTATCATAGCTAAATCTTAGAAACATCCCAAATGCCCATTAACTGCTAAATGGATAAAAAAGATGTGGTATTTTCATACAATGGAGTATTATTCAACTGTAAAGAATGATAATCTTGAGGCTTTTATAGGTAAATGGATGCAAGTAGAGACCATACTCATAAGTGAAATAAATCAGACCCAGATGTGTAAACACCATATTGTCTCCCTAGTGAAAAAAACTGAAAGAGTAAATAAAATCCAAAAGGTACAATAGGTATTGTGAAAGGGTAAGAAACTTGTCAAAAAGTGAGAACTTGGATAGGGAAAAGGAGAAAAGAAAGGGAGGGAGAAAAAAAAATACATATACACATATACACAAGATAGTTAATAAAATTGTACTACTAATTTCTATTGGTCTATTGAAAGCAAAAGTTACTGTTAATTGTTTCATTGATTTTGCATGCCTATATCTGGTAATCTGAATATCTACTTTGAAGATAACAATAGCCAATATAGCAACCATTATTATTTTCCTATCATCTTGCTTTGAAATTGTTTATTATTTTTATTGTTTTTTCTTTAAAATAAAAATAGAATAAAAAACATAATAAATGTGTGAAGAGATAGATATTTACCCTGAGTTAATCATTGCAGAAAGTTTAGATGTATTGAAACATCACATGGCATCCAACAAATGTATAAAATTTTTATAATTTTGTAAAATTGTTGAAAAAACAGACACAAAATTTAAAAATGTATATGACATAAGGTTATCTGTAGAACTATCATTTTGCTGAAATTTATTTTTAGACAAGTAATAGTTTTCAATTTGTAATAATTTGTTCTCACTTCATTATTCTTAAGATCTGAATATGTTCTTGGTTTTCCTTTCAATGATATTGTATTAACATATTCCATACATTCATACTTTAATATCTGTTATTTGAGTGTAACTTGGGTAGCTATATTCAATCATGAGAAATATACTTGATTTAAAATATCTTAATCATTTTCATTAAGTGAAATACTTTTTTTCAATTTAATTACCTAATGGAATAAATGATGCTATATAGGAAGCTTTTAAAATTTTACATTATTCTGGAATGCAGTTTCTTTAATTAGATATATTCAAACCTCAAATGTTTATTAAAATGTGATGATTTAAGGTATTAAGCAATATACATCTATATTATTAATATCTTCTAATAGACAATGGTCTTTAAAAGTATTTGTCTCATATATTTTAAAATATAATAATACATTTTCTCATATATTTTTCCAAAATGTATTATAATATCCCAAATAAGTCTTTCATTGTAGAAGTCATGTGCATAATAAAACAGTTAACCCAGACAAGCATTTTATGTTTATTTAAATATAAAACTGCTAATATCTAAAGGAATTGTGCTGAATCAACTGTATTATGTGGGATATTGAAGCCTTTTCACAATAGAAGGTTGTGCCATTTCCTCTGCATGATAATGTGAGCCTTTATGTTGTTAAAGAAAATTCTCAGAGCATTAAAGAAAGTAAAAACTCTTATTATTCAAGAAGTAAGGTGGAATAAATGTGATGACTCTTACTTCAATAAAAGACAAGTTTTATTCCAAACAGTAGATACATTTTTATTAGACACTCTACATTTTTATGGTAATTGCCAGTACAGTTTATGCATGAAAATCTGAACTATGGACCAATATAAGTTTCATTCTTTTCTGTAGAAAAATAAAGTAAGCTAAAGGCATCTCATCTCAGAGACTGATACAATTTTTGATTTAGATTTCTCACAATATACTCTAGATATACTTAAGTGTAGAAAATTTATAAAAACCCAAAATTTAGACCATTTGTTGTATTAGTCACAAGTATGTGGATTCTTCATTCTTTGTGTTTTTGAAATTTCATCATAATTTTAAGTCGCTTTAAAGGTTTTATATCATGCTATTTCTAAAATTCCAGTTAAATCTATGCATAAATCTGCTGCTACCTCCACGCAACTTTCTTTAAAAATTATTTTTCCTTGAAAGCAATTACATTCCCTTGCAGCAGTGTTTGCTTAGCACCTATCACATGCCACACATTGTTCATGGCAGGAAGGAAGAAACAGCATTTGATAAAGGTCTTGTGTTGTTCACTATTTGATTAGGTCATGTTTTAAAATTATATATAAAATATTAAGTAGCCATTCTTAATCGGTGACTACATATTAATGGTAGCACATTTTATGCTGTCCTTAAGAGACATTTCAGCACGATGGTGATGGCTTTTTGTCTTCAGATCTGTTGCTGGTGTAGCCATACACAAGCATGCGGAGGGAGAGTGCTGGGACGGATGATGAGGATTTGTACTGCAGCAGAAGGCTGTGCTATGGTTTACATTTCATAATAGAGATTACGTATTTTAATGTAAATTCAATGACTAGGCTTGGAGAATGTAATGATACTAAATAACATAATTCAAACTGTGCTATCAAAGTCACTTTAAAAGAAAGAATAAGGCATTTAGAGCATATGATAGAAACCCAGATGAAGAAAGTAGGGGAGCATCATCCCTTATATTATCGGCATCAGTACATTAGATGAGCGAAGAGCAGCGTCCTGAAACTTAGAAAGCATAGTTACTTGGGGGCAAGCTAAGTATGTGTCCGTCAATAGGGGTACTAAAACAGAGGGAATTGTTCAAAAAGCAACACTAAAGAAAATTTACATTACTGAATTGGTGACATTCTCACAAAACTGTAATTTTTTTTAAAAAGCCCTTCCTTAAAATGTTGAGAAAAATGTTATCAACCTAGAATCTTATTACCCTGAGAAATAATTCGATCTAGGTACACACCTATATTTCCAGAAATACATGTGACTTAAGGCTGAAGGCAAACAAGCAACAAGAACTACAGATGACGGCATTTCAATGGGATCCACACTGAATCCAGACAGGAGAAATATGATGTCATAAGAATTTTGGGAAAAAGAAATTACTCATATTGGCATACTTGTAAAGCTTTTACTATATGTCTGGAGGTGGATATAATCAAATATGAAAATGAGGAAGAAGTGAATCTTGTCTTCCTCCTAATTGTTGACAAGGTCATTTTGTGCCTGCATTTAGCACCATGTTTCCAAATTAATTGAGTATAAAATACCCTATGAGAGTGGTGGAGAACCTATGGCACACATGCCGCAGCAGGCATGCAGAGCCCTCTCCATCTGAACGAGAGAGTCAAGTTGCCCCAGCAGCTAAGCGTTGAATATCAGTTGTGCTTTTTATTTTACTTTAAACCTCAGGATTCAAGTTTAATTGTAGTGTTGGCACTTTGTTATAAATAAGTAGGTTTTGGGTTGCAATATTGGGCACTTGGTCTCTAAAAGGTTTGCCATCACTGCCGTAAGATAAACCACAGTGGGTAAGTTTTAGGGGAAATACAGCAGTATTAGAGACTTGCTGGACATTCTATGAAAATATTCACTCTTATTGATAGCATCCTCTCAATGGCATTATATTTTCTTCAAGGTTTCTTTATTTTAAAAAAGTGAAGAGCAAATAACAATGTAGAAGAGAAAAGGAAAGCTAGTTTCCAGAAAAGGAAAACTAGTTTCCAGGCAGAGCCTGCTTTAAACACTGAGCTACATTCAATATGTTCAACTGACATGATCTATATTTATGATTTGTTTTGTATTATTTTTGGTAATGTAACAAATGCAATATGAAAGCAACACACTGTAGTTACTGATCTCATGTAACAACAAACTTACTTAAGAATTAAAAAATAAAATGTCCTTTTCAATTTGTGGGTTTAAAAAGTCAACATTAACTTTTTTATATATAAATACTTTGAATTCTGATGACATGCACTAATTAATAGAATATAATTTTATGTGCTTTCATCAAGATTAAAATTTAATTTTAAAAATGATCTCAAAGCACACTGAAAGTTTGAAAACATCTGAAAGAGTAAATAAGTCATTCAAGACACTACAGAACTGAGTGAAGTTTCCAAAGTTAAACATCTAGCACATCAAGGACTGATGGATTGAACTTAAGATTTTTTATTTCTGTGCTCACTTCAGCAGCACATACACTAAAATATTTGATTTCTGAGCCTGTGATTTTAGTCCATCGTGTTAAAAATATGTGAAAATATGGATATTTATGTACAATGTGAATGCAAAGACTTATTCATTTATATTGGATATTCTAGAATATCCTGAAAAGAATTTAAAATTCTAACTACTTTGACAAATATATAGTGTGAAAACATTCAGTAATTTTGACAACATAAAAGACAATAACATCTTTATATGTACTTTGATAATCATACTCAGGAATAAAATGACATTTATATAAATTCTACTTTTTGGTCTTTTGTTTTCCTGAAAGTTTATTGCAAATTATATGACTTCTTTTAAGTATAATAATGAATACTGTATTGAGTGACAATATATTGGTTAACTTTATTGCATTAAAATTTTAAAAAGTGCTTCAAAGAACTTGTCAATAAAATGAAAAACCAACTTTTTGACTAAGAGAAAAATATGTCAAAATGCTTATTTGTAGAAGTATTAGTGTATTGAATGTATTTTAAAGTTTTGAAATATCAAAACCAGAAAAGTGTTAACAGTTGTATGCAAAATTTGAAGTGATGACTTCTAAAGACACACATATTGTAAAAAGCTTAGGAAATGATGGTCTGCCTCAGTAGCCATTAAATAAATGGATATTTTAGAAGCATAATGTTCTAGCACACTTTCAAATGGCTAGTCAGATATTTTGAAAATCTAAGTATTTATGAGAATGTAGAATAACTGTTTCCCTCCTGTGTAGCTGATGGAAACATAAAATTGAATAAGTGTCTTGCAAAATTGTCCATTTCTCATAAAGTTAACATTTATTTACCACGTTTCACTTTGCTTTTTACCTGTAGTTATTTGCCCAAGAGACATAAGCATATAAATATATGTGTATATATACAAAATAGCATGCATGTGAATATACAATGGCTTTATTCAAAATTGAACTGGAAAAGAACCAAATATCTTTAAACTGGCAAATGAATTATTTAATGATCACATATCTTCTGACATGGTATAAGACATTTACCGTATAAGCTATATTTCCTTCTCGATTATCAAGTTTATAGTCATATAGATATTTACCACATATACTTTAAACTATGCAAAATAAATCTTAAAAACAACCTGCATATTATCTCCTTCCAAGCACAGGTGGATGCAGTAATGAATAGCCCACAACTTCCCTTTTGGCCCTCTGTTCTTTTCTGAAGTAACATAGACTTGGCCGAAGATGAAACTGTTCCAGTCTCCCAGCTGCTGAGTTTTAATCTTTTTTTATAAGCTTAATATCGTTAATCACCTGCCAAATATAAAATGTCTTTTTTTCTGTTTTCATTTCATCCTAATTTGTCCTCAACTTTTTCTTGTAATTAGCGGTTAGTGACACCTAATTTTGTGTGTAAGGCTCATGAAGGATTAGAATATATCTGGCACCAAATATAGCCTCAAAAATTGTAGTTATAACCACAATAATAGTTATTATTTTTTATCTTCATAAAAGAGTTTTATATATAAAATGGAAGTTATTTTACTTTACCTTTATGAATTTATTTTGCAATCCATTAAATTTTTATGGGCAGATACTACTCACAGTATATTTCTGGGCATGTTTTAAAACATTTTCCTTATTTTCTGTTTTGAGCACTTTATACATTAGTTATACAATATTAACATTGAAAAAAGTATTAAAAGCCTATCTTCCACCAGATATTATGCTATGTGTTTGAGGTTTGGTAATATATAAAGACAAACATGACCCTTGAGCTAATAGAGATACCCTTTACATAAAAATAGGTAAAATGGTTAATTTTTATTTAGAAAAACGTTATGACTATATTTTACTAAGTCAAGTAGAAATTAGATCATGAAAGAAATCTTCAAAGGACAACAATACTCTTTTCTCACAAAAGTTCAAGGCCTTATAAGAAAATGCATGCATTCAGGCTTTTCCATCTGTACTCCATAGTCACGTTAGTACTATAATGCTTCTGCTCCACAAAGTAAAGCAATTCTGGAGCACGGGTATTTATCTTTTGTAACTCTTAGAGGTAAGAGTTTTGGTTTTAAATAATTGTAAGCTTGAAAGTTTGCCGTTTTAAAGGCAGCTGTCACGGTTTGTGTCTGGGTCTCTCCCCAAAGCCTCCTGCAGTCATGGGTCGAGCTTTTAGAGTTTGACTGATTATGGGTGTGAGAGCTACACCCACCCTGGGGTGGATAGTTTTGCATATGTAAGGGAGAAAAAAAAGGCTGCTTGCCGTCATTCTACCCTTTTGGACTTGTTGCATTTGCTTTGTTCCACCACCATGGTGGAGCCAGTCAAGTAGGGACTGAAACCTCAACAGACTGCAAGCTAAATAAACCTTTCCTTCCTTAATTTTGGGCGTTGGGTATTTTGTCTCAGCAATGAGAGAAAAGTAACCAAGACACAAGTATATGTCCTTATTACAGTGTTTATGACTACCAAGATGGTCTTTGTACTTTATTGAATATGTGCTCTTTGGTAAACCTCTGGTGATCTTCACAGATCATGGTGAGGTGAACACAAAATAATTGAGTATGAGAATAAAAATTGAGCAATTGATCAAAAATTTCAAAAAAATTATAGAAAGATCTAGATTTTCTGGTAGCATTAAAAATTAAGTTCTTTTAAAGTTTCCTATCCAAGTGACAGCATTTGACCTTCTGACATGCCAGAAGCCATGAACAGAAGGGGTTTATTACCTAGGTGTATGTGTCTGAAAGGATCCTTTGGAATTGCATTACCTGGAAAGGTCTTTCTTTCCTCACAAATGATGAAGATCCTGGTTCCAACTGTTGCCACCTCAGCTTACTAAGCATTGAAGTGACCACATCAAATTGTGTTTCTGGCACCACGCATTCTTAGATATCATCTTCCTGATTACAAGAACAGTTATGGGTGATCAGGAAAAAGTTCCGATTCTCTCAAAACAGGCAACTAGAAAAATGTGTACGGAGGACATTCATCTCCAAGTGAACCATAACTGAGGGAGGACATGGATGCTCACATGGAACAAAAATGACTTTAAAAAACTGAATAAATTGCAATAATAAACAAAAATAGGCTGTGGGGAATAAACTTTTCTTTTCAAATACAGATTTAATAAATGAGGACCCATGAATTTTAATTGAAGTTCCAAATAAATGAGAGTAAACAACAGTCAACAATAAAATTATAACATTCTGAAAATAAATGAATAAACACAATTATAGTAGAGGTGCTAGTAAAATTATTTTAATAGTAAGTAAAAATTCAGTACTATAAGATCATAAAATATCTTTAACTTTTGAATTCAAGAAAAACATAGACTACATTCTCTAACATGATTTATGTGTTATTGCATGAGCAGAATTTTTTTCCTATAAAACCAGACAAATATTTGTTGTAATGAGGTAGATTTGACCATTTCTTATCACTGACTTCTTGGAATTACAATTTCAAAAGACAGAAAAATGTTGTAAGCATGTGGAAAATTATTCTTGATATAAATGTTATTTTGAAGAGACTACCAAGAGAACAAGTCAAAAAATACAAATATTGACCCAGCACTTTTATGTTTGGGGATTTAATCCATTCTTAGAGGAAACAATTGTACATGATGACATAAGTAAAAATGTACAAAAGTTGTAGAGAAGAAGAAACCAAAATAGAATGGATGCCCATTAGTCAAGGCATGGTTCCCAAAATGAGGCTATATAGCAGCAAACCAATATAGAACATTAGGCACTAATCATTCCACAAATAAATGAGCAGAAATACAATTCTGACTACACCAGTCACAAAATACTGCACCTACCTGAAGAAACATTTATTCAGAGCAAAATATTTAACGAGGTAAGCAAAAGTACAATGAACATGAAATTCTTTTTTAGAAAAAGGTAATTTAAAAGTATATAGGCAAAAAATTTCTGATAATTGATAATACCAAAAATGTTGCCTAATAGTTCTTTCTAATAATAAATACATGTTCTCCTTGATTGATAGATGCAATTATATCTTCATAAACTCATTCACTGTAAACTAAAAATATCCTAAATCAAAAAAGCTTAATATAGCTAACCTCGTGAACATCAGAAACAGAAACGCACTGGAGAGTATTATTTGATTAACCTAGAGTGAGGGCTGCCTCCGAGCTAGGGCACATTCTACCTTCCCAGGACCGTAAGGCTATATTATACATCTTACTAGTCCAGAAAAAGTCCAAATATCAATTTCAAAGTATAGATATTATTCATTACATTAAGCTTTGGCACCATAAAGTGGAAAATTGTTAAGTCCAATAAAGGTAGAAATTGTCTGCACTCTAATACAAAATCACTGGACACCTTAAACTTTCCTTTGCATTAGAATTTTAAAAATAAAATCTAAAATATTATGCACATTTTATGTGTAAATGCAAAAAGGTACCATATTAATGCTTTCGAACTGGGACAAGAATACCCAAAGGACTGTGTATGCTCTGAATCAGATTTAATGCAGGACACAGAAGTTTACAAGATTGGTCTACAATCGCTTCCCACAGAGTCAAGTGTAAAAGAGCACAAAACATTTGTCTGTGCTAAATCCGAAGGATCCAGTCAAATACCTTGGAATAGTGGAAATATCCTGTACAAGTCTGTGTCAGGATGCTGACGGATCTATGAGGGAAGACCAAGGGGTCTGCAACAGGAGCTTCAAAAGCTGGTGCTAGAAGCTAGCGTCTGTCCCCACAGGACAAAAGGCTGGTGTTGGGAGCTGAAGAATGTCTGCCAAGAGCCAGGAGATGAGGTCCAAGGCGAAGATGAAGACCAGATCTCCTCCAAGGAGAACAGCCGAAGCTCCTCCAAGGAACATCAGTCACAAGAAAGCTCTTCCAAAGAAAATCAGGTGAAATCCTTCCCTCCCATTCTTTTTGTGCTGTTCAGACAATAATCCTCTTTAAAGTGCATTTTCCATGCCTAGAACCAAGTGGACTCAATTCAGCTCAGTGCTTCCTCTCAGGTTAAAGAATTAACCACCACAGGAAGATTTCTCTGTTTCAGCAATATAAGTGCAATGTAATATGAAGTATTGAACCTGTATATGCATTCATTTTGTAGCTCAGGAAAATTGTATTGTAAGAGGGCTAAATGTAGCCCTGTAATATTCATACTTGATATTTTTGAATACTATCAAATATTATAGTAATGAAAGTAAGCAAGCCAATATTTTAATAACAGTAAATTTTAAAATATACAACAATAAGCATTTTTGTAACTGTTTCATCTATAAAAATACAAGAGACATTGAAATATCTGAAATAGTAATGACAGAGTCCATGAACCACATGACTGGAACTTATAAAATGAACATCAGCATCATTCAGGCAGAGAAGTCATGTTAGAGGTGACATTCATATGATATGTTTGACAGTTCAGAGAAGTGGGGCTTTTCCAAAGCAACTTTAACACCAAATCTTCCTTGAAAAGTCTGTATGTTCAGTCATTTATAATTTAAATGTTAATGTTTAAGATGTATGTTATAAATTAGATCAAATGTGTCCTTCAGAAATCTTATGCCCTGAACAATAGGGCTTTGGGAAGGTGACTGGATCGTGTGGGAGATGTGGTCATGAGTGGATTGATCCACTGATGAGCATATGGCTGGATTTGCTGTTAAAAGTTGGGATCTGATTGGAGATGGATCTCTGCGTGAGAGTGTGGCATACATTGAAGGCAATATTTTGTTCCTGCCTCCTGTCTTTCTGCTTCTTTACTTCCATTGGGTAAGCAGCTTCCTTCTGTCATGCCTTTCTGCTGGGATAGTTCTTTCTGGGATTCAGCCAACCATGGACTGGAACCACTTAAAACATGAGCCAAAGTAAATCTGCCTTCCTTTAAGTCGTGAGTGACTGGCATTGTTTTTTTCTGAACAATAGGAATTGAATGATGTAACATATTTAGATAAGTCATTGTGTTACTGATGAAGTCTAATTATAAATACAATATGGTTATTAGATGATAGAATTGCTGGTAGTATTCATTAGTCAATTTGATTTATAATGTCTCATTTCTCAATATTCACACATTACCCTAATATTCACAATAGGACAGTAAATGTAATTTTAAATTGTTTCTAACTCTATTACTTATAAATAGGTTATGCCTCCCCAGAATGTTCAGGGGCTTGTCTCATGTATCTGTTCTGATGAAGAAGATAGATAAGATTGCAAAAATAATTAAATGAGTCATTGAGAATAAATATATCAAGATTATTTTATAAGAAATAAGTATACTGAATATATTAAAATTGATATTGTTGCTTGGTAATGCATCAAAATAAATCAAAGTAGCTCCATCAGTTGTCTCAAGGGTAATAGGGTATAGGGTTTACATTTACCTTTGTCTAACAAAGGTGTTATCTTGGGAGAAGACAGCTAACTTGTCATCCATGCATTAAATCATTAATTACATTTATATTTATGTTTTCACAGTATGATATTTGCCAAGTTAAAAAATTAACACTGTGTGTTAGATTCACAGGGTTGCTATGAGAAAGTGACACAAACTAGGTGGCTTCAACAATGTAAATTTGTTGTCTCCTGGGTTTGGAGGCCAGGAGTCTGACAGGAAGCAGGACTGGTTCCTTCTGACAGCCTGGCGGAAGAATCTTCATTCTGCTGTCCTAGTCTCTGCCAATCTTTGCATCCTTAGGCCTGGACATGCGCCACCCCTCATGTACCTTTCACAGCACCTTTTCCTGTGTTCAGGTCTCTTGAGATTGTCTTGAAAAGAACACACATCAAGTGGACCATGGGGCCCTCTACTCCAGTATGAAGTCAGAAGTGACCACATCCATAAAACCCCAATTTCTAAATATGGTCACTTTCCAATGTACTGAGAGTTAAGAGTTCAAAATAGAATTTTAGGGAGATATAATTCACCACATAACATAACAGTATAATATATTTTCAGTGAACAGAAAATATATGGAATTGTGGATCCTATGACTTTAGTTACCTAGCTAATTTTAGATGTATGTATTCCAACATTTTACTTATTTTTCCATTTTCTCATGTGCTTTGTTATTAGAAAAATACATCTTTAAAATCAAATTATAATGGGTAAAAACATTTACAAGTCACATTTTGAAAGAAAAATCTTTTACATGCAGTGTTCTGTAGCAAGAGAAGTTTATCTTACTTTACTTTCCTGAGAAGATTTATGATAGTTGTATTATCATAAAGTCTGTTAAGCCAAGGTATTAGCTTCATTTTTTTTTTTAATACTTGAAGAACTTAAGAAGTTTGCCGAACCCAAATGCCAGAATTAAACAACACTCATCACTGCATACATGAAAATGTTAAGTGATCTACGGAAAAGAATAAAATAAAGATGAGAAAGCAAAATGAAGAGGGATGGTGAAGGGACATTTTGGGAAAGAAATATAAAAAGAAGACTCACATCCGCAGAGCAAAGGAATGCTGAAGTTTCGTTAGACATTTCTTCTCTCTTTAATGTGAACAGAATTGGAAGGGCCACAATTTAGTTCAATTTAGTGGATGTAAAAAGGATGTAAAAAGGGGAAAAGGAGGCAGTGGTGGTCATGTTTATGCCTATATTTGAATATATTAGAGAAAAAGGCAGGTAGGGTTTATTTTCTTATTCCTCTCATTTTTTTCTAACCCTCCCCAGTGAAGAGCTAAAGAACAATAATAAAATGATGTGGTTATTTCACCATTCTTCCAACGAATGCTCTTTGTCCTTATTTACATACTCACACTCAAATTCAGGAATTTTCGCACAACACTGACCTAGAGAATATAATTTATAGGGACAAAATCTATGAAATCTTCAAACCTCTACCTCCTGAATTTCATAGACAGATGCTCAGCCTCAAAGAAAACACCTAGTCACAGAGGTGTCCTGTGGACTCCTAGTCACAGAGGAAAAAATGTTTACTATCCTACAGAGATCCTCAGTTATAGAATCTGACTTCTCAGATATTCTGTTTGATGAAAAACAAAGAGCAGGACCACCCTGCTTGGACCTCTTCTATAACATCACAGAGAAGCAGAAACTGTCAGGGGACAATGTTAATTGATTTAAAATGTGTAGTTTTCCACACATAAGTTGTTACTTGAAAATTATTTATTTATTTTGGTGTATAAAAATTTCTGTGCGAGTAATTGTAGTACCTTCCTTAACAATTACCCTTTGTCTTTACCTTGAAGATATTCCCCTGCATTAGCTTTCACAAGTTTATTGATAATTAGTCAGAATTGATTTCTGTGTTGATTGGAGGTAGGGATATTTTCAAACAAAATGTATCAGTAGCCTAAAAAATGAAAAAAAATTACTTTTTGTTGATTGTAAGACAATGATAAGAATATTTGCACTGTGGATCTATGCTATCTGAATGCTTTTCAAAAAAAGTATTGAGTTTGGCATATACATGCATACTTTTTCAATTATCAGTTTAAAAGAAAAGGATACATGGACACATTTCCAAGACTCATCTAAAATATTTGATGAGATTTCACTAGACCATAGGACATCAGTGAAGAAGTATCTATATAGTCAATATATTGCATTCAATAAATGCACCACAGAAGATACAATTTCTCCGTGGCCATGTGGACAGCAATATTAATGTTGTGTGAACTTGACTATAGCTAAAACTTGATTTGCTCTTCAAAATAGCCTAAAATACTAAACACCTACCCAAAGAAATTGAACTAAGCATAGAAATATCACCCACAGCAGCAAAATATTTCAGAATCAGAAATATTTCAGAAAAATTTCAGACATCTTTTGCTGCCCAGTTGAGGAAAATGGTAACTCTGTTTCTCTATCTTCTTCAAGTCTTAATCTCATACCTATCTAGTATGAGATTATTAATTTAATTTTAAGTTAAAACAAATTATTACAAGATAAAATTACTTCACTGGCAGTGGGTTCATGATATCAATGGAAGATGGAAAAATAGTAGAAACTAGTGAGATTACATGGGGCTCTTCAATTTAAGTAGCTGAAACCAGACAGCAATCTCTTGGTAGGAACACTATGCTCCCTGGGCCAATATTGCAGTCCATGGAGTTTATGATCTATTGTTGGATTACCCTTTAGAGAGTTACAATTTTTAGATTAGACATGCACTAAACTCTTAGTTTAGTTCATTTTACATGTTTAGTTAATTTTACATTCAATATCTATCACACAAATGAGAGGGAGATAATCTGGCCCCTTGTATTCTTTCATAGGAGAAACTAGGAAGCAAAGAAGGCTTTCGTTCTGCTACAGCCACAGAAAGTAGAGAATTTCCTAAAAGAACTACCTAGGTCATGTTTTTTTTTAAAGAGATAACATAGCAAATGTAAATGTAATGACATAAAGGAGAAAGGTTTACTATCCCACAGAGATCCTCGATTATGGAATCTGACTTCTCAGATATTCTGTTTCATGAAAAATAACAGACAGACTTTGGCTAAGATCATTTGTAATCCAGTAATTGAGAAAGGAAAGATCTGAGTTTTTCATTAACATGCGGACATTGACTTTATGCACGATTTATTGCTAAAATGAATCAGTGTTGCTCAGTAATAGTCTTGAAAAAAGTTTTGAATATAAGATCACCTAGCCTCAGTAATCATCAAACTGAAAGTCACAATGAATATAAACTTTTTTTTACTACTCGTTAACCAATTATAAATAACTTACTGCCTCAGTTGGTTTGGGCTAGTACAACAGAATTCCAAAGACCAAATAGCTTCCAGACAACATAAATGTATTTCTCATGATTCTGGAGGAATTCAAGTCCAGAGTTAAGACACTGATGATTCCAGAGTCTGGGGAGGGTCCACTTCATGATTCATAAATAGAACTTTCTGCATATGTCCTCACCAGGTGGATGAAAGAGAGGGCTCTTGAGCCTCTTTTGTGAGAGCATGAATGTTTTTCCTGGGTGTTCAGCCTTCATGATCAACTCACCTTCCAAATGCGTCCTTCCCAAAACTATGTCTCAGGTTAGGCTTCACCTGAGTATGTGGTAACACAAACTTCCAGACTACCACTGATTCAAAGTAAAATACAGGTACACAGGCTATAGAAATAAGTAATGATGTGTATTTTGCCTTGGGTCTTTTTATATTTAAAAGTGCATAGGAAATTTAAAGCATACTTTTTTTGTGTCTTTTCTATCTAGAATTAATTGTTTGAGAACTTTTTTTTCTATAATGCTCAGAATATCACTCTTAAAAAGCAAGTCTTGTTAGATTTTCCAGGCAGGCAAGAAACTCACTATGTAGTCCAGGATGACCTCAAACTCAAAGTGCTCCTCCTGCTTCAGCTTCCCAAGTGCTGTGATTATAAGCATTCATCACTGTGCCTGATGAGTCTGATATATTTAAAGAAAAAATCAAAACACCAAAGCCATAGCTAAACTTAGATGATTGACTAAAATTGCAATGTCTCTTCAGTTAAGACTCATCAGTGCATTAAACTTTTGATATGTAAGGAGTCTGTATGCAGAACTCTGAGCAAATACATGCCACCTGCAGACAGTGTGCTAACCTTCTGGACCCTGCACAGATGGGCTGTACCCTCAGAGGTGGCCTGACTAATATGTGTTTCCTGAACCTGTACTGCTTTGTGCTGGTTCTGTGCACTTAGAGGTCAGGTTTCAGACCATTGCTATTTTACCATTCAGACTTCTCACAGGCAGACAGTATGTTTCTTTCCTCTCTGGGGATCTTGTACTCAAGAAGCCTTAAACTTGTAGCCTGACCTCACTAGCTAAACAGTCACAGCAGATGGCAAATAGTCTTGCCTGTTGCAAGACAGAGAGAGAGAGAGAGAATACCCACTACAACATTAGAGCACTTTTATAAATACCATACATCATGGCAGAGTCCATGTTATCAGAAGACTGATTTAATTTTAATGTTGGAGGAAAACAAACACAAATTCTCTTGACAATACCTAGAGTAGGAAACCACATTTTCACATGCCTACTGTGTTTGCTTACTGGTGAAATATATAAGTTGTTATTTCCTTTCAGATATATTTCCTTTTCTGTTTAGCCCTTTCACCCTAAACAATAGCTTTCTTGTGTTACTTAGATTCAGTAAGTGTATTATCTCTTGAGAATCAACTCAGTCCCCAATCATTCATTTTGCTATTTTTTTTCTCAGGGACCTGACCAAGATCCCCAACCTCCTGCATGAAGGGTATGGCAAAAGACAAAGAAAAAACAGAAACAAATTTAGTAATGCAGGACTGGAGTCTGGGAGAGCAATGTCTCAGGATGAGCAGAAACAAGGACACTCTGGACTAGCCACCATTTATTGGATGTACATGATAATTGGAGTGATTATTGGCTGACTCAGTGGATGGAAGTGGTTTCATACTGATGAGTATCTTTAAACTGATAGGAATGGTGAAGCAAAATGGCAGGCTAAGAATGAGTTTGTCTTTCCCCAAGGTGAACCCCTATTTTCATTACTACCAAGTTCTCAAGGAACCAGGATGTCATCAACTGATGCAATTTTGCCCTGGGGAAGCACAGCATCTTGGGACCATTGAGGCCTTTACTGTGACCCAAGGCACATAAAATTATATTCCCACATACCACAGAAGGCCCATATGCCAAGGTACTTCCACAGCCCTAATCACAGTTTAATTATGCAATTATTTTTCCCAAAAAGTTATATACGATTCTCCTCAACAATTTTTTTCTCTGCCATAATGACATTTCATAGACTATACTCCAACCATTTATAAAGTTCTGGCTTAAGGATTGGTTCCCATGACATCTGTTGGAAACTCATAACAAAGTACAACAGATGAGGTAGCTTAAAAGTAAATTTAGTTTCTTATAGCTATAGAGATAAAAGTCACAGATGACTGTTCAAAACAGTTTATTTCTGGGGAGCCTCTCATCTAGCTGTTCAGATGGCTGCCTTCCCCTGGATGCCCAGGGGACCTCTGTGCTTGCTTGGAGCTAGAGAATCTCCAGGGTCTGTTCTCATAAGAACACGGATGCTACGAAATCCAGGTCATGCTCTTTTGGGTTCACATAACTTTACTTATTGCATTAAGGTTGTGGGGATTAACGAATGGTCAACCTGTAACATCTAGCTGAACTGAGTCAGTGTGGTGCTGGGTGTGGAAGGCCCACCTGAGGATCATTGCCAACAGCATAAAAGGAGAACTGGAGGGGAAGATGGTGTGCTGTTGATCCTACTGGAGAAGCTTGTCACACTGGTTTTCCTGATATAATCTCTGTTTTTTCTCATTGTCAGTGGAGCTCAGGACCCTGCTGTCCCTGAGGATTGTTGCAGTTCTTTTCAGGGAAGCATTGGTCCTTACCTTGAGCGTCACTTTCTGACTCCAGTGAAGATTCTTCAGCCTGCTGACGCAGATCCTTCATCTCGCTGGCACAGACTTCCTAGCTTCCACCACTGGCCTTTGGGCCTTCCCAGTGCAAATACTTTTTACAGTCTTGCATGAGACATTTCCATGGGCTCCAGGTCTTTAGATGGACTCATGCAGGACATCATTGTGGGATCTAGATACTCAGCTAGATTCTTCAGATCACTGGTGTGTGGACAGATATCTAGCACCCTTCTACAATTTATTCATGGGGTAGATATTACAAAATAATCCTCTAAAATATGTGTCCTGTATTAAATCTTTTCCCTTGCAAATCCTGACTACAATCAAGACTTTATTTAAAAATATAGTCTCTGCATCTTAGATCTTCAGCATATGAATTTTTGGAGTACACAAATATTTTTTCCATACCTGTTTTGTTAATCATTTGTGTTCCAGTCAGCTGAACTCTTTTATTATTCCTTTTATTTCTTTTTCAGTCTGCACTCTATTCCTGGCCCCATTGAACATGTACTGACCAACAAAGGGGGCAAACCCATTGGTGATATCACCAAGGGGGTTGCAACTTTGCAAGAAGGTGTCCAAGCTTGCTAAGGAAATAAGTGAAAGCAAAGAGGAGAGAATAAAGCCAGCAAGGAAACAATGGTGACTGTGAAACACAGTAATAACCAGAAACCCAAAAATAAGTGAGATAATTAGAAAGTGTGTCTAGAAAAGATCACATTTGAAAGATAAGACAACAAACAGAGATGATCCAGCTCATTGCAATCAACACAGTGCATTTATGCAAATATAAATTGTAACTCTAAGTATGGAAAACAATGAGATCAGGTTTTGTTTGGTTGTGTGGTTGCTTGTTTTGCATAGAACATTGAAGTTATCTAGGATGATGACATGATTTATGAGTGGGATAAAGTGTTCAGAATTACACATAGAAGTATATTTGGGGAAATGGTTACTGGTTTAAATATTCTGAAATAGAAACAGTAAAGAGAGTGAATATGTGTGTAAGCATTCTGATTTTAGAATATCAATCTTCTCTACTGTCTATGTATTTTGAAGTGAGTGATAAAGTATTATGAATTATTTTTTACCATATAAGTTAAAGCTTCATGGGTGAAACCTTACAAATTTTCTCTTTCTCCTCTTCCTGTTTGGTTAGTCCTTCTGTAAACTTTTGTGTACCTCTAAGAATAAACATTTTATACCACTTATATTTATTTGTGTAGTTATCTACATTACCCACTAACCTCTAAATCTCTTCATAAATAGAATATTTCTTATTTTATCCAAAAATAGCAGGTTTCCAATGTAGGTTTCTTGAATGAATTAATGAGTGATTATTTTTTTTTTCAAAATTTTACATCGTTCGATATTTTAAACCCATGGTAAATGCAATTTTTTAAATACCAAGTGAGAAAAGTTAATGTTTTTTATTTTATGAAAATTTGCACCAGATATAATCTGAGCAAGAATATATTCTTGACAATGTCATACACAGACTTTCTGAATTGTTGTGAGTCCATGTTATCAATATTTAAACTTGTCATTGTCAGTAGTAGTAAGAATTCATATAGGTAAGTCTAACTAATGTGTTGCAGTAAAAGAATTATTAAACAGAGATATAAATAATAAAAGAGTAAAAGAATTATTAAACAGAGATATAAATAATCATGTGTGAGAAAGTTAACAATATTTTTGTATGTGAATTATTGCTGTAAACATTTTATAGGAGTGGATGAGAGAAAATGTTAAATGACTGTACAAACAGAATTTACATTTTGGTGAGTACAGATATTAATCTTTAAATGGTGACTATTACATTATTTCATTCTATCATATTACTTATAAAATTATAGTTCATGTACTTACAATAACCTCTATTGTACTTAATAAAACAATACATCCTTTTATCATGTTTTTTCTCCCTTTGTAATTATAATAATAAATTGCATATTCAATACTTCTGTATTTCTATCTAAATTATTAAAAAACAAAGAAGATTATTCTTTCATATTCTATGTATTTCAACCAATACTTCACTCTTCCCAACGAGTATTTCCCCACAAGTAAACCATGTTATATTAAAATCTGACACTTTACATACACACTCCATGCAAGGTAATGGTTGAAAAACTGATTTTTAAAAAAAAATAATTTTATGATTTAAGACTATGGGATAGGTTGTTGAAAGACATTTGCAGATGTTGTAAATTCCAGGAAGTGCCTAATCTCTAGTTTCTGGGGTATATTTTTGTGCCATAAAGTATACATCTTATAAAAATACATCATTTAATCACTTGCCCTAACTTTGAAATTGTGTGATACACATATCTCTTACATTTAGTATCTAAATGGTGATATTAAAGTGGTTATGTGAAAAACTAATTTACAATGGAAGCTTATGTATTTAAATATCAGGTTCTAAAAACCAGTCAGTTATGAAGCCTTTGAGTGCTCCAGGCACTTTTACATTTTGACCTTTCATTTTCATAAAATGTGCTCTGAAATACTGAATTTTCATGTACTCTCTGCCTTAGTCATAGCCCTTTGTGACTTATAAGAATCAAGTAATTAACATAGCTTGAAAAAATCACTTTACTTCAGATTGTCAATGCACAGTTCCTGTCTACCTCTGTGCCTGATTTGACCCACGGTGCCTGACCCTTTAAATGATTGCTTCCCCAAATACTTGGAGCTTATCATAGCACATGATTGTAGCATTTATCTCTCTTTTAACAAGCCATGTCAGAGTAAGGAGACCTAATTTCACACATTAGAGGAAAAGACAGTTAGAATCGTTAATCAGTGATAAAGAAAAGCACATGTAAAATGAGTTTGGGCTGGCTGAACATCTTTCCCATTACCAGGCCATGTGCTGTAGGGAAAAGATGGTAATAAACATGATCATGGACATTCTTTCCATTACTCTCATATAAAAGGGTAAAGCAGTGATTATTACTAAAAATGTCTTTTTATTTGCTACGTAAAATATGTGAGAAGACTTGTTGTTCACAGAATGTGGCAAGAATACAGATAATAAAAAAGGAAATTTATGATAGAGACACAAGCAAATAGTATTGATGATGCAATCTTTGATTTGTATTTTGATTTAGAGAATCTGTTAAGATCTATGTGCTGTAATTAGAGAGAAAATCACCTTAAGATAATCGTTGCTTTAAATGAAAAAAAAATATGAAAAAGATTTTTAAAAAGAAATGACCACCGACTATGCAAACAAGTTAAGACACAATTCTATTATTATTATTAACTTTTTGATGCCTAATGATTGTAGGCGTGTATGAGATGGAATATAATGTTTAGTTTCATATGTGTTTTCACTAATCATCAAACCACAACAATTACCATATCTATCACCATAAATTTTTCTTATTTATCCATGGTAAGTACATTCAAAGTCTTCTGTTGTAGCTATTTAAAATATGCAGCACATTCTTTTTGTTTTAGTTTTATTTTAAAAAGAGAAAAAAGCAATAAACAGAGTTTCAAAACAGGTTATTAGGAGAATTGCTATAATTAATTCATTGCATATTGTTGTCTTTGTAATAGTTATTCAGAGTACCATTTATAGGCATGATATCTTATCCAAACACTATTAGCACAAACCTATCTTTTTAATGAAATAAGAGAAACTAGCTATATAACTATCTTGTGCGTGTGTGTGTGTCTATCAATCTATCTATCTATCCATCTTTTCCCTTTCCCAATTACTATTTGACTTTTCTTTTGAAGAGTTACCTTCCATTTCGCCATATCTATTGTACATTTTGGATCTAATTTACTCATTCAGTTTTTCATACTACAAAGATAATACAATGATTACACATACGGATCTGATTTATTTCACTTGCCAGTATGGTCTCAAGGTATATCTATTTAGCTATGAAAGCCTCCAGTTTATCTTTTATGACTAAGTAGTATTCCATTATATAAAAGAAACACAACTTTTTTATTCATTCCTCAGTTGATGAACAACTGAGTTTAATACACACTTCTCAGATAAAGAAATATAAATGGCAAATAAATACAAGAAATATGTATAATAACACTGACATTCAAGAGGTGCAAATTAAAACAACACTGAGATTCTATCTCATCCCAGGAAGAATGGCTATCACAAAGAGAACAATAACAAATCCTGGCAGGACTGTGGGGAAAAGGAATGCTTCTCCACTGTTGGTGGGAGTGTAAACTGTTGTAACCGTTGTGGAAATCAGTGTGGCGATTCCTCAAAAACTAGAATTAGAAGTCCCATTCGACCCAGCTATTCCCCATCTGAGTATCCTTCCAGAAGAATTAAGAACACCACACCACAGCGATACATGTGCACTCACGTTGATGGCAACAGTTTTTAACAGCTAACTCTTGGAAGTACAGTCTTTTTAACCATTTTCGCCTTACTATTCCCTTCAGTATAAAAATTCATTTCTCCAGACCGTGACATTTTGCCTGTCTACTACCTTCTCCACTGTCCCCTCATCACTATTCTTGCTTCTTGTAACCATTGTTCTACTTTCAACTTCTAGAAATGAACTGCTTTCAGTAAAAGGCAAAAGATTTATACAATCTGAAGAGAAACAAGAGAATATCAAAGTCCTTTAGATTTAATTTATACGTGGGGTAATAAAGTGTTTGTCTTTTTTATTTTAAAGAGATTAAAAACAAAAGTGATAAAGAATTTCAAAATAAGCTGATAGGAAATTAACAATGGTGTTATAGTACACATCATTATCTTCAAAGTAGTTGCTCATATTACCACATATAGGAGTGCAAGATTAATCAAACAATTAAGCATTAGCTGTTTCTTTCAGTAAACAAATAGAAATTAGTAGTACAGCTATTTGAGCTATCTTGTATGTGTAATACATATACATATATATGTGTGTGTATATATATTATATATATATATTTCCCTTTGTCTTTTCCCTATTCCCCCACCCAGTGCTTGTCTTTCTGTGCTGCTTTATTTAATTTTACATATTATCCTTTATGTCTATTCATGCTTTCACAAATGGCAAGGTGCCATCTTTTTATGTCTGAATAGTACCCCATTATGGATGTCTACCACATTTTCTTCCCCCTTCATCCTCTGATGAACACTTAAGATTGTTCCACATCTTAGCTACTGTAAATAGCACTATGATAGCACATGTGTGTAAGAAAGTAAGTTTTGAGTGGTTACCTTTTCCAAATATTCTTATGTGGTTACAAATATATTGACACACAGATGTGCATACACACATGGATCCACCTTCCATCTAGAAAGGTATTTGTACTCTACTTCCTTTTTCTTCCCAGGTCCATATGTGTATGTATTGTTATGTCTATAATAGGTGACTATTGTATCCTTGACAGAACATCCTTTCATTTATGAGAAACAGGAAAAAATATAAATGTAGCCGGAACTATAGTTCCAATACTGTTATTTTCTATGCTTATATTAGCAGCCATATATGTATAACACTAATGCTGATGAAGGAGTAGTATGGGAAAAATGCAAGTGGAAAGAGGTTAAATTTTACTTTTCAGATTTTAATTACTCTTTAAGGTTCTTATAATAGGAAGGCAGTATGATGATTATACATGCAGGTCTGATTTATTTCACTTATGAATATGGACTTTAGTTGCATCTATTTACCTGTAAAACCTCTAGCTTATCTTTCTTATAGCTGGGTAATATTCAACTAATTTGAAGACAACAATAGCAATATAACAACCATTATTGAATTCCTACCATCTTGTTTAGTGAAAATCTATATTATTTCTAATGTTTTCTTTTCTATTTTTTATTGTCTTTAATTGTTTGATCAATCTTACATTCTTACATCTGGTAATCTGAGCAACTTTGTTGAAGATAACAATATGTAATGTAACAACCATTAATTCATATCATCTTGTTTTGAAATCTTGTATCATTTTATTGTTAAAAAACTTTTTAAATTAATCTGGATGGATATTTAAAAATATATATTTCTTTTTTCAAAATTCCAAAGGAAACCAACACAGGATTTTAAAACACTCTCAAAACTCTCCTACCGAAGACTCCGCTTTCTTTATTTCTAGTCTTACCTTCTGAGTTTTGTGATCAGGTAATTTTTCCTACTTTCCATGATATGACTTCCCAGAAAATTATGTTACCTATTCCTACTAAGGTGGTATAGAATAATACTGTAAGAGTCACATCAATGTGTCTTGTGGTATAATTTTTAAAAATTCAAATATTCACTGTATTTCTTGATCTTGCCTCATACATATGACAGTTACAACATGCAAGAATCAGAATTTTTAATATGTACTGGTAGCTTGAGTATTTTCCTTATAAAGTTTTAAAATCCTGATTTTAAGTACACTGGATAGCATTAACTCTCCATATACATTAAGAAAATAATCATTAAGAGTAAACTCTACAAATATAGTCCAAATAGTAAAAAGTAAAATAAGACTGAAAAAATTCCAACAGTATGAAAGAAGTTATGAAAGGAGAAAATAAAGCAACAGCATAAAACAAATAGTCAGGTACACCAAACATAAAGTAAAAGTTAATTGACATACATCATTAAGATAAAAATATTCACAAACAGTTTTTTAAAAAATTGTGAAACAAAATTTAAAAAATTAAATTATGGAGTAATAATTGAAGTTTCCACTATGATATTTGTGATGAATTAAATGCCTATTATTTTCTCAGATGGATTTCACACATGACTCTCTTTATTGATGAGACTGAAGGGAGATAGAAAATTAGTACTGATTTATTAAATAACTGAAGTAATTTATAGTTTTCTATGTAATGTTGTGCTCATAATAATTTCATGAATTTTTATTAGCTTAATGTTGTAAATATGAAAACTATAGGTCAAACAGATTATAATTTAAATATGTAGCTTGTGTGATACATAACAGATACTAGACTCTTTATTATATTTATAAATATTGCTTGAGTTTCTAATGTACCTCAGATGGTGAAGTATAACTAAAAATAAGACATATTTCCCAGGTGGAACTTGGAGAGGAATATATCTGAGTCACAGGACACCTAAATGCAAATGTTTCTTACTCAGAATTTGGCCTAGAAAAGCACTAGGGGATTCTAAACCCCAAGTATCTTCCTCACATAATGTTTAAGGTATTGTCTTTGTACTTGACCACAATGTCAGAAATAATATTTCATAACTTAAGCTTTAATTTGTGGATCTCCTCAAGTTTTAATCTTCCCTGTGCAGTACGATTGAAATAGAAATTGTACAATTTATCATTTACTTATAATTAAAAGTTTTCCCTCTATTTTCTGCATTTGGTCTCTCCTGGGGGGGGGGAAAGTCTTATGCATTATATAGCTTTACGTATAAAGACTAGATCAATACCCCCATGTAAGATGAAGAAAATCAGATCACTGAATAACGTGCTGTAGTTGAGGGTCACTATACTGCTATCCTGAACTCTAAACTATCCCTGGAGTGTTACAAGTAGAGGAGGGGAAGAGAATGAAAAAAAAAATGAATACAAAAAAATCCCCTTGTTTGAATTTATACAGCTAATTTATGCAGCTGCACTTTTGGATAACTTTTACAAGATTGTTGCCTTTTCTGTATATTTACTAGGTAGATCTAAAGTGTATGTGTACAGAAAGATCATATAAACATTTCATTAGAGATGACAAGAACCAGTAAAGTGCAGTAGAGCAAGCATTTATGCCTTTTATTTGAAGTAAGTGATTTTTTTTATCTATTGTGCTTGATTTGACTGAGTAGCAAATTTCCTGTAAAATGATGTGTTTATTTTATAAGAAAACATATATTCATATTTATATGCTAATTTTATACAGTCAGTATTTTGACCTATTAGCCCCTTAACACTTTACAGGATTGTTAGGATCTTTCATTTTCTTAGACTTTAAAGTAATTGTGGTGGATTGACAGCTGGTGGTCGACTTATAATACCCAGCTGAACTGAACTAGTGTGGTGCTGGGTGTAGGAGGCCCACCTGAGGATGGTTGCCAGCAGCATAATACACAGAAGTGGAGAAGCAGAAGAAAAACTGTCAGGAGCTGTTGGAGGTGTTGATTTTCCTGGGGCTGCTGTTGTTCTCTTGGAGGACATTGTCCTGTTGGCTTTCCTGATGAACTCGGCTGTTCTTGTCTTGTGGTATAATTTCAAAGAGCTCAATAAAAATTTCAAAGAGCTCAGGACCTTCGTTTCACTGGGTCTGGCTAGAGTGCATTTTGGGGGAGCTCTTGTCCTTGCTTTGAACATCACTTATTGACTCCAGAAGGGAAGATGCTGCACTGCTCAGTCTCCTGTAGAAGCTTGTTGCGCTGGCTTTCCTGATAGGAGCTTAGCTGTTCTCACCATTGGATGTCCTCGTAACCTCATGGTTGCTGAAGATGGCTGTGGTACTTTTTGGGGGAGCTCTGGTTCTTACTTTGACTGTCACTTTCTGGCACCAGTGCAGATCCCCCAGCCTGTTAGCACAGATCCTTCATCTCACTAGCACAGACTTTCTAGCTTCCACCACTGACCTTTGGCCTTCCCAGAACAGATCCATGAAAAAAGCATGCATGAGACGTTGTGGGCTCTTGGCCCCCAGTTGGACTTGCGGGGGCACTGTTATGAGCTCTAAGTCTTCAGCTGGACTCATGCAGGATGTTACCATGGGATCCAGGTCCTCAACTGGATTCTTCGATCTTTAGTGTGTGGACAGATTTCTTGCACTCTTTTTCTATATGACTCTGTGGGTGACTATTATAAAATATGATAATTAAGTGTCCTGTATTGTATTGTTTCCCCTTGCAAAACCCCAAACTAAAACAGTAATTTATAACTATTAGATTCATATTATTTGGTTAATTTTAGATCAAGTTGCAATTCCTAAATAACTTGGAACTTTGCCTTGAAGGAAGAAAGATACAGCTTCATACTATTAAAATAGCTTTTAATTTAAAAAACAAGAAAAAACATAGGAAAATATTAAAGAAAAATGAAAAATCTTTATATATATTAACAAATTTCCTATTCATTTTACCAAATCTGAAAGTACATCATAACAATAAGAAAATAAAAATTTCAAGTCCAGCGTAAATAAGAAGTCAAGAGTTGAAAAGAAATTTGGAACATATTTTATTGAAACACTTTGTATTTCACGAACAGGTTAGTTGTGTTCTGGAATTATGTTCCTGAAGCATTTGTCTAAGACTTACCTAAGACTTTTCTACAAACATTATTCTTCTTGGGATACTTCCCCAAGTGACCCAAGTGACCCTCACAATCATATTATCTTTACATTAACTGACAAAAAATATAAATCATCTAACTTTAACATGCAATTTTACTTTAAGGAAACCATAATAAATATAAAAATTGTACATATTGAGGGAGTACTATGTTACATTGCTATAGATGTTCTGACTGATTAATATTTAAACTTATCTATGTCCTGAAATGTTTATCCTTTCCTTAAAATGAAATAATTCACAATCCTTCCTTCTAGCATCTTCAAATAGAAGGTCTAATTCTTTTGTGTGCTCATCCTACTACGCAAGAACAACAGCATTTCCTCGTACTATTTACCAGCCACTCAAAACCCACAGGCTAACCCTTCCTCTTAACACCCTATCTCCCATGCCTCCTAGCTTCTGTGGCCATCGCTGTACTTTTATCTTCTATTAAGTCATTTTTAATATTCAGTATATGAGTACAATTATGCAATACTTATTTTTCTGTGCTTGGCTTATTTCGCTTCATGGAAGATTCTCCAGTTCCTTTCATGCTGTTACAAATGACAAGGCTTCATTCATTATTAAGGTAGAAGTGTATGATACTGTGTCTATGTGTGTTACTTTCTTTAGTCATTCATCTCTTGATGGACATTTTAGTCTTTTCCATTTATATTATTGATAGTACTGCAATAAACAAGGGAATGCTGCTATCTCTTTGACACACTGGTTTCATTTCCATTGCACTGTCCACTGCGTTTCCATTCCAGGAATGGGATTGCAAGCTTATATAATAGTTCTGATTGTGATTTTTTTCATCATGCTGTATCCTATAATATCTATACTAGTTTGCATTACCATCAGAGTTTGCATAGGTCTCCTTTCTTTACTTCCTGGTCAGCACTTTTTTATTTATTTTTTATTTTTTTAACAGCCATTCCTAGAGGGGCCAATATTGCATTGTGATTCTGTTTTGAATTGCCCTGATCATTAGTAATCATGAACATTTTAAATTTTTTTAAAAATATTTTTA
>NW_004955426.1:14463440-14485099 GCF_000276665.1 Chinchilla lanigera
TTTTTTGGTTTTTCTCCGGTACCAGGAACTGAACTCACGACCTTGCGCTTGCCAGGCAGGCGCTTTGCCGCTGAGCTAAATCCCCAGCCCCCTTCATGCTTTCTTTGATGAAAAGTTACTTTAGATCTGTTGTCCAGTTTCAATCACTTTTTTTTTTGTTTGTTTATTTTGAGGTAGGGTTTTCTTAAACTTTTAAAATTTACTTGCTCATTTTGTTTTAATTTGTTATTAGTACATGTTTACTACTGAAAGAATGGCTATCATCAAATAAAAGAAACAAACAGTAACAAACATTGAGGAGGCTGTGGAGAAAAAGGCACGCTTTTTCGTATTTGGGGGGAGTCTAAACTGGTGCAGTCACTATGGAAATCACTATGGAGATTCCTCAAGGAACTAAAAGTGGAAATTCTCTTTGATGCAGCTGTTCCCTTTCTGCATATCTTCTCTAAAGAGTTAAAGGTATGACACCCATGTTATCGTGACACAATTCATAATAGCTAAAACATGGCCGTGTGCTAAATATCCAAAAAATGAAACAGATGAAGAAAATATGGTATTTATGAACAATGGATTGCTACTCTGCTTTTTTAAACTATTGAACTTTTGGTGTTGTGTTTTGCACATGTTCTGGATAATAACAACTTGTCAGATTTGTAGTTTGAAAATAGTTTTTCCATTTTGTAGGTTGTTCTATTTCTAATAATTCCTTGTACTTCTGTGCAAAAGCTATTTAGTTTGATGTAATTTTATCTATTTTTTGTTTTGTTTCATGAGTTTTGTGGATATTATCCAAGAAATCTTGCTTATTTCAATGTCCTGAATCATTTTCCTTATGCTTTCTTCTGGTAGTTTCATAGTTTAAGATTTTACACTTAAAATTTTAATTCATTTTGAGTTGCAGTGTTGTAACTCAAGGAGCATAGGTGTTTGCAATAACTCTTCTACATATGGATATCCAGTTTTAACAGCACATGTACTGAAAAGACTTTTTTACATTGCATGCTCTGAAACGTTTAGTAAAAATTAAGAGGACTACAGATGCATACATCTATGTCTAGGCACTCTACTCTGTCCCTTGGCTTTGTGTGTCTGTTTTTATGCAGAGTCCATTATGTTTTCTCACTGAAGCTTTGAGGTACATTTTAAAGCTGTGCAGTATAATATCCCCAGCTCTTTTCTTTTGCTGACAAAACCTTTGGAAATTCAGGATTTTTGTTATTATGCAGAAATTTTAGAGCATTTATCTAGTTCTGTGAGGAAAGTAATTGGCATTTGATTGGTATTCAACTAAATCTTCAGATCAGTTTGGGTTACAGGTGCATTGTAACAATATTGATTCTTATAGTTCATCAGCGAGGAATGCTTTTCAACCTTTTTGTATCCAATTAGTTTCTTTCACTAATGTTTCAAAGTTTTCAATATAAAGATATTAATCACTTTGGTTGAATTTCTACTAGTTATATATTTGTAGTGTATTAAATATACAAAACTGCATTCTTAGTTTATTTTCTGCATAACTTTCTATTTACCTATAGCAGTGCCATGGATTGGTAGGCTGATTTTATATGTTGCAACATTTTTATTGTATTTATTGCTTGTCAAAATTTTCTTGATGGAGTATTTGTATTTTCCTGTATATCAGACCTTGTTTTGTGCAAATATCAATAGCTTAACCTCACCTTTTACTGTATGGATATTTTTTCCTTTCCTGTATAGTTTGGTTAAAAATTCTAGAATAATATTGAATAAAAGTAATGAAACTTGGCATCTTGCTAATTTTTCAGATCTTAGAGAAAATATTTTCAGTTTTTTCCATTCACCAGCAAGTTAATTATATGTGACCTTAATTCTGTTGAAATATATAACTATACCTAATTTGGTCAGTATTTTTGTAATAAAATGATAATGAATTCCTAAAATCCACTTCTGCATCTATTCAGATGATGGGGATTTTTCACTGATTCTATTTATGTGGTATGATACTTTTATTGATTTTTGCATGTTGAACTATTCTTTCAGCCCAGGAATGAATCAAATTCCATCAGGAGAATAATCTTTCTTATATGATGTTGGATTTTCTTTGCTAGTATTTTCTTTAGATTTTTTTATACTGATTTCATCAAGGGTGTTGTTTTACTTTTTTTTGTTGTATATGTACGTGGTTTGTGTCGGAGTAATGCTATCATTGTGTAATATGTTAAATTATTTTCATTGTTCTATATTTCTGAAAAATTGAAGTAAATTTGACATTCATTATTTATGTCTATGGTTCAAGTCAGCAGTGATTTTACTTGGTTCAGGCACTGTTTGCTTTGAGCCCTTTTTAATATTTTTGTTTGTTTACTAAAGATTTTTGCTTTGTGGCTACCATGAGGTCTATAAAATTTATTTTGATTTTAACAAAATACTTTGAAATATTGCAACATAGAATCATAACAAGGATAAAAAAGAAACAAACAAAAGCATGTAGAAAATATGGTGTTAAATATTCTACATTTCAACTCAATTATTCTCCTCAATTTCATTTTTATTTATTTATGTATTTATTTATTTATTTATTTATTTTGGTTCTGGGAATCGAACTCAGGACATTGTGCTTGCCAGGCAGGTGTTTGTGCTACTGAACTATATCCCTGGTCCTCTCAATTTGACTTTTAGATGTGACATTTTACATCATTTTATGCCACCTGTCATTGGACATATAGACTTCTTATCATAATAATGTCATAAATGGTTTACATACCATGTCTACAATAATAGATTGTTCTTAACTACTCTGTAACATTCTTATCAGTGTGTTTTATACTTGCTGATTTTTTTTATTATTCATTAATGTCATTTTAGTTTGAAAAATTCCCTTCAGCATTTCTTTTAGCTTGCAAATGATGGAAATACATTCTACTGTCCTTTGTCCAGGAGTGGATCTATTTACTTTTCATTTCTTATTTTTAAATTAATTGAAATGATGCATAAAATAAAAATAACTATACATATTTGTATTGGACAACATGTGATATCTTGCTTCTAACTCAGAGTAAAATGTGTGAAGATATGCTTTATTTTATTTGTAAAATAAAGTACATTTTTCTCAGTTGAAAGTTGTTTCATTCCATAACTATGGTGAAAATCTCACAACACTGTCTCTTATGGCTTGTATAATTTGTTCGGAGTGGTTTGTTCTGATATGAATTCAACAGCTTTTATGTGTTACATGTTTCTTTAGTCACCCTGAGAAAGTTCTTATCATCTCTCATGTTTTTCAAATCAATTATAATATGTCTTGGGGTCAGATTTGGTTGAATTTAGATAGACTGATAGCCTTTTACCCTTCTGTACCTGGAGAACTGTAACTTTTGCTAGGTTTTCTGTTGCTATCACTTCAATAAAGTTCCAGTGTCTGGCATTCGCAAGATGCTTTTGAGCCATAAACACTCAAATATTTGTTATTCTGTGTCAAAATTTAAATAGGCTTTCTTCATTCCTCTTTATTTACTTTTCAAATTCTTTATTTTCAAATACATTTTCTTTAGTGTCACCAATTCCTTCCCCTGTTTAATCTATCTTGCTACTATTGTTATCTATCACATTTGTAATTTTACCTGTTATGGTTTCAGCTCATGGGGTTCTGATTAATAATTACTCTTTTTCCTTCTATTAAGTTTCTTTGTTAAAATATTTATTTTTTTATGCTTTTTTGAAGCCTTTTTAGTTTCCTTAAACTGCTGTTTTAAATTCACCACCTCATCTTCTGATACTGGTTATGATATGTTTGGCTTCAGCTGCTTTTTTTTGACCGTTAGGTGAGATCAGGTGTTCCTGATCTGAGCATTAAGTGTTAGCCACTTACCCACTGTTTATGATCAGATTTTATTTCTACCTATTTTTTTTAATTCTAAGCTTATGGAAACTTATGTTCTCTGAGCCCAGTCTTTTTGATATATCAATATTAAATAGCATATATTCTTATGCTTGCTTTATTGCCACTATTTCAGCCTTAGAGAGTGATGTAAGCCCAGGTATGTCCCACATTTACAATTAATGTGTTGTATTTTATGAAATGGGAGCATACTTTAAAAAAGCAGTACTTACTCTTGAGCCTTTCTCTGAGGTTGAGGTAGACCTATATTTCTTCTCCACAGCCACCACTCTATGATTGGGCATTATGAGATTCTCCTTGGCTTTGGAAAGTGTCGTGAATAAAATTAACTCCAGGCTACTGTTCTTCAAATGTGGATACCAATGCCAGAAACTTGTGCCATACCTGCCGCCACCACAATACTGGGGTAGGTCTATGCACTGAGATCAGCACAATATTGAGGTATGTCCATGGCCCCTACAGTAGCAAGGTAGGTCCATAGACCTATGGCTGAGATGGGTTTGAATCCAAAATGCTGCAAGCTGCTGCAGGTGATGGTGGTCAGAAGAGAAGTCCAAAAGATTAGAGTCACAAGTGTTTTCCTTGAATCAGAGTTATGCCAGAGGCCCACTCTGTGGATGCTGGTTTAGGGATGGGGTTTTGAAAATACAGTCAATGTTATGTTTACCAGCCGATCAATGAATTCTAAAGCAAAGTTCTATGCTAATTACCCTGTCCTATCCTTACTGAATGGAATATTGCCCTATAGTATGCTGCTTGGATTGGAAGTTATGTTGGTGAAGGTGGTCTATTGACTGCCCACCTTATACTAAATTGGGACATATGAAAGCCTCACAGCTACAAGAACCTGCACATTCTCAAGAGTATAAATAGTGACACACCAGGTAGTAGCAATGTAGGTTGATGGTCTCTTTGGAGAACAGGTCTTAGTCTGAGGCTCTGTCAAGTCTAAATGCTTCATTTGCAAACATGGGCCAGCCGTGATTGCTGTTCTCACTGCATCTGAGACACAGAGTCACGAGAACTTTTACAGTCTAGGGTAATGGCATGCTTGATGCTGCTCCAAACCTGCCAACGATTCACTGGAGTTTGTCCAAGTGTGTGAACGTCTCTGCTGAATATTGGCTCATGTGTAGAGGCTCCATTTGAGTCTTCTGGCCTATATTTGGATTCTTTGAGGCCTACTATTGGGACAGTAATGAGCTCCCACGCAAGCTTTATAACTTCCTCCTGAGTGGATGAACACTTGCTCTCCAGTGTCTGCTGCCCCAGCTTGGAGGCTGAGCAGAGAAGGCAGCCAGCTATTTGTGTAATGCATTTCGAAAGTTTCTGTCTAGATTTTGAGTTAGGAGCAATGGCTGTGATGGTGAAGATTTCTGAAGAAGCCCCATTTATAGTAAAAATCCTACAGACTACTTTACTTTGACTAAAGAGAACATCACGATTAGGAAGAGATGCAAAATTGCAGGGCCAAGGGTCAAAAATACATCGTGCTATTTTAATCTCTTTAGGTGCTATGGGCTTTTAAGGAAAATAGACATTTACTTTTTTTTAAAAGCTTGAGACAGAGTCTCAACAAGTTGCGATGTTTCCCAGGAGGCTTGTCCCAAATATGTGATCCTCTTGCCTCAGCCTCCTAGAGTATTAGGATTACATGCATGCAACACCATGTGCAAATGCCATTTACTTTTTAACCATTTTATCTAGTCTCCCATTTTCTTCACTGCTAGATAAACTCAGAATGTTAAGTTTAACAGACTTCCAGCATCTACGAACTATAGTGTTAAGAATATTGTAAGATAATATCTTCAAAGTATAGAAAAGATATGCCTGTTTTGCTGTGGTTTGTTTATCTGTATGTACTTGTCAAATATTAAATTGTGACCTTTTAGTTCTTCTGCAGTAGAAGTTTATGGAACTTTTTCATAGCATAGCATTTCATTCAGAGCAACTTAAAAATGTGTTCTTAAGCCTTGTTCACTCACAGATGGATGAGAATAAACTATGTCTTATTTGCTTTGAAAACAGGAACTATTTTATGTCACCTATGTTGTGGGACTGTACCTGGCATTAGGATTACTGAATTTCAAGTCTCAGGCCTGAACATAGTGCTCTTCTCCCAGCCCTGTGTAAAAAATAGCGTTCCCATGTTGCCCTGGAGTTGGAGGCATGGTGACCTCAGCAACTGTTTCCTATTGTCTCCTTTATACCACAGCTCTTCAACTGGCTTCCTGAACTCTTGTGCAAGTAGTTTGGTATATACATCGCTTTTCAAATGAACAGATGTCATTGGAGGGAAGTGTTATTGTCCTTAACTTCTTTACTCTTGGTTTACAGTCTCATTTGCTCTGACAACAATATGCAATATAGCAACCATTGTAGAATCCCTACTACTTTGATTAGTGAAACTATCGTTTCTAATGTTTTCTTTAATTATTTTTCATTCTTCTTAATTGTTTGATCAACCTTGCATTCTTACATTGTCTTACTTACTTTTCTCTCATTGCTGAGACCAAATACACAATGCTCCAAATCAAGGAAGGAAAGGTTTATTTAGCTTACAGTTTGTGGAGGTTTCAGTCTATAATCAGCTAGCTCCATGGCAGAGTGGAACATGGCAGAGGGTAACACTTCCAGGCAATACAAGACAACAAAAGCAGGGAGAACAAAAAAAGGGGCACAAGGCTGTTTTCCTCCTTTACATTGTAGGCAGGCTGCCCCCAGCCAGAGGGTATGTACCACTCACATAATCTCTGTGCCCTCCTCTTGCACAGGCGCAGGATGACTACAAAGTAAGCACCCTGGCTCCCTGTGGAATCACATAGTTAACCTTCTAAACTCAAATTGACACAATGAACAACATCCCAGAGTGGTAAGGCAGTAATGGCATGTCCATTTCACCTCAGGATGTAGAACTACTGAGTCACTTAGTCTAGCTTCTAGACTCCTCAAGTTGACACAATGTATGAACCTTAACATACATCTAGTAATCTGAGCAACTTCGTTGAAGATAACAATACAGAATATAACAACCACTGTTAATTTCTTATCATGGTGTTTTGAAATTCTGTATCATTTTTATTGCATTTGTGTTGGTTTTGTTTTTGCCTTGGTGGTTGTTATTTTGTTTTCTTTTCTCTTTAAAATAAAAAAAAATTATAGGGGAATCATTAGTGACAGAAAATAACAACACATTCTGATACTGTGCATTCATTCTTATATTTACTATTTTCTCATGTCTACTAATCTATACTATATTTGCCACTTGCTTTATTCCCTTGTTTATGCATTTTTATTGTGAAGTTTGTTTTCTACATACCAGATGGGAACTGCCTCAAATTTCAGTCATTACAGGTCAGTTTGCTTCCATATTCCTTTGCCAGTCAAGTTGAGACAAAATGTACCAAATCTCTCAGGTCTTTCAAAATGGAAGAGGTGATATAACAGAATTATGTGTGACCAAACACAGAAAAACTAATGGTGTGAGAGGCAAAAAGAAAAAAAAAAAAGCCACTAGATCCCAGAATATAAAGAAGTCCTACAAATAGCCTTTGCCATTAACAGAACTATCACAAATTACTTTCAAGACAGTTCCCAAAATTAGAGCAAAATTCCATATCTACTTCTCGCTCCTGGAATTCTCCTGCTAGAGGATAATCGTAGTCTTTATTATGTAAATGCATCTTGATGGTCGGAAATAAACTGGCCTCACATTAACTGGAATTCTGAGAACATTTATTATCAAGGATTTAGTGCACATGAAATCAGGGAAATGCTAAGTGGATATTACCAAAGCTTAATCAACAACTGAATACTTGGCTGATATTCATTCATTTTTGCCCAGAATTATAACAGAGATGATATTGTCCTCAGGGCTCCAAATCAGTCTCCATATGTTCACTGAATTCTATCCTTTCCTGTGCAGCATGAAAACTTCTTTTCACCAATTATTCTATTATCAATGTCTTTAAAATATCCCACTTTTCAGATACTATTAGTCTTATACAAATTCAATCCAATTTCAGGAAAAAATAAATTAAATATCATATATTTTATTTCCTTATTCTACTTATATTTAAACTTTTTGTGAAAAAAGATTAAAATAATTTTAATATTTATCGTCTTATAAATTCTTTAAGTGAATGTGAACACCTTATATTAAGAAATGTTTTGGTCATTTTAAATAATACCCCTAGAATGTTTTTCCTTTTTTATGTATGGATACTCTTTCAACAATTAAATCAGCCCTAAATGAGCACTTTACATATCCCATGGAGTATTCAAAAATCATATCAATGAAAATAAAGAATAAAGCAGCTCCATCTTTTGTTGTGGGAAGACAATTAAGCTACTGTCTCCTAAATCAAAACAAAGATCTTTTCTAAGTTTGAATCACACTGGGGATTTGATTATACGTTGGAGAACATATTTCACTTCTTAGTAGGTCACCTCAGTGTAAACATTTTCTAGTGAACAATTTAGTACTTCACACTTATGAATGAAATAAATTTTCTGGAAGGCTTCTTAGGCTAACAACTGAATTCAAGTGTATCACCAAAGGCTGTGAAAATAGAATATGACCCAGTTTCTTGTAGGTTTCCATGAATCATGCTTAGAAACCACTAGGCAAGCTCTGAAGTTCAATTTATACTCTTAAATGTTGATAATACATTATAATAGGAAAATGTAATATATATTTAGAAGACAATAAAAGATGTCACTTTTGAATATTTATATTAAGTTCCATGGAGACATGCTTCATCAATAGAATATTTCTCTGAGAATTTTTTTCATTCAAAAATTCCTCAGTTAGAGGAATAGATAAAAAAAGTTGTGGTACTTTTACACAATGGAGTATTACTCAGCTGTTAAAAAAATAAACTCGAGGTTTTTGTTGATGAATGGATGCAACTAGAGACTGTACTCACAAGTGAAATAAATTGGACCTACATGTGTAAACATCATATTGTCTCCTTGGTATAGGAGCCTGAAAGACTAGGTAAAACTCAAAATATGCAATAGATGATAGGAATGGGAAAGAAATTGCTCAAAGGAAGGAATGATTGGAATGAGGGAAAGAAGAGAAAAGGAAGAAGACAGACAAAACATAAATATATATATGAATAGCTGCAGTGACTGTATTGCTGTTGTTTCATGGTGTATTGAAATGAATAGTTAATGCTCACAATTTTTTATGTTCTGATCAACTTGCATGCTTGTGTCTGGTGGTCTGAAAAACTGATTGGAAGGTAACAATATGCAATGGAATTACAATGGTGTACTACCATCTTTACTAGTGAAACTGTATTAGCTCTAAGGTTTTATTGAAGAATTGTTTTCTTATTCTCTTTAATGATTTGAGCAACCTGTCATTCTTACATCTGATAATCTGAGCAATGTAGTTGAGGAGAGTGATATGCAATGTAACAACGACTGTTGATTTGTATTAATTCATCTTGAGACCCTGTATCTCTTTGAATGTTCTTGCTTTGATTTGTTTATGTTCATGATACTGGTATGCTGCTACTGTTCTACTTTTTTGTTTGTTTGAGCTCAGGTACTACTCTCTTTAAAATTTAAAAAAAAAATTCTCAGTTACTAGGAAATGGATGAGAAAACCAAAAGATCTTAAGGAGCAGTGTGTGTGTGTGTGTATGTGTGTGTGCTCGTGCATGCTTCTGAGAGGGAGATGATTAGGCGCTGCCTTATGTCATTATGGAGGGAGGTTGAACAGTCTCAATATATGCCCATGCCAGATAGAGAGGAAAGTCAATGGGATACATACAGTTCCAGTTTGTTGGAGTATTTGAGAACAAGAAGAGCTGATGGTATAATTTTTATCCAAAGGCCAGAAGAGTGAAAATCCATAAGGAGTGAAAGTTTCAGTCTGATTTTAAAGGCAAGAAATCTCCCTTCAATTGAGTGAATACCAGCCATGCAGTTCTCTTGTCATCCTCAATGGATAATATGAAGGACACCCACATTTGGGAAAATCTAGCAACACATGCAGAAATACCTCACAGGCACATTCCAAATAACGTTTAACCAAATATCTAAACACCTCATAGTCCAGTCAAGTTGATAGCTGCTATTAACCATCACAAGCAATATCCTAGTTACATAAACTACAATAATGGTCACTTACTTAGGTCAGTATTCTCACTCCAGTTTTATTAAGCAGCACAGCCAAAGTTGTAGTCACTATATGATACTTTTAAAAGTATTTGTTTAATGTTACTTTATGTGAAAATATATTACAGTTTAAATTTCTATGGTGACACCAAATTTATAATAGAATTCCATATTTACAACATTGCATTCTCTTAACTGTACTCTGTTGTATATAGGTATTACATTTATTTTGATAAATTAATATTATGAAATTGATTATATTATGGTAGGTATATGGAATATTTTTCTGCCATATCAATGTTTATAAATTTAGTTTATATATTTATTTTCCTTATATTCCATACTGAAAGCTACTTTAGTTTTCTGATACTTTTAATTGTATGAATAACTCTCATTTAATAGAATTTTATGGCATTTGTTGAATAACTGCATATGTATATGTACAGTTAATGGTAATGCTTTAGGTTGTATCTATATTTATATTAATACAAGTAAAATTTGATAAGTGAGTAATTAATAAATAGAGGAAAATTTCATACAAGTGCAGGGTGCAGATTTCGTGTTTCATATCAAAGTTGATATAGTAGAAGTAATCAGCAGCTAACAACTTTAAATTAACCTAAATTAACATTTGAACAGATTCTGAATTTATCATTCAAAAGATGCATGATTAATGAAAGGACTAATTTTCTATTCTGCTGCCATCAGAAGCTCGTTTGTATATTATCTTTAAACATAGCTTCTGTTGTTACATATTTTAGTGATGTGTAAAGCAATCTTTTAAATTTTTGTGGCACTCCCTTTTAATAAATATATCATAAAACTTGACAGGTTATTTATTTTTTGATAAATTATCTGGGTATTTAAGACTTATTCCCCAACAAGGAGGATTAAAAGTGGTTATTTTTAAAGATATTCCATGAGCTTTGAAATCAAATAATCTAGAGCATCACATATTTAAGCTTTATCCTCTTTGATAGCTAGCTTGATAGTTATCTAATACAGAGAGAGTTTGGCAGGAAATTATTGTTAAATTAATATAACTTTTCTCTAACTTCTACATGTTTTCAGAGTAAATGCTTACATTATTCCTCAGTATTTGGGGGGAAGCACGTTCAAAAAAATGTCTCATAGGAAAAACTGTGTAACTACATGTATATACTACTTTCATTTTCATTAGTAAAAGGTAAAACATCATTGCTCATTAATATATGCACAACTAAATTTTAAACCATTGTTTCCTGGTTCAAATAACAATAGTTTACTATAAAACTCAGGTCCGTTTTGTACATTAGTTATTATATATAATTTTCCAGATGTAAATTCTTCTTATAAAGACAGTGTAGTGAAATTGGCCGAGATTAAGCTGTGGTAAAATAAACGTTAGGACCCAGGTGAAAACATCTTTACTACTTTTACGCATTTCTCCCTGAGTTATCTCCTTTCCTAGTAAGGCACAGGTAACATCTGTCCATTCCTTAAGATGAAACTTTATGTTCAGTTTTTTCCTTTGCCAAATCTGGCATCGAGGGATCTGCTACAACATAATACCACAATACTTGTCTATGCAATTCAATCATTTCTACATTCAAATTCAAATTATACTTCAGTTGAAGCCCTCAACTTGCAACATGAGTAGTATAAAACAAGTTATGACAATCATCAAGTCCAACTTATTCTAAAGACATATGAGATCATTGGTAATCAACTGTGATAAAATTCTAAGTATAATACTGGCAGTGGGAACAGGTGAAGGACAATTAACATTCTGCTTGAGAAAAAAAGACAACATAACTCACGGGATTAATGTTTCTCCACTCAACTTCTTTTAAAGAGTATAAACATAGCCAACTTTTAAGTACTTGAATATGGTTGAATGCGTGCATATTTGAAAGTTTTAATAATGTTGACATTTAAAAAATAAAATATTCATTTTAATACCAAATGTTATCATTTTAAATAGCTTTCCTGACTTTTAAAAAGAGAGGTTTAAATGCATTCTGATCCATATTAAATTGTTTGTTTTGTAATGGCAAGCCTTATGACATTATGTCTTACAATATTATGTGTTCTAATCTCTTGAGACCTCTTGCTTTAATAAATTGTCAACCTACGGGGAAGTGATTTTCATTTTGACATTCAAATATCCCACTTCAAAGTAAAGTGCTGTCATAATAGGAAGCTTAATTTAAATTAACTAAATCCAAAGAGTCAGAAATTTACAAAAGAAAAACAGAATCCAATGAACTTTTGTTATATCTGCACTGTGTAAAATATAATTCTTATTTTCTATAGTAAAGTATAACATCGTTAGCATAAATATTTTTGCAGTATGGATGTGCATTTCATATTACTAGGTCTTATAAAAATAAAAGCCCTTCACAGACTAATTTAAGGTTGTAAACAACATACTCATATCAACACAATTACCTTAAACATTTCAGAAAAACTCTTCTGATAGTGCCACCATTCTTTAGCAGTATTTGCCTAAATGGAGTAAAATTCACTAAAAAGAGATGTAAAGTTACTCACAAAATAAGAATTTAAAGTGTGGCTTGAATCAAATCACATGATGAAACAGTCTTTATTAGAACTACCATAAAGAGTCAACATATAAAGGAGTAAGTGTGTTTTCATATCTCTGCACTACAATTACCTCAAAAGTGTGCACAAATCACTGTTAGACATAGTATCACATTTGAGAACTAAAGAATAATAATTAAAATACAGCCATACAAAAAAAAGAGTATCAAAAGGGAAAATCAATGTCATAAGATTGTAAAGTTAAAATAAATGATCAGTCTATGTCCATAATTCAAGATATTGATAGAATCAAATTAATTAAATGTGCATTTTATATACATAAAATTATAGGGTTCATTCAGGGTTATATATAATATAAATTATTTTGAGGATTACCATTAATACTATTAATAACTTCCAATTAAGCATGCTGTGTTGAGTTCAATGTGATTTCTTAAATTTATTTTAAACTATCTTCTTTTATCTAGCTTTATATAGACTTACTCCAATTATATGAATCTTAAAATGGGATCCAGCAGGTACTGTGCCACTGAGTTACATCCCTGGCCCAACAATCCTTCTTAATAAACCAGGAAGTGGTGATGTGTCCTCAAAAACTAAATATATCTGTAAAATGCCTAATACAGTATCCTGAACACTTCAGCATTCAATTTATCATCATAATTCTTGCTATTCATTACTTTTGAAATATTTTAATCTTCATCTTGTGTGAGCAGTTTTATACTGACTGACAAGACTGTTTGATGTTTATTATTTGGTAGTGTGTTGGATTTCTTTGTAGATCAATCCACTGTTGTGTGCACATGCATCATTATTGGACAACTGTAACATTTTTTAGTTACTATGTTGCATTACCTTAATAATCAAATCTTGTCATGTTCAATGCATTCCTGTATTAGTCATTATTAACATAATGGTTTTAGACAGGTTTAGTTCATTTTTCAGATTTCCATATTCTTTTCATATTCTGTGTTTGGAAAAAACTAGTTTTGTGACTTTACAGCAGATATAGGCCATATATGATTTCACTGACAGAATAACAACTTAGTGGTTTTCTCTGGTTCATTAGGTGGAATGCATAATATGTGTCTTTTTAAGTTGCTGAGAAGCTTTCTTAGAATTTGTTAGATATTTGCTACTCTGGATCACTGTTATAGTTTAGATTTTTGGAAAACCCACCAAAGTGTCAAATATTCAGCCACAGGCTTGGGAAGGTGATTGTATCCTGTGATAGCTATGGTTAGTAGTAGATTATTGCCCTGATGATTTGACAGTCAGTGTGCTGTTATGAGGTTGGGCCTGCTTGCATGCAGCTTCGTGGGGGAGTGTTCCAGAAGCGCTCATTCTTGAACCTGGCTCCTTCCTTCTTGCTCTCTGCTTTCTGACTGCTGCAGGTTGAACAGAATTCCTCGTTCATGATCTCTTGCCATGCGATTTCCGGTTTGGACCCCACCAACTACATACTGAATCCTATAAAAGCCATGAGGTCAAATACAACACTCCACCTTTAAATTACAGGTTTTAATATTTTGTCCCAACCAACATAATCATCATATACCTCCATATGAAATGAGAAGAAAAAATATCTCAATCTTAAAATAGAAAAGCCATGAAAAATTACTTGAAGATTATCCCTTCTTCTGTATTCTGATATTCTGCTACCTTAACTCTGTGATTCTTTGATTGTGATTGTGATTGTGATTGTGATTGTGAAGCTTATATGTCCTTATGGTTGGAACAGGCTAATACGTGTGGTCACATTTTATTCTGAATATTTATGCAAAGATATATTTGGATGAGATTAAATTTAAATTGGTGCACTTCGTATTTAACAGGTTGTCCTCCATAAAACATGGATAGGCCTCATCAAATCCATTGCAGACTGAACTAGACAAAACACTGACTTCTCCATATCAGGAAAAACTGTTATAGTAGTCTGTTTCAGACTTGATCTGTCTGCATGGTGGATCCTTCCATTTTACCCAGATGAGGCTTCTTCCACTAGATTTTATAGTTTTTGGCTTCTAAAATCATACATCAATCCTTGCAATAATTTCTTCTTTCTCTTTCACATGCACATGATATATGATATATGGTATATGATATACTATTTATGATATATTATGGCAAGGGCTACTTAGTAGCCTGAGTTTATTTCCTTCCATGATTATATGCACAACTATAATTGCTTGTGTGGATAATCTTGTGTTTTTCTATGGATATCTGAATGTCTTCAAGGTTCTTGGGAAAATAATGATTTTAATGATATAAAGTATACATTATATGAAGCACGGATTCTTATGTATTTAGTGCTTCACCAGTAACTGCTACTGCTAGGAATGTAATGTCATTTTAGCTCCTGTAAAATAAGAATAGTTAAATTATATACACTTTCAATGAAGTTGTCAATTAATTTTTAGTTGTCAGATATTACTCAGGTGTCACATAGTATTGCTAATGATAGAGCAAAAATGGTGAATAAAAATATTTCATATTCGTATCTGAACTAATCAGTCAGTTTGTTGTGTAAGAGGAGAGGCTTAGGAAAAAGAAATTTGTTATTCTCACAGGTCCTAGAAACAAGAGGCACACCATGCTACTCAGGGACACATGGGGCAGGTACTAGGAGAAAAGGACAGGAACAAGAGGTAGATTTAGATTAAAGCTTGTATTAGGGTTTCTATTGGAATGGCAACCCAGGGGACATTGAGGCAGAGGTCTGCCACACTCCCTGGGGTGTAGGTGCCGTCAAACCATGCTACCCAACAGGGGGCGCGCATCCAGTGCTTTAGCAGGGAGCCTTGGCCCCGGGCTCTGGGCAGACCTGCTTCCACAACTCTGGCCCTCAGGCCTCTGGCCTCTAGATACCAAGGGAACAGCCTCACGCTTGAAAATAAATATGTAGCTACAGTCATGCCTGAGTGAAATTCCACAGTCCTACTTCCCTTATCATGAAAAACAGCATAGTTTTGAAGAGTTTTATGGTCTCATTCTAAAAAAAGAATTCCCATAGCTTCTTTCATTCCATCCTATTTCCTTCCCCTTCGTTGTAAATTTGTAATTTTAATCAGGGGTAGATGATTATGTTTGCAATTCTCACTCTCTGACAAACTTTTGCTCCCATCTTTAATATTCTTTCATGCTTTCTCTTTTTCTTCCATATGCATAGACTAAGACTTTTTGAACCTTGCTTCCTTTTTGCCTAAAACTTTCATTTTTAAGTCTTTTCTTCTTTCTTGAATTTCACAATAACCATTTGGAGCCAGGCTGCTCCTTCAAGCATTTGTTTAGAAATTGTATCATAAATACCCAGTTATGCTACTCAGAATTCATCTCTTCCACACAACATGAAGGAAAACACACTGGAAAGTGTACAACAACTTGCTCCTCATTTTATATTTTTTATTTATTTTAGTACCTGTTTGCAGCACATAGTGATTAAATTTATCATGGGGAGCTGGACATGTACATGAGAAATCCTAACTGTTTTTGTCCCTAGCCCTCCCATTGCTTTCTGCTTCTTCCAATTATTTATCCCTTTACCATGTACACAAGTGGTATTTCATTTTTCCTTCAGTTCTGTTTTTCTGTTCCCTTTTACTTATCTCCCTCCAACCTCCCTCAATCTCTTATTCCTTTTCCTGTTTGAAAAAGATCTCCATACTTCCAATTATCTATCTTTTATTTTGATCTTTATCATATTTTGAGTTTCTCATGTAAAAAAATCTTACTTTTATTTTTTGTGAAACTTCAAACTGGGCAAAATGCAAGACATCTTAAGTGTAAATAAAAATCAGAAGTGAGATAGAGACCACTGCTAGGCTAAAAGGCTGAGGTGACAAAGTAAACCCCCGGAGGATAAACTACTACACTTGGCAGCATGGCAGGCTTCTTCTACCTTTTTTCCCTTTTCCACAGATACATCACAATACACTGATAAAAGCACACAAATAGGTCTTTTGTGTAAAATGAGAAATGATTACCAAGGAAAACATAAATAATCTTTTTAGCTTCACTTACTTCCGATAAATTTAAAAGTCACCTATTATGAGGCCATACAGTTGTATAATACAGTAGGACCTTCCCACTAGAATTGCTATAGATGACACCTCTCACATGAGGGTTATAATAACTTTTCCTTAAGGTACTTTTCAGAGACCTAAAGACAGCTCTCCCAAATGCAGTGCATCTTCACTTAGGCTTACATATGTGTGACGCATGACAAAAGTAGGATGAAATGCTTGACATTTCTGTCTTCATATTGTTGGACAACATTTTTCTGTCTTAACCTTTGGGTTTATTTCTTCTAAGCTCTGAGCAAAGGCAAATTGATCATTTAAGAATTTTTGTCTAGGAAAAAATTTGTCTAAACAAATATGGACTTCGTTCAGCCTATTGATAGTAGAGCTGCGATGTGTTTCCTTTATTTTCTCTTTTGCTTTATCTGCTTGCTTGTTTGTTTGCTTATTACACACACTCTCTGCCCTTTGCTTCCTCAGCAGGTACAGAAGCCCAAACAGTTAGATCTCTTAGGCTGTATTATAGGATGCAAGTCCACACAGCCAGGATATTTTGCAGGGAATTATGAGTTCTAGTTACATGAGTAACTCCTTAGTAAGAAGGACAAGTTGACCATGAGTACTTGATGGTTCAAGTGACCCTGGTCAGTTGCAATTATTTGACCTTAAATCACGATAGCATATCAATAAAATTCTTCAGCTTTCTTTATTCAGTGTGCATTTTGGTTCCTCTCTAGACCAAAGCTGATTCCCTTCTGTTTAAGCTGGAACTCAGCTGATGCCGCCAACACTGGATTAAATTTTGCCTGTAACATAAGTGAGTGTGCTTGTGACATTCAGTATGGTGTCTTTGTTGCAGTCTCTGAGTCAAAAGATCCCAGCATGTGAAATGAGGAAGAGAGGAAGAGAAAAAAAGAAGGCATCAAGATACACCATAATGGAATTTGAGAGAAGTATTTGAAGTAATAAACTGATAAAAATACTAAATTGGTAGAATTTAAAATGGTTTTACTAGTTCTGCAAATTGTCCTATATTTTTGCAATGGAGAGAGGATTTCACTTTCTTTATTTTTTATCTTTGTTTATTTATTTTTATTGTAAAGAGAAAAAAATAGCAAAATAGCAATGAAGACAAAAACAAAGCAATACAAAAACAATAAAAAGAATACAGGATTTCATCACAAGATGATAGGAAGCAACAATGGTTTTTACATTACGCATTGTTATCTTCAATGGAGTTTCCCAGACCACCAGATGCAAGAATGCAAGATTGACCAAACAATAACAAGTAATAAGAAAATATTGGAAATGATAAAGAGCTTCAACAACCAAGACGGTAGGAATTCAGCAATGGTTGCCGTTTTGCACATTGTTGTATTTAAATTAGCTGTTCTGAATACCAGATATAAGCATGCAAAATTGGTCAAGAGAAAAAAATTTAAGCATTATCTGTTCCCTTCAATAAACCAATAGACGTCAGCAATACACTTATGTCAGCTACCCTGGTATGTACATATATACATATATTTCTTTTAAATTTCAAAGAGAAAATATTAAAAACAAAATAACAAAAGAAAGGCATAAACAAAACAACACAAAACAATAAAAATGATACAGAATTTCAAAACAAGGTGATAGGAAATTAACAAAGGTTGTTCTACTACATATTGTTATCTCCAAAGTAATTACTCAAATTTTATTTTAATTTCAAATAAAGAAAAATGAACAGACACATATTGCACATCAGTTCACCTCTAAGGGATATCCAAGCCTCAATACTTTACCATTTAGTGTGAAGAAAAGCCCACAGTTCATCAATTTTTCACTAAAATTTGCCGACCAAGTCTTAAAGGCACCTGAAGATGCCTACTGAGAGGAAAAAATCTCGTCAGAAACAGGTGAGCAGTGACTAGGTGCGGGGAAGTATTGTCATGAGAAGGTAAAGACAACGGCACTGGTTAAATTCTGACTTCAGCTCAGTCATAGCATGTGAGAAGCCTTTTTATCTTTTATTTTTTCATCCAGCAACAGCTGTGTCAGTATAGGAACAGATGAGAGATTTGGATATAGATTAGGAACAGTTAGAGGAATTAGTGTGATTAAAAGCTTTTGTACCTAATATGCCTAGATAAACAAAATGCTTGGAAGCTCCTAGTATCAAACAGAAGCAGGCATGCTGGAAAAGCAGAGAAGTGCACATGTCAGAGAACTGTGCATATACTTTTAGAGGATGTATCTTACCCTGTGGAGAAACACCAATGCAGAAATGAGTTAACCAGTGTCATAAGAGAGGACTAAAGAATATAAGCAAATTATTATATTGTGTCCTTTGTCTTCAGGATTAGTTGTTTAGCTGCCTTCAGGAGTTTGTCATACATAATATACACAATTAATCACTGAGGTCAATGTCCACTGTGATACATAATATAATTACTCATTCTATTAACATCTGTTTTTGTTTGTTTTGCATTTCAAAAATCCCAGGTTGGAAAGAGTTGCATTTCAATTTTTTGAAGCATCTCAGAACTCAGAGGAGAATCCTATTATAATTTAGTAAGTAGGTTTAATAAGTGATTAACCTACCCATTAGCACATAAATTGCAAATAACAGACTAGGAATTAAAAATGGTACATTAATGCTGAAAACTATGTTATAATATTCTAAGATAGCCTTCCTTTTAGGGAATCTTTATTAAAAAAGAAAGTTTGATTCATCAGTATGAAAGTAACTAAAATTATTATTATGCTGGTATTAACAATGGGACAAATTGAAAATAATATAACCATAAAGTGGTTGATTTAGAATATGACTGTATTCAACATTCCCTATGTCTCTGGAGTAACACATTTTTATGTATTATATACTTTCGTATGATTGAACTAGAGAATTTGCACTATTAATTAATATGACACTTTTGAATTTACAGCTTGTATACACTTACTTATTTTCCTTTAAAAAGATGTAATAAAGCTGAAAATAAGCCTAGAAACTGTGAGAATAGAGAATTTAGAAGGCAATAAATTAAATCAGGAAGAAGCAAAAAATTGGTTATGATGAAATAAGTGAACCGGATTTTCCTGAGAGGAAGAGAAATACTTGGAGAGAAAGGTTGTGTAAGAAACACACATACACACACACACACACACACACACAGAGAGAGAGAGAGAGAGAGAGAGAGAGAGAGAGAGAGAGAGAGAGAGAAACAGGGAAATTTAGTTGGATATTAACAGAAATATGCAATTTTTTATTATTGTAAACATTATAGTGATAAGAGCACAGTATTGCAACGTTTTAATATGTCTGTTCGATCAGACTATACACACACTACTCAAGGTTGTTATGAAACCCAAAGCGAAATAACTATCGTATAATGAGGACAATATATTTATCAAAGTGGTTGAAGAGAAGTTTATTGAATAAGGTAAAAAACTGAATATTTTAATTAAAAGCACAACTGTCTTGATTTGTTGGGCATAACAGACCTTCCAGTACCCAGCGCCTTTTACTTCTTCCATTACTCCGAGGGCGCTGACACGGGGGACACAGCCGCCGCTCTGCTGCATGGTGACGCCGAATCTGTAATCAGCAGAGGAGCATGAATGCCTAAGGCCTCCTAGGAAAAGTCTGTAACCTTTCCTCCAACTTTCAAATTCAGCTTTCTCTGGATCAACTTAATTAGGTGTGCCTGAAGTTCTCCCTGTTATTTACATTAATTACAGTTTCAAAAACTAAGTGCATTAATTGTAGTTTACATGTTCTTATAGTAATAAAGTAACTGAATAAATGAAACACTGAACCCGGATTTAACTGAATTAATCACTGTTCTTTATTTACCTGTTTTCATTTCCATTCTATCCTCTTCTCTGCTTTCTTCTTATTAAAGTTATTTTTTAGAAAAGTAAAGAATTTCATCATAACTTATAGACTTTTAAAAATGATGATATCTAGGTCCCAAGCATTTTACTTATCAAAATAAAAAGTTATATGAAATATTTTCAAAGTATAAAATTATCACAATAACAAATTATCTTAGGCTGATATTAATATCCCCATTTCCTTTATGGTGATGCAGTGTGACATATTTTGAAAGTCTCTGTGCATACAAATGTTTGGATTTTAATGATGTGCCACACTTTGATATGTTTTCCTCCCTTGGGAATATGAAAATGATTGTTCTTGAAGCCTTAAACATTCTTACTGGGGAAAACTGAATAAATATCCCTGTCATCTCAGGAAAGCAAAACAAGACTTATTAGAAAAGATATTTTATAGCTACACATAAGAATTTTTGTAATTATTACATTTTTAAATTATTGCATTACCTGTGTTATCAGGAACAAGTCAGCCAGTCCTGGAGAAGTAACAAAGCAGCGGCTGTCAGTCCCGTAAACATGGCCATTAGGTAAATTCATAGATTACCTAGTAAGTGGGAGTATGTGATCTCCAAATCAACATTGGAATTGTCTTTTTATTGCAAGTTGAAATATAATTAAGTCTCCTGATAATTTTACACAAATAACACAGTAGTAGATAGACATAGACGCTATCTAATTCTGACTTGTGTTTTATATTAAGTATATTTTATTACAGATTTTAAAAGTAGCATGAAACAAAGATTAATTTAAATTTAAATATATTACCTCATATTTTTTAAAGTTACTCATCAAGTTCAGTCATATTTTTAACAGAGAAAAGAGCGAGGAACCCACATTATACTATTGGTAAGAAATTGCCTGATTGTTCACACACCTTATTATTTCTCTGTTTAAAGCAAAGTACAACTGTGTGCAACAGTAGGTGAGTATAATTCCCACATCACGGGAGACTGAGGCAGGAGGATTGCAAGTTTCTCTTACCTCAGACAAGTTATCAATTTAGCAAGAATCAGAGTCAAAAGAAAAGAAAAATTTTAAAAGATGCTATGGTTCAGCATGAAGGTCCAGGGTTCAATCTCCAGTTTAAATAAATAAATAAATAAATAAATAAATAAATAAATAAAATTAAAGAAAAATGATAGGTGTTTAAATGCTTGATTAAAATCATCTGGAATTAGATATTCTTAAGTCGTATTTTTTTTTTTTTTTTT
>NW_004955426.1:14487104-14493371 GCF_000276665.1 Chinchilla lanigera
TGAGATCTGTGAACCATTTTGACTTGAGTTTGGTGCCTGGTGATAGGCTTGGGTCTATTTTCAGTTTTTGGAGTCCAGGGAATTTTGAATGTTCTCAACCCCAAGAAATGCCGAATGTCTGAGGTTTTGGGCATGCCAGTCACTTCATTATACCTTGTATACCTGTACTGAAATATTACATAGTATCTCCCAAATGCAATATGCTTTAATTCAAATCAAGCTACATCTTTAAAAATGATATAAAAATACATTGGTAGTTTTTTTTAAGTCCTTCATACACAGGTGGGACTAAAGACCAATAGTAATGGGGGGATTACAAATTTTGATGTGCTTTTAAGTCAGATGCATATTAGGAGTCAGCCAGTCAGAATATAATTTTAACATAATTAATCAGTAATTGATAAAATGAATAGTTGTCTTCTAAAAACAAGTAAGTTAATTTTTACTATAGACATACAGTGCTAGTGACAGTTATAGTCCTTCTTGTTGAATAGTAAGTATGCCTGTGGAAAATTAGGATAGTATTAGTTTATTTTTCCTTACTGTAATAATATACTGGAAACTATTTAATATGTAAGGAAAGGAGGTTTATTTAGCTCAGTTTTGAGATTCAAGAGCATACTGTCATGATCTACTTGATTCTCGTGAGGGCCTCCTTGGCCATGTAGTATGGCTGATGCAATCATTGTGGTAACACATGCTAGAGGGAGAGATCTGACTGTATAAACGAAGCCACGAAGTGGGTAATGGTCAATGTTCTTTTTATAACAACTCACTCTCCAGAGAACTCTTTACAGAATACAAGCATTCCTTTCCAAAGGCAGGGCCTTAATAACCTAACCACCTTGTATCAGGTCTCATTGCTTAAAAGATTCTACCACCTTACCACTTCCCCTCAAGGTCCATGCTTTTAATACAACAGTCTTTGTAAGGCAAACCACCTCCATATCCAAATTATAGCTGCTACCATGCCATGTAACAATAAGTGATTCTGAGATGGTGATCCTTCACTTAGATTCTCCAGAACTTTCAGAGAAAAAATAAAAAGAATATATGTACAAGACTGAGATTTTCTGCATGGAGTTGAATTTTTCTGTTGCTATAAAGCTAAACCCTTTCTTGTGTGAAAGAAATTTGATCTACCATGATAGGTATTTAAAATGAATACTTTTACAGATAGTTGCTCAAAGAAAAAGTGTTATTTTAAGGATAAGGAATAGAAATACATTCCAAACTCCATGATGAAAATTGCTACCATTACTGGAAGCATTTTGTCTGAAACTAGATGATTAATTCTTTGAATGCTGTTCTTTGAATTTAGTTATCTAATGACATTTTGCTGAAGCAATTTTTAAACTAAGAACTACTGAAGGGTAAATTGAATGTGACATATATGTATGACTAGACTTTAACTTAGAAGTCGTAAACAATAAAATCAGTCAAACAGAAATGTATTAAAGAATATAGCACTGATTCTAGGGAGAGGTTATAAAAATCAAATATAATATAGCATAAAGGTCATATGAACTTTTCCCATTTGTATCAGAGGAACAGTTTATTTAAAAGAGGGTTTACCTTCAAATAACTAGCCAAACTGGACAAATAGCTTCTATTTGGCCAATACATTTGCTTTCTTTTTTTTTTTTTTTTTGGTTTTTCTCCGGTACCGGGAACTGAACTCAGGACCTTGTGCTTGCCAGGCAGGCGCTTTTGCCACTGAACTAAATCCCCAGCCCCTGGCCAATACATTTGTATTACAGCAATAAACAATGTTAGCCAGTACTGTTGTCAAATTAATCTATCTTACACACCAGTGTGAACTTTGGAAACATACTGTAGAGAGAAAGGTGAAATTAAATTACAATAATCAAGTACACACATGTTTTGTGCTTTAGAATCCAAAATAAAACAAAGAATCCATGATGAAATAGTTTTATGAATTTATGTCTCTGAACCTCATATGCATGGAAGATTCCAATCATCTCAAGCTTATTAGATTTCCTATACTTTCCATATGGATGATGGCTACATATTGCTGACCATATTTATTGGCATGTTATTTTTAATGTTTACTACCTATCTAAATTTAGAATAGAGCAAAATAAAATTTTCCAGGGAAAATGCTTAATGCTGAGAAGAAAATATGTCATTTTCATTTCTGGCCTTCCCATTGAATAGAAATAAAATTCAAAGTAACTATAGACAGAACTGTTGCTTACTGTAAACACATTATTACTCTAGATTTGTTTTTGCTCACCTTATAGAGTTTACACGCAGTATTCAGTTTCACGTCTTAGTATTCTATTCATTGTGCTTACAATTCAAATTCATCCATTTTTTGCCATTAATTTTCATGAAAGTACAATTACTTTAAACAATCAAATCACAATAAGATCAGGTAAAAAATAATTTGTGGGATGGAGTACTTTAATTTTCTAAATATAATATTTGAAATAATTTTTTTCTTTAATTGAATCAAATTTTTTTGTAGAAGGAAGCAATACAAAACCACTCTAAGGAGTGAGGGTCATTACTGAACATGAGGTGGCAATATTGGGTGGCAATTATGGGGTAGCAGCCAGTCTCCACTCCCTGGAAGGTTGATTCTTGATTGATTGGATATTGACCTTTTTGTTAGACGTCTGGTTTTGTGGATTCATAGGAACATTTGTGTGCAGGTAAGGCAACCTGCACTAGGCGGGACAGTTTTGGGGAGGAATTAAACCACAAGTTGTCTGCTTTGGAAGAAAAACCACAGAACTGCTTGAAAACTACTTTGTGTGCAGAGCCACATAGAGGCTGCTTCTTCTACCCTCTAAAATGGATTCCAGTCCTATAACCCTCCAGGAATTCTTTCCCTAGGGCTGCATTAATACTAATATTGATCATTTAATTGTTGATGGCTTTCTGGGATTATATTTTCTTCTATTAAGTCCTCAGTATCATAACCCAGTTGCCAAATAATAGAATAAAGATAAAAATAATATTTTCTTCTTATTCTCATTTTCTCTCTTTCTCCCTATTCACACTTATTTACACTTATTCAAAATTCCACTTTAGGGGGCTGGGGATTTAGCTCAGCGGCAAAAGCGCTTGCCTGGTAAGCGCAAGGTAGTGAGTTCGGTTCCCGGTACCGGAGGAAAAAAAAAAAAAAAATTCCACTTTGTTTTAGTTGTTTAGTTTCTACATTTTAACATTGCTTTTTTCTACAGTTTTTGTTGCCATTCTGCTTCAGATATGATACCAGGCATTTTGTTTACACGTGATTATTTGTTATCATATTATGTTGCCACTAATTTCTTCTAAAATATCAACTGTAAATTGAAATTCATTTTTTTTTAATCAAATATTTTTCAGGGCCAACCCCCAGACTTTATTCTGTTCCTCTTTTCATTTCCATTATAATGTACATTTCCTTACTAAGTGCATGGAATTTATATCTCTTCCCCCAGTCAGTCATTTTATTCATTCTATAATCTGTGTCTTTATTTTTATGTTGTATATTCAGACTTGCAGGGTATATTACCCTAAAATTTAATGTACTTTAGTGAGAGAGAGAGAGGGCTGATGGGACCCAGCAAAATAAAATTTAAAATTATTGAAACAAAGTAAAAGATTACTGAAGAAATATTTACATAGTATAAGGATTGATTTATATATATGAGAAGTAGACACTGAAAAGTTTGTGCTATATTGTTTGAACACAATATATGCCTATATCTTGTACTCTGAATAACTACTATGAAGACAGCAATACATAATGTATTACTGTAACTCACCTAGTGAGTTATCTTTTTATTGTTGTTCTTATTTTTTTTTTCTTTTTAAAATAAAAAAGAAAAGTAGAGAACTAAAATGTACAGGATATGGAGTCATCCTGATAATAGGCCACTAATTGGTTAATCAACTGAATGTGGCAAAGGGTTGTAGTGAAGGTGTTGAGGGTTGCAGTGAAGATGATGGAGGTAGCATGATAAGAATAACTAGTAAATCTCTGTTGCATTCTGCTACTTATCTTATTACACTTCAGTACTTAACAAGCTTGAGTGATCATTTTGTTTCCATTATTTTTGGCTTCACTCTTGAGTTCTTCCTTTCCTTACTCCTAAAAGCAACCTTAAAACAATGCCTGTATTATTTCGGTTACCTTCCCAAAGGTCTCTATTTCTTGACAAAAATGAAAGAAACACAATCTAAGTAAAGAGTGTGGAAAAAACCACATATATTTGAAAGTCTGTATGTGTTTCTACATAGGCATTTGAAAGGGGTTGAAAGTTCCTGCGCCAATCTTCACAACAAAAAAGAATAAAATGAAACTCAATAACTTTGCTTATATCCATTAGATAGTTGAAATCTCATAGAAAATTGCTTATTCCACAAATGGAGACTGAGAATTAGATAACAAAATTGCAGTTTACCTGAACAGTAGAAGCCCATTAGAAGAAGTCCAAAGCTGGTGCCAGTGTCAGTAGAAAGAATTACAAACTGCATTTGACAGATTTCTGGAGGCACAATGTACTTGGCTTAAGAGCCAAGTATTTCATCGGGGCCTCCACACTCCTAGGATTTTATCCTTAGGGGCCCATTCACTGCCCATCAAAAACACAGAAGAAAATGCCAGGTTCATCAAAAATGAGGAGGAGAGACACAGTGAATTTTAAATTCTTTTTTTTTGGTTTTTCTCCGGTACCGGGAACCGAACTCACGACCTTGTGCTTGCCAGGCAGGCGCTTTTGCCGCTGAGCTAAATCCCCAGCACCTGACATAGTGAATTTTATATGCTAGGAGATCTCTTTGCTCCTTTACAATTAATCTATTTTACCTGACCCTAACTCTACTGGGCTTTATAAAAGCCTAACAAATCTGACAGAAAGAATTATCTGGGTACACCTCACCCATACTTTCCAAATGGAGGAAGGGTAATATTCAACTTAGGCTCCTCATTGAAAAGCTGTCCTAATCATAGTCTTTAGAATGTTTCCTCCTTCCCAGTTCTTTATCACCACAAGAAGAATAATCACGATAAGAAGCCATTACAGACTGCAGACCTAGAAATATCATACCACATGTAAATAATTCTAGGAAAAACTCAAAGAAAATAGGTGTGACAAAAACAACCACAATCCAGAAAATTTTAGACAAAAAGTATTACAAACTGTCAATAATGCTTAGCTATTGGCCACATAAACCTAAGGCTAGAAGCTCGCATCTCTCCTTTGCTTTTACTGAATATGTCATGTCAAGTTGCAACAAAAATTACAACGTATGGTCTCTCCTATAATTAAAATAAGGAGTTAATCATTTCCCAAATTGCAGCACTTTTTGTCATACAAAAGGATTGGAAAATATTTTTCCTAACACTTTAAATGAGAATGACAAGTACAAATCACAGCAGATCTGCAGATGGGACCCAATAGCCATACACTCTGGGTTTCAATTTTGTTCTGGGTCCTCTTATTAAATTCTATTTACCCAGTTGTTATGGTTTGTGTCTGGGTGTTCCCCCAAAGCCTCATGTCATCATGGGGCAGGCTTTTAGAATTTGATTGATTATGGGTATGAGAGCTGCACCCACCCTGCAGTGGATAGTTTGCATATGTAAGGGAGAGCAAGAGGCTGCTTGGGACCATTTCCTGGATTTTGTGCTTCTGGCCATTTTCCTGGCTTTTGTGCTTGTTGCTTTGCTGTGTTCTGTCAACATGAGCTGTAGCTCTCTGCCATGTGCTACTCTGCCTCGTAATCTGCCAAGTATGGACTGCAAACTCTACAAACTGTAAGCAAAATAAACCTTTCCTTCCTTAATTTTGAGAGTTAAGTATTTTGTCCCAGCAACATGAGAAAAGTAACCAAGACACCAGTTGGGATGAAAGCAGGTCTCTGTAGACAGAAAGTCTACCCTTCAGATACAAAGTCCAAAAATTATTAGTTGGAATATAAACAAATCATTCTGTATAGTGTTACAAATAAACAGATATAGACTTCGCTATCAAATAATGATTGTACAACAGTTTTCATCCAGTGTCAGACAAATACCAAGTAACCAGTGCACCTCCACATATAGGGTACCTATAAGTTAGTGTAAGATGAATACCTGCTCACTTTCTTATATTAGCACTGTAAGATAGAAAAATAAAAAGGCTTCCTCTCTGCAAGTTTATCCATGGACACAATCAGTGTTAAAAAGAACAGGAGTCTGAAATTTTTTTCTCCTTCTTTTTAATTGCAAACATGTAACAGCCTTTTAAGGAAGAGTTTGTGGTGTCCAAG
>NW_004955426.1:14493533-14494815 GCF_000276665.1 Chinchilla lanigera
ACACACACACACACACAAAGTTTGTAATTTTTGATTTACTAGGAGAGAATAGTTCAAAATATTCGATCTAACACCTTCCTGCCTTCCATAGGTGTAGTGATAAAATCAATATTCTCTATTTTAAATAGAGACAGATAGATTTCCCTTTGATCTGATATTTATCAAGTATTTTCTTCTAAATAAACTACCTAGCATCATCTCCATTTTAGTTATGGAAAAGACTGTATTTAACTTATTTGAAGTATTCACTTTAACAAGATTGAAATAAAAATTTATAAACCACTGGGCCCAGAGATGTAGCTAAGAGCACAGTGCCTGCCTAGCAAGTGCAAGATCCTGAGTTTGATTCCTGATACAAAAAGCAAAAATGTAAACCAAACACTAGTGCATATAAACCTTTACATTAATATCTCATTTTATACTCACTTTCCTCTTTGAAACATAATTTATAGATTTAAAAGAAAATTTAATCCTCCATTTCCCTTCATCATGAAGAAAACTTTACTACTCATTATTACTATAGCATAACATTTATATGAAAATAATTACATTAAAAAATTTCCCATTAAATTTATCTTTATGGCTTGCTTCTTTATCCAGAAGATATTTACAGAGATAAATAAAATTAAGATAATTTAAAATAAAACTATAGAATCCAAATAAATATTAATCACAATAATGAAAATAGGAGACAGAGGGAGAAAGACAGAGTAAGGGGGAAAGGAGAAAGAGAGGAGAGAGAGAGAGAGAGAGAGAGAGAGAGAGAGAGAGAGAATTTCATTTAAATAGGGAATCAATGTCTATTTGGAATGGCCATTCTAAAACCAGGTTGAGAAACAAATTCCAGGTAAAAAATTCACAGTGCCTTGCAAGTAAAGTGGCTCTCAATGTGAAAAACACTACGCATACATTACAATTAGTGCATATGTTAAAACTGTATGATGGAATGACAAGACTTTGATTAGCTGAGCTTAAAAGTGGAAAGGAGAAGATTTCAAGCAGGGGATATATACATATATTAAATTTTAAAGAATGGAAGAATGACTGGATGTGCTGGCACATTTCTGTAATCCTAGCTTAGCCTGGGAAATTTAGTGACTTAGTGAGACCCTGCTTCCTCCAAAGAAAAAAGGAAGGAAGGAGGTGAAAGAAAGAGAGAGAGAGAGAGTGAGACAGAGACAGACAGTGAGAAAGAAGGAAGGAAGGAAGGAAGGAAGGAAGGAAGGAAGGAAGGAAGGAAGGAAGGAAGGAAGGAAGAAAGAAAAAGAAAGAAAGAAAGAAA
>NW_004955426.1:14494915-14506981 GCF_000276665.1 Chinchilla lanigera
AAAGAAAAGAAAGAAAGAGAGAGAGAAAGAGAGAGAAAGAAAGAAAGAAAAGAAAGAAAGAAAGAAAGTTAGAAAGAAAAAAAAAGAAAGAGAAAGTGGGCAAGCAGGCTATGAATATAGATTCATCTCCAGTGTTAACTAACTAACTAAATAAATAAATAAATGGATGAATGAATAAATGGATAACTAAGAACAGGGAGTGAAAATTGTGCAGTGGAGAACTGATATAGGCAGCATAAGCCGGGTGGGCAGTCTTTCTGTTAGTATGTATATTTATTGCAGTTGACACCTATGTGCAAAACAACTTGCGATGTTTTGTGCATGAAAGTGTCTTATTTTGTTTTTTGTTTTTTGTTTTTTTTTGTTTTTTCTCCGGTACCAGAAACCGAACTCACGACCTTGCGCTTGCCAGGCAGGCGCTTTTGCCGCTGAGCTAAATCCCCAGCCCCTGAAAGTGTCTTATTATAGGTTAGCTTGTTCTAAATACAGAACTAAAGGAGGAGAAAACATGAAGTATGGCTTGAAGACATTGCTCCGTGTGAATTTCCTATAGGAGATTATGTCATACAATGAGATTGGAGAAATAAACGAATAATAATAGCAATAACAAGAAGCTGAGATATTGAGTTTATCATAGAAAAAATAGCCTGCTCAGCTGCAAAATGAAGTGTTTGTTTTGTTTTGTTTTTCAGAGTTTTTTTTGTTTTAGTTTTTGTTTTTTGGTACCTGGAAATGAACTCAGGACTTTGTATTTGCCAGGTAGGCTCTGTGCTGTTGAGCTATACCCCTGGCCCAAGCAATAAAGTTTTAAAACAAACAAAGTAGGATGACATAAAACATAAATCAGTTGTAAATTCTCAAACAGGGGAAGTTAAGAGTGCTAAATGTTTTAAAATTTTAATTGAGTAGATGCAAGACAAAGATTAAAAATAGGACATGTCTGAAACAAATGGCATATATAACAGAATTGTATACAAAGATTTTGCCTACAAAAGCTGTGCTCCCAATGAAATATTCATTTTTAAAATAGCCTATTATAAATTTCTCTTCTAGCTTTCCTATAGCATTATAAAGTAATTATTAATAAAATGATTATCATTCCTAACAAATTATACCCTAACAGGTAACTTGAATGATATATTCAAGAATCCTAAACATAACCACAAAATGCCAAATTAAAAAAACACCAAAAAGGTATTTGAATAAATACAAGTGTTTACAACTGTGTTAGGACCATAAATTGTTCACCACTATTCTTCATAAATCATATAGAATTCTGCATTTGACAGAAAGATTGCATCCAGGATGTCTAAAGTAGACATTGCATGTTATTTTTTCTTTTATGAAAAATAATGTAAAATTACATAACAAAATAGTAAGGGATTAGTAATAGTTAATATACCATGTATTGTTCTCTTTGAAATAATTACCCAGAGTACAAGACCTAGACCAAGAAGAGTGTTTAAAGATGAAACAAACAGAAAACTTGAATAAATTTTAAGCTAAAAGATACTAGATAGCAGTAATAGCAAAAGAGGGCAACATGGATTCAAAAACTGACATGACTTTTACTCAGGAAGTGAGTCTGCAACATTATACATTATGCAAGGTGGTAAATGCACAGAAGAACTCAAGAGAAACAATTATAACTTTCTTTGTTCTCTGAATCTCTCCATGTAGACTCCCCCAGTGCAATGACTACATCCAATGTTCTAAAACAGATGTTCCATAAACTCCCCATAGTTTATCATGGCTATGCAGTTTTTACACTGCATGAAAGGGCGCCAGCACTTACTCACCATAGTGCATGTCATCAAAGTTATGTTAGGAACAGGGAATGACTTTTCTCTTCATAAAAAAAAAAAAAATAAAAAAAAAACCTATAGTACTTCTTCCACATTTGAAGGTAAATATGATATTACCATCTAAATAGGGAACTTGGGTAAAGAGCTAAACAAATTCCTATCTATATATCATATAGTAAATAAGAGCAATATCTTCAGTAATTCCCAATGAATACATCTGTGAACTCAATCCAATGAAGGAAAAATCTTTAATTTTAGAGTGGAATTTTACACATACCAAGAAAGTCTTGTGGGAATGTTGACATGAGTCATTCCTAGTATTACTTCTTCTACTAAGTATCATTCCCATCATTCTCAGTTACACCAGAGGTGGTAAACACCGTGTCAAGTCCCCCTGCAAAGAGTTTTAGGATGCCAGCAATGTATACATGTAATCAATATGTGCAATTCCCCAGGAAGATAAGATAGGCAAATGCATCATGCCCTGATTTTTCTTTTCATTTACCTAGTAAATGAACTGTGATAATAAGAACTGACCCATACTTTGAGGGGTTGAGTAATTATAACTGATGGATAAAGGTTAAAAAGTCACCGATGTTAAAACAAACAAAATGCCAATCCAGGAAGAAATTTGTGATGCTTTATTAAATGTCTGTTGACTATTCCACCCATGATGTAAAGGTGAATAAAGATTTGGGGCGTGCAAGGGATGCTTGCTCTGAGCATTTTATTTGCAGAGCTCTGGAACAAGATACAAGTGTAGTAGAGCAACAAGGCAACACCAATTTTAAATCAGCAGCAGGTATCAGTACTTAGAAGACTGATCACTTCTTTAAATGTTTAATATTTATGCTACAGCAATATTTAAATTCTCTCTCTTCTGATATGTTGGCATTTTTAAATTGCAATTTATATTACTTTTGTTTTATATTTTTAAACTATGTACTATTTGAATATTTCATATATATGTATATATATACATACATATATATTCATATATATGTATAGATACACATATATATTCATATATATAGTCATATATGTGTGTGTGTGTGTGTATATATATATATATATACACACATTTAGAAGTCAAGAACTGGTAAAGTAAAAGTGATTATATTTCCAGTAAAAATTTTAACTATAAGAATGTGGAATACAACAATGTAACATGACATTTAGTATTTAAAGTTTTTCCTCAAAGGGGAATTAAGAATAGCCATAGTATGAAGTCAAAATAAGAAAATAGTAAAATGCACAATACTTTAGATAAGGGAATAACATTTTGCCTTTATTTATTCATGTGTATATCTTAGTGACTGAAATAAAAATATCTTCAACAAAAGATATAATCTTCCAGCAAAATAGTTTAAAAACTGACTGTGGATTCAATTTTTTTTAGTTATAGACTGGATCACAGAAGCACTTGCTGAGGATGATGATCTATGAGAGTGAAGTAGGAAAAGACATAAATTGATCAATGATACAAAATCATTCTGAATATTAAAGGACAAAAATTACCTCATCTCTGGTTTTGTGACATAATGAATGGGCACAGATGTTAATGACTTACTTAGTTTTTGTTCCAAATCAGGTTAAAACTTCCATATGAAGCAGTCTTTCTAGCTCATCGTAACTTACAGCTTCTATATCTAGGAATCAAAATTCTTAACTTTGAACTAGTAAATTTTTATACCCAGATGAAAACTTCAAGAGTACTACAATACCAATGTGGAGAAGATAATCTCTATCCAGTTAACGCTCTTTCAAAGGCACTTAAATAAGTGCGTGAAATTTTCCTCATTGATGGTAACATAACTGTGAAAGTTAACCCTATGTCATGTCCTTTGATTATCTGAATGAATTAAGAATAATGTATGTGTGGAAATGTGAAGTACTACACATGCCACTGATCGTGCAGAAAGGAAAGCAAGACTGCTGAAGCACCGTTCCGGAGGGGAGGATATCTTCCCACACGCAGCCTAAAGGCAGAAGAACACCTTGTCCTTATTAATAGAAATTCACAGTTGTTGTCACTTGAGGTCCAATTATATGCATATGGGAATGTTCCTGTGACTGAGAGAATAGTGTTGTCAGGAACAATTTTTCTGTGATGATTCAAGCATATTTGATTATTGACTCATGTTTAAATTCAAATGAAGGACTGCATTAAACACTGTGAAATCAGGAATGTGCTTTTCCTTAACTTTATGTTTATCAAAAACTGTGTTCTACTTGTATGTACATATTTAGGATTTTTATTTCCTGTGAATGTCAAAAAGTAGTTCAAATATTACTAGAAATGCACCAAAATAAGGATCTGAAAGAAGAACATCCAAGGAAATATTCTTGGAATACTCCTGCTCAAAATATAGCATATATCCATCTCAGAAATTGTCAAAATGTTTTTAGTTTTATAAATATTTTATTTGGCTATTTTTTTTTTTTTTTTGGCACCGTGAAATGAACTCATGACCTCACGCTTGCTGGGCAGGTGCTGTGCCACTGAGCTACATTCCCCGGCCCTATAAATATTTTAATTTCGCACAACAGCAAAAACGAAACACATAGTTTCAAGATTACTTTGATATTAAACTCCTTTAACATGTCTTTGAATGTACTCATTTGTATTTATCCCATGAAGAATCCCCCTAGCATCTTAATTTTTGTAGGGTTATATATTTTATCAAATATGAAAATAGTAATTAACTTTGGTACAATAATATTAGCTAGTTTTATACTGTATCTGGATTTCCCTAATTTTCCCATGTTGCCCTTTCTCCCTTGCAGTTTATGTCTCTCCTTCTCCCTCACTCCCATGATATTTGAAGTGTGCTATTCTGGTCTGTAAGGTATTTTTCTACTTAAACATGTCTGCATGCTATAGAAATAGTGTGGCCTCTCAGCCCATTGTACCCAGAGGTACATAATATCAGCATGTCTTCTCACTGATGAAGCTAATTCCGATCACTTAATGTGGCATTTGTCAGGTCACTGTATTGTAAAGTTAACTACTTTTTTTCCCAAACATTATTTGATAGAAGAAAGTCTCTAAATTCAGCCCACACTCAAAATCTTGATGAAATATTTAGAGAGCTACTTTGAAGATTGCTTACTATTCTATGTCTCCTTAAAATTTTGACTATGAATTTTAATATTCATCAGCCTGCAGTTTTTTTTTTAACTGTAGTACTCTAATGCTGAATTTCAGCTTAAGACATTCTTTTTGTATTTATTATTCAGAGTTATTCTGTAGGGAAAATTGTTTCAGTCTATTACTTTAACCCTTTATGTCATTAAAATATGTGGATATTTATTTTTGATTGTTCTTATTTTCAGCAAATTCTCTTAATTTGCTTTCCTTGAGGTTGCACTGAATTCCCTATCATTTTTGAAAAACTCTGTTTAGCCTGATGCAAAATTATGAATTTATAGCTTTATTTTTTCATCAGTGGAACAGCAGGCACTGTTTTCTTCCTATTGCCATAGTTTTTAAGGAGAAATCTGCTGTTATATCAATTGTTCTCTCCTGGAGTTAAGACATTATTTTTTTTCACTCTTGTTTCAGAATTTTTCCTTTGCATTTATTTTTAACCAATTTGATCATAATATTTCTTGTCATTGGAGGGGTTATCCAGTTTGTGACTTACTCCATATTTTTTCAGAGGGTTTGCACATGGCTTTTATAGTCAGATATGTTTCTAGCTATTATTTCATCAGGCTTTTTCATTTTCCTTCTGTTTCTCTTAATTTTCTATCCCAGCAACACAAATGATATGTTGCTATACTTCTACAGATGAGACAGTGTCTTGCTAACTCAGTCAATTGCCTTTCTTAGACTAGCAATCTTGTTGCTTCAGCCTCCCAGAGAGCAGGGATAATAGGAGTGCAGCACCATATCTGGCTATGGATTTATTCTTGTGTTTTCTCATCTTGTCTTTAGCCACTGATAACCTCCCTATATCCATCACTTTTCTCAGGGATAGAACTTGTTTTATTTCTTCTCACAGACTCCCACTATGGTGGATTTTGACAAATGCCTGCATTCTGTCTTCTGTTGTTGTTGTCTCCCTGCATTGAGCTTTGTTCTGCGTGCCAGCCTCCTGCCACATACCAAAGTCAACATCACCTGGGAAAGTTTTCTAAGGATTTTCTGTGATCTTCCAGGTGAGCACTTTGAGAGTTCCCCAAGGAATAGCCAGAGAGCACAAGACAAAGTAATCCACCTTTGTTTCTCATCAGTTGGAACCACATGCCTTCTTTCCAGTTCCTGTTTAGTCTTTAGAATTTCAATTTGAATTGCCTACTGGAATCTCACCTGATTTTACAACTTCCTGGGGTTTCTAAGACAAACAAAGACAGGATCTGTTTCTTTCGGATGAGCCCCTGCCCTGATTTCACTGAAGATATTTGGCCTTCAGTTCTCTAATTATTTCAAGAAAATCGAAGACTTTTTAGTTGGTATAATGTTTAGATTCTTTTCTAAAAGTAAAGCCTACAACTTTTCCATTTTTTTTCAAATTCTGATTTGAAAGTGGTTTTAATTTCATAGTAAAATTTCCAAAAGCTGAACAGCACTGTTCCCATCTTAGAACCAGGCAAAGATGCTACACCAGTTATAGCAAAGAAATTAAGAAGTGGAAACATAGGATTATGACATTTATGTTCTGTCTCTTCCCCAAGACAGCTCATTAATATTAGTAAGTTAAACACCTTAATCAAATGAGTCAGTATAATTACATAGAATAAAAAAAATTGAAGACCAACTTTAAAAGAATCTACGAGACAAGTATATACATGGGTTTAAGCAAACTGCTGTGGTGTCACATTCAATTTTACCCAGTAATAGCAAGCATTTTTGTTAGACTGTTCAGAATAGCCGGATTTAAATTGATAATCTGTTTTTACCAACGTGGGAAATAGTAAAATGCAAATAAAGATAACTGAGTAATCTCTGTAGATAATACTATTTCACATGTAGAAAAATTTAAAAATGTCTCTCTTTAGACTCAATTAGGAAAAACATAATAATTTATGAATACATATATAATTAAAATTTAACATTCCAATATATTGTCTAATACAATACTTCATGAATGTTATGCAATATAGACTAGCAGATGCAAAATTGATTTGGTTAACTTAATCAGTGTTATCTTTCTGAGCAACTGTAGAATTGTTTTCTCTCTTGATCAAACACATTTTCTCTCAAATACAATATTGCAATTATAGGCCAAGCATGGAAATGTCTGTGCAGTGTACTAGCGCATGTGAGTAATCTCCTGTTTTGGGCTATAAACATTTCAGTTCAGCTGTTCAATACATGTTTACATAAGCTTACATCTTCCCACTCAATAACATTTCTAAAAGAGCACAGCTCAGTAAAAAACTGAAGAGAGAATGATGAGTGGAAAACAAGTCTATTCTTAACAAGCTATAATCAAATCATTATATGAGCTCTATTCTCTTCTCTGCATTTGATATGATAGTCCTTCAAGAAAAGAAGAAGAATTTTAGACAAAAACTTGACAAATAATGTTATAATTTAAATACAAATTTCATGTATTTTGAAAAAATAGATGCTGAATCATAAGACAGGAAAATTATTATCAACACTGTGAGTTGGCTCTGTAAAAAGTTTTGTGACCAGATGCATGTTATATAGAGATTTTACACAATTCAATTTATTTAATTTTTTTTATCATTTTTAAGCTATTCAATTTAATTTACTTTTCCTACTTTAAAAAAATCACCAAAATTTCTTTAGGATATAATAAATGACATAAAATTACAAACTAAATATTTAAGATATAAAGAGGTTGGATTTGATATCAAGAATAAATATGAAAAAGAACTTCCACACAATTGCATGGTTTTACATATAAGTTTGATTTTTGCCTTATGATGTCATGTTGTACACTCATCAAGAATCGGTAGTCATAGATAAATTCTTTGTTTGATTTCAATGCAATATACATTACTTCACAAAACACAGAACATTTCATTAATGGCATTTCTCATTTTTAAAATATTTCCATTCCATCTTTATTTAAGAACCATTCTTTTTATGACAAGGTTTCATTACATATCTCCTCAAAATTTTTTCTAATGTCAACTAATGGATATTTCTCTTCCAAGAACAAATTCTACACTAAATTAAAACTTAACTGGTAAATAGAAAAGTTTAATTCTTTTTCTTTTGCAATTGGGTTTAGTATGGAAAATTTTTTTCCTGTATCTATGTCCTCAAGAAATTTATTTATTTTATCTTCCAGCCAATTGTTTCTGTTTTAATATTTATGTCTTTTATCCATTTTGATTTTATATCAATGTATGATCTTGATTCAATCTTTTGTATATATGTTATCAATTTTACCAGCACCAATTGTTATAAAGGCTATTTTTCCCCTGACCTATAATACATAACTTAAATTTCCAAACTCCGTGTTCTGGCCCCATTCATCAAAGATGAGATGGCTTAATGTGTCTAGGGTTGTTTCTTCATCTCCTCTTCTGTTATATTGATCCACACGGCTGTTTTTTGTGCCAGTGCCATGCTGTTTGTTTGCTATAGCTTTGTAGTATAACTTGAAATCCAAGAATGTGGTGTCTCTCACTTTGCTCTTGCTACCCAAGATTGGTTTTGCTGTTCTGGATCCCTTCTGGCTCAACATAAATGTCAGCATATAATTTTTTTCTAATTCTATGAGGAGTGATTTTGCTATTGTATTTGGGATTGCATTAAATTTATCTGTTAGTTTTGGTAATATGGTCATTTTGAGACTATTTCTGCTTACCCAGAGACAAGACACATTTTTCCACTTCTAGATATCATCTTGATGGTGTATGTATAAATTATATGAATTTTATGATCTATATTTGCCCCTGTTTTGAATTGTGTAGACATGGCTTTGATCATGGGAAAGCCAGATTGCAAAACATGTATTGAATAAATAATAATAGTTGTTTTAAAAATATTGCCTACAGGAAGAAGAGTTATCATAGGTCCCTGTATAAGATGTACATATCACTTTTTGAATTCTTTCCTTTCATTTAGCTAAAATGATTACTCTTCTAAAGTGATTCTAGTCATATTTGTCCCAAGCTTTCTTTTATATATATGCATAGTGCAACAATGGATATCAGTGAATGATGTTTCCTTAACTAGGGATTTGAATTTGCTTTTGAACTTTACAGCAAATGTGACTGCTTTTATTTTCTATTTATTCCCTCCACCATCAGATTTATAAATGTTTCAGTTCTTGAGAAGGTATGGCATAAATCAATCTACCAGCTCTAGTGTTTGAGTAAGTATATTTCAGTAAATGTTTCCTCCATATTTTTTTACTCGCATTCAATGACATTTGCAAATATTCAGTAAGGTATTGTGCAATTTAAAAACTTAGGGTGACTGCTTTTGAATCTTTCAGTGAATTGCACCTGTTGAGAAAAATATTTCCAGCAGGAAGCCACTTAGAATTTTCTCCACAGAAAAACCACAAAAACATCTGAAAATACTTAGAAGAAAGCTAAACTGTGTTACATGTTTTAATTTTGAATTTTAAATACCTATACTCATTGGGAAAAATGGTCTTATGGAACACATTTTTAACTGGATCAATGAATATTTCTTATGTTAGCTTTTCATCTTTGTAAAAAATACTGAACACAGGCTATTCACGAAAGAAAGAGATTTATTTTGGCTCTTGATTCTACAGGATCAAGTCTGATTTTGTCTCTTGGTTTGGCTCTTTGGCAAAATTTAGTATATCATGGTCAGAGTGCCTCTTAGAGAGTGTGTGCACATCTTGAGCTATGGGAGAGGATGGGGCAGAGGAAGAGGAAGAGGAAGGGGCAAGGATGAGGAAGAGGAAGAGGAAGGGACTGTAGTGTAACAAAGTAATTTTGTGTGACCATATCACTTACTAATAACATCACCCTAGGGTGAGACTTTTACATCTGAACCTTTGCCTGACATTCATTCAAACCAGAACATTTTATCACCAGAATTGTAAACCACTGGGAGGGTTTTCATTTTTTTAGCCAATGAACCGTACTGGAAAATATTATTACTAAATGTGTAAAAGTACGCATAAATTTCATTTATAAAATGTTAATGAAAGACATTACAAATCTAGTGAAAAATTCAATGTTTATGAAAACACTAGAATTTAAAATTTTTTTGAAAGAAAACAACAGTTATTAAGAAAATACTTCATTGGTAGACTTTTTCATGTAAGCCCTGTTAGAAATATTACCTTTCAATATAAATCATTATTTTTAATTTTTTTTTAATTTTATGTTTTGCAACAATAAAATACAAATTTGATGATGGCTCCTGGTGTTTTTCATTTGTAAAAAGAAATTTAGGTAATCATATTGAAAATGAATTTATTGAGAAAAATATATCCTTTCCTCAGCTGCTGCCAGGATACTGGGTTCTTCTGAGCGAGCTAAGGCTGCATGGGATGAAGGCCTCACTTCATCTGGCAGCTGGCACCACACAGGATAGCCCATACCACGGCCCCTGTCCCCTAGGTCACCTGCATCTACTCAGGCCAAATTTTGCAGGAGGATGAGGTGAACCTCAAGAAGGATAAAATCAATGCTTTCCTTAAAGCAGCTGCTGTCAAAGTCGAAACTGTGGCCTAGCTGGGTTTGCAAAGGCCCTACCCAGTGCCAATATTGCGAGCCTGATCTGCAAAGCAGGGACTGGTGGACTTGCTCCTGCAGCTGGGGCTGCACCTGCAGGAAGCCCTGTCCCCTCCCCCGCTGCTGACCAGCTGAGGAGAAGAAGGTAGAAAAGCCAAGAAAGAATCTGAAGAGTTTGATAATCACATAGGCTTTGATCTTAGAGACTGAATTTCATTTTGTGACATTGTTAGTAAAAACAGAATAAATGTAGAAAATAATACAGAAGCGTAAGAAAAATTCTTTTAAGATGGCAAAGTTAATTAGGGCTAAGAAACAGATTTATGTACATGAATACCAGAGTAATTTATTTCCTTATTTTATTTTTAATTTGTTACTCATTTTAGAAACCAATAATTTTTTTAAAAAAAATTTGTTTACTCTACTGACAAGTTGTATTCCTATTTAGAAAAAATGATACTGTTGAAAATGTAATACAAATATTTACTATAATCTCCCATATGACAAATAAGTCACTCATAAAATTGAAAATTTCAAAAATAGTCAATTTGATTTAATTTTATTCTCTCCTTTTACTTTTGAATGTGTCTCTACATAGATGAGAGGCTATAAAAATGGTCTTCATTTGTCATTCTTTATTAGATCCTTTCTTCACCATCAGCGCTGGAGTAGAAAAGGACATTTACTTAGCCAACTAGAATCCTATTTTAACTGACTGAGTCATTCAAATATTCACTTTTGTTCTGGATGCTTTGGGAAAAGTACGCTGGAGTAGCAGAAGGGAAAATCGTGACTGAGAAACAGCAAGACCCGGATGGGAAATGCTGAGCTGGACTTCGTCCTTTCCCAGGCTCGGCTTTGGAACTGCACTGCCTAGTACCAGAGTGAAATATCTGAATGCACATCTATGACAAGAGGAGCAACTCATTTTAGTTAAATTCAGGGGTAGTGGACACTTCTGCAAATTATTTAGGTAGTATGTTATACAACTGTGATAACTTGCAAACAAAACTACAGCAAGTCAGGTGAGAGGTGAAGAATCAGAAGTTATTCATTTTTAAAGGTCATTAATGAGCAACCCATGTGGATTAGAAAGTAGATAGAAATAACTGAAAAACTATAGTACCATTTACATTGAGTGTATTATAGAAATATATTCATTATAGAAAGACATTTATCATCAAATAGAATTCATGAAGGTAATATGAAAATTAAAGAAATTATATAAAATAAGGACAATATTTATGAACACTGTAATCTTATAACTGAATGACAGTAGTAAACATTCTCCTATGGTGGGGCCCTTAACTGAGGTTTTCATGACAGTGTAAAGTATCCTATGGCACCGTTATCAGAACAACATAGTTCTGCTTTACCAAGGGCATGGTCACCACAAGCAACAGTCAAGACTGTTATGCAGGGGCTGGGGATTTAGCTCAGCGGCAAAAGCGCCTGCCTGGCAAGTGCAAGGTCGTGAGTTCGGTTCCTGGTACCGGAGAAAAACCAAAAAAAAACAAAACAAAAGATATATGGTGCTTAATAAGCTAGACAGATGATTGAACACAGAGTACTAAACATTTTATCAACATAAAGCTGACAAAGAGTTACAACT
>NW_004955426.1:14507081-14583886 GCF_000276665.1 Chinchilla lanigera
AAAAACCAAAAAAAAAAAAAAAAAAAAAAAGACTGTTATGCACCTTCTTTGATGTAAAATAAATATGCTCAGCTCTCGATCTTATCTATAAATAGAATGCTTAGGTTTTGCTATTTCTGAATAACTTCAAACATACAAACCAGGAATGATATTCTTGATTTATTGGTAGTAGAGGACAATATAATCGCCATGTATAAGAATCTTTCTGACCTTTTAAAAGAGTGCCAATTTATGCATTGCTAAAGAGCTAGAAGAATGATAGGAAAATTTACTTACAAGTAACAGAAAGATAAGACATTGTTCTTAATCTGTTCTGAAGAAGAAAGTTCTACTTTGCAGTATCCTGAAAATAAGACAGCGGAATGAGAGATAATAACAGGTTTTGTGAGTGAATGTGCTTTAGGAAGATTTAAGTCTTTGTAAGTGAAACACATCTAGTAAGAGGACAGAAATTCAGCAGCAAAATACAGACACTGCTTACAAGTATTCAGATAAGTAAAGGGTAGACCAGGGTTGTTCTTTTTTTAAAAAATAAATCTATAACCTTTTTCTTTTGAGATTTGAATGAGAAGGTATGAACTCTTAGTGCAAGTTAGAAAAGGATCAAAGAGAGAAAAGGAAATGGGCGCTATTTACATCCAGGGCTCAGTGCTAAAATAATCCTGCTTCTGTGAAGATATCTAAATGAGCAAAACCCTGAGGCACAGAAGAGGATAAATATATGTATACACACAGAAAAATCTGATTAATTCCGTAGGATAAAAGCCCAAATAATTTCTAGAATACCCTCCTGATGATAGGAGCTGGAAAGAAATCCTAAAACAACACTTATTAGCCAGAGTTTCTTGTTAGAGTATTTATAGGAAGATGGACAACTTTTTTGAAAATGAGAGCCTAGGGCTGGGGATTCAGCTCAGCGGTACAGCGCCTGCCTGGCAAGCACAAGGTTGTAAGTTTAATTCCTAGTACTGGAAAGAAAAAAACAAAAACAAAAATTAAAAAAAAAAAAGGAAAAGAAAATGAGAGCCTATTAAATTGACAACAGTATGTGAAATTCCTTTTAAAAACTGCTTGATGTTTACCAAAGAATATGCACATGATAGAAAGATATTTTAAAACAATTCCTGAGAGAGGTGATTCATACACTGTTCAAAGGATAATCTGCAACATAAGGAGATTGTATGATACATATATATACATATATATTATATACATATATATACACATATATACATGTATATATTATATACATATATATATATATATAATTTTTTTCCATCCATGAATCAACCTACATCTTTGTGAGAAGATCCATCCCACAAAAGAAAGTGAACTTTGGAAAAGGTTGTAGAAAAATGCTTATACACAAGGTAAAATATTAGCATTTGACAAATGACTCCTGGACACTAAACATTTACCTTTTAAAATTGTAAAACGTATTGAGTGATTACAGCTTCTGTTCATTTCAGTGAAGGGACAATCAGAACGCTCCATGATAATATACGAATGTGAGTGTGAGAAAATGGGTTGACTTGAATGTGCAATAATGTTCTTTTGAACATTGATATTAAAGCAAAAATGTGAGGGCTCAATGGAATTTAGTTAGGAGAAATACAATGAGAGGCGTGATTCTGCGTGCAAACAGGTTAGAAGGAGACACTGCGCTGAGAAATGGCTCTGCTGCCTGAGAAAGAGAGGCCGACGTGCTGGGAACAGATCCAAGTCTAGAACTTAAAACGGTTAAGAAGGTAAGAGGCATGAAGGTACACGTAGGTCTGTTAGGCCAAGTTGGTGGTTTCTCACTTATTTTGTCTTTTTCTCGCTTGTTTCCTGATAACTTTTGCTATTAATTTTCTCTTTAGAAAAGGTATCTGACAAGAGTACTGTAGTATCTAGGTGCGTGGGTTTTCCTAGATCAATTGTATTTGGCTCTCAATGGCCTTTTTTTCCAGGAGAGATATACTTAATTTTACAACAGTTCTCACCAATAAGTCTTCAACAACTGCTTCTCTATTATTGACTCTACGAGCCTTCTCCAAAAAGTACTAATTATCTTATGGGATTTCTCAAGCTCTCTTTCACGAATGCTATACTTTATTCTTTTAACTTTCTTTCTTGGACTTTCATTCTCGAAGAAAATTTAATTCTTATTGTTTCAGAATTGGCCCAATTTAAGAATTGTTTTGACCATGGCCATAACAATAACTTTCTGTACAAAGAATTCTATTCGAATTTTAACTTTAGATCATTTCAGTTTGTACCGTTATGTGATGTTCATGAGCTCCTCTTCTATATTAGAAATGTAAATGCACTCACTTTGAAATCATTATCGTATTCTTTATACTAAATTGCTTTATAAATTAATTTATAAGTAAATTAGAGGTTTTTTTTTTTTTTTTTTACTTTTAAAGCATTGTCTCTCCTTTCTTGGTTTGGATCTTTCAGTGTATTACTCATAAAAAAAGGTTTTTTTGTTTCCATCTATTTTGTTTTTGTTTTAAATCTTCAGGCACCTCTTTCTAACTTGGGATTTTATTGTTACCTGCCTCCTACCCTGGACCTTATGATCTGGGGCTGTTGTTCAGAAGTAACTGGAAAGAGCTAGTGGCTCAGGTTGTCTACCCCAAGCCAGACTTTAATGGCTGCCTCTTCCTCTCCCTGCCCCAGATGAGCAGTATCTATAAACTCTATAGCCACAGGGCTCAGTTCCAGATGGCTTACACTCTTTGTTTCCGGGTGCGGCAAGTTCTCTGGCGAGCACTTTAAATTTGTGAACTTGGCTTTGATTCTCTGCACCGCATGCCCACTTATCCATCAGAAATAGAGCTCCTCACACCTTGCCTGCTTCTGGAAGTTTAATTCAGCAAGTTCACAGTTTTAACTTTTATTTCCTGATAATAAATTGAAAACTTGATCTTGTTTTGGAGAATGCCCAAAGTCACAAATATAATGTACTATGAAATCGAATCATTTTGTGTCAGGGAGAATATAATCCAAATTACATTTTTAGAAGATTTCTCGTGCAGCTGCATCCAAAATGAATCAAAGAGGCTAAAATAGAAACAATAATAGGAGTATGAAAAAGAAACACAGCTACACTAGCACAGGAAAAGAAACAGTTATGGGAAATGTGGTAAGTTTGACTGACCTCAAAGCTTAAAATAGTAATAGCCTTAGTCCTGATTAATGAGTTATTAGTTATTATTAGAAATCATTAACAATAAATCGGAGAATTTATGGTTTGGTATTAATTCCTTTCACTTTATTCACTTTTTATTATGTGTCAGTGTAGATCCTACCTCTTGACCACTCACCACCTTGTCTTTGTAAAATTTCATATGGATATATTTCATTTTTATTTTCAGGTTAGTATTTAACCATTTTGTTGTGTCCTATGTTTTATTCCTTATTTTCTAAAGCAAAGAATGATATGATTTGATTCCTTTCTGATAATTACAAAAATCCATAAAAGATATATTTTAAGGTATACTTGCATTTTATAAATTTTAGTATTGATAAATAAATAACAAAATTGAAAATAAAATGTGGATGTGTAGAAACTGAATAGGCCCTCTTTTTTTTACTTTCAGATAGAATGTTTATATTCATTGCTGTATCTAAGGTATTTTCCCCAAAAAATTAAAATACTAATTTGTATACTTATAACACTTGCATAAACTAGTCTGAAAACAAAAAGATGAAATGTATGCACTGTGATATGTTCATATGAAAAAAAAATTTGTGTAATTGAGCTTGACACTTAGTCAGTTAGTCTTTTGCAAGCAGTGAAAATGCAAGACACAAAGAATTAAAGAGAGATAAAAGGAGTGTAGAAGCTATCATATATACCTTTCAAAACAAGTGTCATGCAATCATGATCTACATTTCACAGCTGTGACCATATTTATTTAAGGAATACGATTGTAATTACTTTCACAGCAGACTAGAATATTACAGCATGATAAACACTTCACAGGTCACCAGAGTAACCCCAATCAATCTGCCAAAACAATAGATTTTTAAAATGCTTTAAGGCATTTAAAGAACTACAGAAGAAAAAAGGCAATATTAAGTTTTATAATTGTCCATTCAGCTCATTAAAACTGTAATTATTCTCAACAGGAAATACTGACTACAAAATAGCTGAAATCCATGAAGAAAGCTTTTTGCAAAGAAATAAAACTGGGTACCACACTTTATTCTGAGACGCATTTATTTAATATTTCATTACAGTAATGTGAAAATCTGCAAACATGTCAGTTACATGGTTAAAAATTGTCAGTTTTCCCCACTGCCCCTCTCGCCTTTTTGCCTTATGTCTCCCCATCTTTGGCAAGATAATTATTCCTGGGGAATACAAGTACAGAAACTTAGAGTCTCTTTATACTAACAACTTTATTTGTTACCCCAGCTCTTATCTTCACAATAGCATCTCCCAAGGCTTAGGACAGAACTTTTCAATTTGCACATCTGCCCTTCACAGAACATAAACTGTATGCAGCAACCTCAGATCAAAAGCCTCCTGCTGAAGGTGGAAAACTTTTGCGGATTATAATTGAGCTTCTTTCTTCCCAGGTGCTGCACAAATCCTTCCCTCAAGCTCAGGAGGAACTTTACATTTCAAGGACAAAGAAGAAATCTCTCTGCATAGTTACTGCCTAATATCGGTTAAATTTCTGCTATTTTTGTCTCAGGTTATGTACCTGGAGTTCCTATCCTTTTGACTTACATGCACACTATAATTTCTTCAATGATGAACTGCATACTATACCTATATCTATACCTATACCTACGTTATCAAATGAAATTTTTCCTTTGCGATATATATGTAAAATAATTGTTATTTTCTCTTATTGCTTCATTTATATGTTTAGGTATATTTAGAAGATACCTAAATTCCTTCCTTTTTATTGACTTATTTCTCAATAATTATTTAAATGAATTTGTATTTATTTATATATAAAATCTACCTTGTATTTCATCCAAGTAAAATGCGTCAAATTTAAAGGTTAGAACAAAGCATGAATATTAAACTCTAACTTTACTCAGATGGATTTAAGGAGAATAATGCCTCCCCCAAAGTATCCAGATCTGAATTCCTACAGACTGTGGGTATGCTATGTTGCCTGACAAAACATAAAACTGTAGAGAAAAAAAATTACTGTATCCTCAGCATAGAATAGGAAGATTATTACTGGATTATCCTGGTGGATCCAAAATAATTCTAGGTGTTCTTTAAAGGAGAAATGTAAGGCAGAAGAGCAGAGAGGTCAGAATTAGCAAGAGATTATGAAGACACTACAGTGCTGCCTTTAGGATCCTTTAAGAGGAAAGGATGCCACCCTGACAGAGTAACCTTTTAAAAATGAAAAGAAAAAAAAAAAAAAAAAAAAACTGGATTTTATCTGTGGTCTTTAGAAAAGAACACAGTTCTATCAACACCTTTATGTAAAAACAATGAGATTTCTAACGTATGATTCTGTACGATCTTCATCGTTGTAATCTACTTAATTTGTGATAATCCCCTATAGCAACACCATGAAAGTAACACTAATACATATGCACTATAAATACACATTTCAAAAACTATAAACGGTATTGTTCTCTATGTGATTCAGTTTTACAGTTCATCCAATTTTCTTGTCTTCCCGGAAGATGTAATGTGTCCAGTAAGATGCTAATATCAGTGACCAACATCTCCTTAAAGACAGGCTCCACTGAGAATAACACACAGCACATTCCACAGATTCCACAAAGCCAAACACAGAGGAACCTGAAATCATGCAGGACTCCACGATATAAGAGATTTGATTTCTCATTATTGGATAGGAGCAGAATTTTACTCCTTTCCATACTGTTGACATAATGTTTAGCCGTGTGAAGCCCCAGAACACTGTGTTATATCACTGATATGCAGTGTTTTTTAATTTTACCCATCCCTTTTCTTTTCAAACACAACCCCTAGTCAACATACCCTGAAAAGTACACTAACTGTAACTTTAAAGACTTCTCACACATTGCTTCAGTTGAGACCTATTGATCAGGTTGCACGAAAATTTCACCAAGCAATTCAGTGACTACAGAGATTTTATTGTAAGATAAACCATAACACCATACATTAATTCTTTTTATTAGTAGGTTAGTTACATATAAAAACATATACATGTATATATGTACATGTATATGAAAATTGAACATGTACAGAATATATATATACAGGGAGAGACAATGAGAGAACATAGATATTTGGAGTACATACAATTCACAGATATCTTCATATATAATCTGTATATTTATTCAGAATATATATATTTCATATATAGAGAAGGGGATATATATTTGGAAAACAGCCTAACAAAATGTGAAATAGTTACACTATAATCAACCACATAACCCAAAACTAATGAAATGAGTAAACAATAAAATCATACTTCATAATAACATACATTTTAGGTACTTTGTCAAGATGTTTCCCAAATTCTTGTTTGATATTATCAGATTTAAAGTCAGTATCAAAAAATTTATAGTACCTCCAGTTTAGTTGTAATTACTGTCACTAGAACGCATTATTAGAAAAAAAAAATCACAGTATGTGTGGTGGTTAACTGATTAATTGTCAATTTGAGTGGGGAATGCCCAGCAGAATTGAGTCAGCATGGTTCTGGACATGGAAGACCCACTTTAAGGAGGAGTTTTGTCCAAATAGTATAAAAAGAGAAGGAGAAGGAAAGATTTCAGATGATTTTCCTTGGAAGAACTTCATTGTGTTTGATTTTCCACAGATGAGCTTTGGCTGTTCTCTTCAGAGAAGCTCTGGTCCTTGCATTGGCCTTCGACGTCATCTCCTGGCTCTTGACGCAGATGTTTCAGCTTCCAGCACTGACCTTTCAGCCTGCTGGAGCAGACACTTTAGCTTCTACAGTATATTGAAAAATCGTCTATATTCATTTGTTTTATTATTAATTCTAAAAAATCATGTATAGGTATAATATTATCATTTAAATTTTGGCTCACATTCCTTGATATCCCTAATTACCTCAAGACAACTGGCGACCCTGGTTGGGGAAATGAAGCTATCTATAAAATTTAGCTTACCAGCTGGTGGTGAAAAGGAAAGAATGTGAATAAATAAAAAATGATCATAGAGGATGTTAAATATTATAGGCTTTAAAGATGAAGAAAGAAACAATGAGTCAAGATAAGTGGTTTAAGTTTTTCTAGAATTTGAAAAATACAAGTGAATGTAATTTGATTAGTGAATGTAATTTCTGCTACAAATCTAGTGAGAACATACAATTTAAAACTTTAATTTTACACTAATGACACTGATGCATTTCTCATAAACTGTAGAATTGTGAATAATACATTATTTTATTGTTTAAATCAACAAATTTGAGCTGATCTACTTCAGCAGCAATGGATAACCAACACCACTGCTACCCATAGATCTATTTATAGAATACCTATGTAGTAATTTGCAGAGCTTGTATTTCTAATAGCTGTGCTGCATAATTTTGTTCTTATGAAAAGTTTTTCTCATCTTTTAAAAATTAACTTCTCAGTAATTTAAAATTATGTGACATTTTCTCCCTCATGTACTGAGACAATTATTTTAAAACTATTTTATTTCATGTTGAGGTAGGAGCATTACTGAGATTACACAATGGTTTCAGGAGTGAATACCTTATAAAAATATTTTAGGTAGGCTGATTTTCTTTTCCTATTAGTAAAGCATTTTATTTTAATTTCAAACTCCATATTGTTAAAAAAGTTGTAGGATTTCTTTGAATTCAAGCTGACACCATTAACTAGTGTCTCATGTGGGCTTTTTTTGCAAGACTTGCTTGTGGTAAAGGACAACATATTTCAGTTTATATATTATTACCTATAAGTGGTGATATTTGTCACTGAATATCTTTATGGCTTAAATTATCATTTTCAATTTCACTAAGTTTTATTTGTATTTGACAATACTTGTATTACCAAGGTAATACTTTATACTTTTCATACTTAATTTTTCATGTTAGTGAATAAATTACAAATTTGAACTCATAGATGATAGCAAAAATCAGCGTATATATTTTTTTGCAGAATTCAAATTATTGCTGTTTATCACGGGTTTGTAACATTTCTTATAATTGACATGGAATATACAGTATTTTATGGTGTATAAGGACATTTAGATAACCTTTGAATTTAGTAAAACAACTGTTACAAATATATACATGACATTTAAATAACCTAGTTTTAAAATATTGTCCAGAATGGAAACTATGACTCTCCATAGAGATATTTAGCTTAAACTTTCTTCTAGTCTCCTGTTTTTTGCATGTCATGTGCATTCTCATAATTGTTCAGTATAATTTGGAGGGAGCTAGATCACTATATAACATCCAGCTATTGATTTGCATTTGTCTTTGCTTTGGATAAAATTCCTGTGAGACACATATAAAATCAGTCTACTTATGTTTCTTTAATGTTACCAAAATCACTGAACTCAAAATTATAACACTGAAGTGTCTGATAGAGTTCCATATATGCAAATTTCAATCCTATACATAAAAAGGACTAATGTAATGTGCTGAAATGTACTGATGTGAATGTACTGATGTGAATGAAATGTACTGATGTGAATTCTTTAATAAAAGATCTGACAACGCAGACTTGTAACTTGGACTGTAGAAACGATCATATAGCAAAAGTGAAATTGGAAGGAAATGAGGTCAGACAAGAAAACATGAGTGAGAACGTAAAGGGATTACAGAACATAATAATTTTACCTTTCATGAAACTAAACAGAATGCTATTATAACCAGAAGGATTGTTTTTAACAAAGGATACATAATTTCATTATGGATATCTTTTAAGATTAATCCAAAACTATAGAAAAATATGTAAAAATATGTTAACATCAATCTCAATTCAAAACTTACTCCAAAATGTATTGAAAGTAAGTAACATGGAATGTACATTAATAAAAGACATAGAACCAAAGCATTTTTTGCCTTATCTTTTTGCCTAGTTGATAGCATTGTTTAACATACATAATGATTGCATAATACCAGTTTGAAAGAATTACACAGAATATCATCCACAGAACTGTGCCAATTTTATCATTTGAAACTAAAAACATAAATATTGAATTGGTTTGACAATAGAGTTACCTTAACAAGTTCCCACTTCAGTCCCCTGCACTCTGACTCATGTAATAGCTTTATTTAATACAGTTAATTCAAATTAAAAGAATCTTCCTTTAGATTGAAGTTATTTTACAGAAAACTTGAAGCCAGAGCATTCATTTTCCATGATTGCTTTACATATTAAGTAAAAACTAAGTTGTTGCCTATGCTATTTTATGTCTCTTGAATATTTTTGATGACTGATACCAAAGCATACTATATATATCTCACCTTCAGGGTGAAACTTGAGTAAATTTTTTCTATTCTATATTCCATGAGTCATTATCCTTTTTTTCTTAATGTGATGAAATATTGCTTTATTTTAGTAATTAGTACATATTTGCAGTGCACACAACTTGTACTCCTCAAACCTTGTTCTTTTTAAGATGAAAGGAAACTCAAGTGGTCAAATAGTAGTGCATTTTCTAACAAATAAAGAGCAAACATATTAATATATACACAGGCAATTTTCTACACTTAATTCCTTAACATGTTTTTCCCAGTTTCTTTGAAAATATTCTGCCTGAAAGAGTGCGTGCGTATATATTTCAAAATAAGTGATATTTTCACTTCAGTTTCTAAATTCAAGATCACACGAAAAAAATTATCCATTTATACTTTCTCTCCTCATTCTTATTAGCTTGTTCTAATCCTTTTTCAGTTTAGTCATTCAATAAATATTGATGTAATGGCTAGTAATTGTCAGTGACTTCAGACACACACAAAAATAATCAAAGCAAACCAGATCTATCTCCTCAGAGACATAACATTATATGGTTATAGTACAGAGTGGCAAAATAAGTAAATTTTATAAATAATAAAAATGTTGTGTATATTCCAAGGTGATTATTCCTTAAGGAAATAGAACAAACATACAGAGAAACAAGAAAGAGGCAACAGTAGGGGTTGCTTTGGTGTATTTCCTAGGGTATTCATTTTGGCACTAGGACCATGACAAAGACTCAAACAATCAGGAAATTAACTAAAGAGATATTGTTGGAAAAAACTGCAAGAATTTAGGATATCTAGTATAACATCAATGAATAGTATGTCTGGCCAGTGTGCCAAATAGATAACAGCTCCAGGTAGCTGGCAAAGGTGAGCAAAAGTGAAATTGGAAGGAAATAAGGTCAGGCAAGTAAACATGAGAGAGAACATAAAGGGATTACAGAACATAATAATTTTACCTTTCCTGAAACTAAACAGAAAGTAACTGCAGGGTATTCTTAACTGCACTAATCTAGAGGAGAGTTGATGGCGGTTTGAAAAAGATTGTAGGATTAGGGAGAATGAGACTCTTTCAGGCTCTACTCAAATTTTGAAAGAGGTACATTTGGGGACTGGGGTGTAGGGTGAGAGAGAAAGAAACGAGAAAGAGTTAAGACTTACTTCAAATGAGCAACTTGGAAGATGCCTTGCCAGAAATTAAATAGCAAAATGTCATGGAAATTGAAATCTGGCGGTTGTAGTCATCAGGTCAAGAGATGATGACACAGGTCTAATTGCAGATACAGAAGAGATTCAGAGGGTGCATGAATCACCCTGTGATTTAAATCTGCAAAATTTAAATCATTGAAAAGAGCAAAAGAAGACTTCTGCTAAGGGAGCAATAGAAAGAGAAAGCAGTAGGGCATTTTTTTTTTTTTTTCAAAATTTGTTGTCCTGGAAGCCAAATAAAGAGTTTCAAAGAGAAAGAAATGATCAGCATTGCCAAATGATGTAGACAGGCTACATAAGAGAAGACAGAAATCACCGGGGTTAGCCCTTGGAATTCATTAATGATGCAGTGGAGAGAAAACATAAATGGAGAAAAAAGAAAGAAGCAAATAAAGTCATCAAATACAATAGTTTTAGAAGTTTGGCACAAAGAAACAGGAGACTACCTGAAGGGCACATTCAATTAAGACAGGAATATTTAAGACCATTTTCATATGGGAGAAATAGTAATATTTGATGCTGACAAAGTGATACAGTACGGAGGAAAATATTGATAATTAATCTGCTGATCTGTTTGTTAACAGAATTTTTATTCCACTGCTGCAGTTTTTTTCAGTGAGACAGCAGCAAGGCCATCAGTTCAGAGTGAAGGGAGGAAAGTGGTGAGGGAGACTGTGAAGTAGATATTTAGGGAGTGCAGCGACATGACTGTGTCCAAGACATGCAGGAGGATTGACTGGTTACGTCAGGAGCCTACACAAGCCTCAATGTTTAATGAGGCGTCAATCATGAACTCAAAGTGGGATTTGTTTGCGAACCTGTAGTGCATAGTTGGTGCATAGATACTGGTAGAGAGTAGGCAGATAATTATATGTAACTAGGAATGAGGTTTTGCTCAATAAGAAAAAGGAAGTTAACAAAGCCAGAGAATAAGGATGTACTCTACAGAGTAAGTATACTGCTTGACAGTGAACATTTCATCTGGGTTATGGTGCTTTCTTCAGAGAAGCCCACCCTACGCTCTCCAGGGTGACTTTTATCTTTTATATTCCTCTTTTATTTATTTATTTATTTATTTATTTATTTATTTTCCTCCGGTACCGGGAACCGAACTCACGACCTTGCACTTGCCAGGCAGGCGCTTTTGCCGCTGAGCTAAATCCCCAGCCCCTATATTCCTCTTTTATTCAGTCTAAGTTTGCTCTGCACAGCCCATTTCTCCCTCACTCTTCCTTTTCCAAATACACTTCTGAAATTAAAAACAAACAAACAAACAAACATAAATTTCATCTGGGGAGGAAGGAGATCAAGAATGTTTAAGTGATTCCTGAGGGAATATAGGACAGATGTCTGAGAGAAGGAGTCAGCAGTCTATGGCTCATAGATCACACATATATTAAGGTGCAGAACATACTATTAAAATGCAGCTGTGTCCTTTGTTGGCCAACGTGCAAGACTGCTTTTACACTACAATGCCAAACATCATAGGGCCCACAAAGATTAAAATACTTGCTGTCTATTCCTATGGACCTCATCAGACTTTTGTGGATGGTGGATATTTTTATTTTATGACTAATTTCTTCATGCTGCATAACTTACTGTCTTTATAAATATAAAATTTCTTTCTATAGTCTACAAATATAGAATTTTTAACCAAAGAAAGAATATTTGAGTGGGGAAGTAGACTTTATCCAAATCTTTAGGGAAAGAAGCTCTGGAATCAAATTTGTCAGGATCAAAAACAAGAATCAGTGCCCACCTCTTGTCTCCAGTTGAGCTTCTAAGACTGCTAGAAACACTCTGGCAGTCATCCTGAGAGTAATACGTTTTAGAGTTCTTTAAGCCAGATCATTCTGCAGTGACGATTACTATTGTCCACCTTGATATACATCAGGCATCCCACTGAATTTTCTCAGCCCTGATTAAATATGAAAATTGCCAGAAATGTATAATGGGCTTATAGAATGATAACAACAGGCAAAAAGAAGTAACTTTAATAAAATACTGATTTTGCATGGAAAATTTGTAAAAAAAAACCACACACTAATCTTTTATGTATTACAAATACTATGTTTATTTATATGAAAAATGTTTAATATTTTGAATTTGTGTGCATATATACACATCTGTATAAAATACTACCATTAGAGATAACATTCTTGAAAAACACCTACTTTGAACATAGCCCTTGTTGCCTTCTCAGAGCTTCAGTACTGCATCATGATTTTTAACATGAATTGCCCAGAGTTGCCTTGTTATGCCTTCAATGAGGTAGTCTTGGTATTATTAGCTTATTACCTTACTATGTCACTTTTACATTCTCTTATTATGTTTTCAATCATAAAATCACCAAAAGTTTATGTTAAATTTAAGAGAAGCATCACAATGCTAAGAAAATTACTAACTGGCTTAGACTTAACCACATACAAGTTCCTAATATCATCAATCCTAAGATCATCTTCCCTTGCAGTCTTTCCTGTGAATATATTATCAGAGGAAACCTAGGATAGGAGAAAATTATCTAATATTTTGTGATTTTTCAGAAGGCCCAAAGTGATTTTTAAATTGGTCAAAAACATTTAAGCATTAACTGTTCTTTTCAATAAACCATTAGACATCAGTGGTACAATTATCCCAGCTATCCATGCATATATTTATGAAGTGATTTATATATATATATATATACATATATATATATATATAGTGTTATAAACTGCAGATTTGAACCTTGGGATCCATAAAAATAATTCACTATTCAGTCATAATTGTTATAAGGCAAAAAACTAAGGTTGCCCAAATTACTGCTGGGCAGCTATTCCTGTGCATGTAAATTAGAATTGATTGTTCAGTCTGATAAGTAAGTGGAAGGCTTGTGGGCCTGGGTTAATGAGGGACTGCTCTCTGAATAAGTAAAATATCGGCTGAATGCTTACAGAAGACAGAACTGTGGAATGAAATAGATGCAAGGATTATTTTGCTCCAAATGTCAAGGACAATTTAAGTAAAGGAACAGAGGTGGCAGAGGGCAGAACATGTAAAAGGAATGAAAACTAGATTTGCCTTGCTAGAAGATAGGATACAGGTGAGAATGTTTTAGAATCTAACTTGTATATATTGTATGAAAGACCAGAAAATGTTGTAAAAGTATGTTCTTTACCTCTTGAAGACATACAGCAGCCACATGCAAATGATTTAGAAAATAACAAACCCATATTCATGACAATAATGCTATATTTATACTTTTTTCTTCTTTTTGAGACAGGATTTCACTGTGCACTTCAGGCTGCCCTTAAGTTCACATTGTAGCTGAGGCTGACTTCAAAATCACAAGGATCGTCCTGACTCAGCCTCTGAGTGCTGGAATTACAGAAGTGAACCACAGCATCCAGCTTGTATTTTTTAAACTTACACTGTTTCTAAAAGGGAGATCTCCCATTAAAACTATTAGGATTAAAATAATATTATAGTATACAAAGTCATGTTTATAAAATGAATTTGCATACTAATTTAATTAGTTCTTATATTTCTTAAGGAACTTCTATCTGCTGTGTCCTGCTGTATGAAAGTGTGAGTGAAGCAGCTCTTTTCTTTAGAATGATATATTAACAAGCAAAACAATATTAGAGAGTCAGACTGACATATAAATAGCAGTCTGTGGTATTTGAGCCTAACACAATTTATGAATTACATGAAAAAAATAAAAATTTTCATTTTCACTACTATAAATTTACATTTTATATTTTAAAGCACACTATACCCAAAGTAACCATATATTTCCATATTTTATCCCAGTAAATGTTGGGAACCTTTCAAAATATGCTGAGCATTGATGGTTTCCTTTTTTCTTTATCTTCATGGGTTTGAGGCATGGTTTAACTTTGTCATTCAGGCTGGCCTTGAACTCACTACATCATCTAAGGTGGCCTTGAAACCCTGGTGATCCTCCTGCTCCAGCCTCCCAAGTGGTGGGATTTCAAGTGTGCATTACAACACCTGGCATGTTTTAAATTCTTTATTCTTTTTTTAGTTCCTGTTTTGAGTACACAATGTTTACACTCTCTGAAGGAAGTTAGTACTCATACAAGAGACATCTTTGTTTCCTCCTTCACTCTCTTTTCTTCCTCTCCTCTTCCCTCCAACTCTTAATCCCCTTTATTCTTTATGTAGTAATAACATCTTCTAATTTTAACTTTTTATACTTTTTCTTACTTGTCTTATAAATCCTTAAGGGAAGAGGTTACTAGCACAAGAGTCATTATTGTGACTCCTAGTAGGAAATGTACTATTTTGTACATAGTAACCTTAAAATGATCATCCAGTTTAAGAGGTTTTGCTAGTGATATAGCAAAAAAGACTGTTTAAATATTATTTCATATATTATTGGCACTCAAGATGGAAAAATAAAGACAAGAGGTACAAAATAAACTCACCAGATAATAAAAATTTAGATTGAGTCCTTATTCATTGCAAAATGACAAAAAAAATTAGAGAACTTATATAAGAATATGCATTGACTGAATATTTAAACAGCAATGTGTAAACCATATAGACAGGTGCTTACTTAGGCCATGGTTTTTAGAAATACTTCTGGTTTTATTTATAAGTATTTTCAATTTTATAACTTGAAAAAGATGTTTGTATATGTTATTCACTCCTCATATTTATTATCTCTGAAAGGCAGAATAACAAATCTGAACCATAGTTTACAGGATTGGACATGAGTAGATTTCTGTAGATGTGGGGTTTTCGTTAAGGCAGAGTGACTCATAAAGACACTGCACAACCTACTACTGCCAAAACTTCAAGGAAAGGGACTATCAAAGTTTCTCATTGTGTTGACTTTCCATGCACGGCAGCCTGACAATCTTTTGTACAGGATTAAGCAGCTCCGATGACTGAGTGCTGAGCTGTTTGTCAGATTGTACAGGGCTAACACGGTGTATGCTCTGCAAAGTACTTTGTTGACTGTGGCAGATCAGGGGATTCCCCATTTCCACGTGCCACTGACACATGTCAGGGAGGCCACCATTGGTCCTTAGAGACTCTTCCAGACTCAACCCATAGAATCTCAGAAAGTGTTCCTAAGTGTTTTTACATTTATTTATATCAATTGCCTAAGAAACCTGCAGCCTGGCCATTTTGTCTTGGAAACCTTTGCATCTTGTGCATTCTAGGCATTGAATAATTAACAAAAGGAAGGAATGTCTAGGCCTCTATCCTTTGATAAAAGGATCAAACCATTGTCTAAAAGCAAGAATAGGGTCTGGGGATTTAGCTCAGCGGCAAAAAGCGCCTGCCTGGCAAGCGCAAGGTCGTGAGTTCGGTTCCCAGTACCGGAGAAAAACCAAAAAAAATAAATAAATAAAAGCAAGAATAGTTGAGGAGACAATTAGTTTAAAATACTTATCAATTCATCAGTATGTTGCATACTTTCCATATATTTTATCACTTCATGCTCATAGTTCTTTATAAAGTAGGTCTTTTTTATTATTCCAGTTTTAAAAATGTGTAACCAAAGCATTACAAAGCCCAAGCATAGCTCGAAATCATACTTGGAATAAATGACAAAAAATTAAATACAGATTTGTTTAAGTTACAAGTACTACAATGACAAAGGTAGACCACAATATACACTTCATGTATAAATTATGTAAAACAAAATACCTAATAAGCTATGTTTACTTTGCAGTACTCCTTTCTTCTTTTCTTTAGATTAACATGTACCCCATTTCCATTTCCCCTAAAGTAAAACCTAAATTTTGAATAAACCCCAGCATGATTTTTCAAGATGCTTGTAATATAAGCCCTCTCATAAAAATAAGCCCCACACAGGTAGACATATTTAGTATGTCCATTGCAACACATGATGAATATAATAAATTATGAAATAATGTTAATATGCAATTGAATATGTTATTGACATGAATACTTGAAAAAAATGATGATATAAATTATAATTAAGTTTTCTTTAAACCCAAGATGGTGTCTTTGAATGATGGGTAAATGCCTATATAAACAGATAAACTTGAGACTTATTGTTAAACAACCCATTGGAGTACACAAACAATGCATGAATAAGTGCACACTTAATAACAAACGAACATAGTTGTGTCTAATGTGAATCTTCATAATCCAATACATCATGAGCTGTAACTTATGGACTTAATGAACTCATGTGAAATAAAGCAATGTTTTGTGAATTATGGTGCATGCAACTTCTGGTCACTTTTTTTTTGGACCATCATTCTCCACTGTCATCATTTTTGTTGGTATGCTTCTCTTGTAAGTCTTCAATCAACCCTTACTTTAATGGGAAATTTGTGAAGCCTACCTTGCAAGAGATCAGGACTTGAGTTCATGAGTCACAGTATAATATCATTAGAACTGTGTTGCCAATGAAACATGAGCAGGCTTCGTGGATAAGTGCTCACTTAAGCAGAGCGCTGTTGCTGGGCAAGAGACTTTGGAGCCAATGATTTTACAGAAAAGGGAGTTACATCAAATTGAGCTTGGAATTCAGGGTTTGAAGAATTATAACTATGATACAAAAGAAGACTCCTGCCTGTGTGTAAATAAATTTAGATTATCGTATATGAACATATGTGGCACATGGAAAAAAAGAAAAAGAAATATACCTTGACAATAAGCCCAGTGGGGTCTTTTGGAGCAAAAACTTACATAAGACCCAGTCTCCTATTCATGAAAATATGATACTATATCTCTTTGCTTCCCTGGTGCCATAGTCAAACACTAGAATTTCTCCATATTGGATATAATCACATTGGGATATTGCAACTATTTAGGCTTTAAGATACACTTTTTCTCATTTTTAAAAGATGGTCAAAAGGTACACTGTGAAACACATGGGGAATTTACAAAATGCGTGGGGAAAATTCTTTCTTATTTGCCTGTATTTCTATAAACATAAAGTTATGGATATGTACCCAGGATTTTAGGCAAAACAATTTACTCCCTTTAGAGCAAATTGTTACTTCTACTTTATAGATACTCTGATTATTTTTTCCTTTTAGGTCTTCTATGTAAGCTGCATAAGTATCCAATAAGAAATAATATATTATATCTTTTTAAAAATTGTTTATCACCACTCTACCATTACAATGTATTACTTTGTAATATGAGATGACTATTAATCAATATGTTAATAACATTAAAATAAAAATAGCAAAAAAGATAGCAAAATTAATGTCATTTTGGATAGAAGGCTGAGAACTATGTCTTCTGTAGTATCCTCATCATCATATAATCAGTAACTTGGATGAACTTATAAGAGAGCAAGGTGCTGTGTTCATGAAAGCTGTGGATCGCTGGAAGTTGGATTAGTGAGTGCATGCAGAACAATTACCAACCAGAAACGATCTTTAGAACCTGTGACGATGGGCTGAATTGAGCAAATTAAATATAGCAGAAATGTACACGTGGAAGTTACCATACTTAGATCCAAATTATAAGAGATGCAAGTACTGAGTTAACATTAGCATGTGACAAAAATGTCTCAGTGATTTGCAGGACATTAAATTCAATATGATTTAGTCTGTGATGTGGGTTTCAAAAGCACTAATCAGGCAAGTTCAGCCTGAAATAAAGCAGAACTCAATTGAGTGTGTGTTATTTCTGTTCACATGTCATCTCTGTTCTGAAATATCTGGGCTGTTGGGCTTAATTCTGATTACTACATTTTAAACACGATAATGAAAAATTCTAGGGCACCTTATTAATGTACTCTTAATTAATTTCAGTAATACTTTTATGAATAATATACAAAACACTGTATGGGTGTACAGTTTGAGAAAATATAATTTCCTGTGGGGAAAATGAATGCGTTAATTAGGCAGGCAGCATGAGGTAGGGAGATAATATTTTCCAAATGTATTTTTCAAAACATCGTTTGGAAAAGGGAGTGCACTGGATATCTGTAACTTGTGGATTTAAACAAGGATGAGCAGGTGAGTCTAAAACAGGCAGCCATTTGACATATTTGCTTACCAGCTGAAGGCCTGGTTACTGTACCTAGCTTTCCAGGTCCTGAAGATATGTATGGAGAGATTGCCTTGGCTAGAAAAATTGGAAAGTTCATTTTGCACTCACACTGTATGATTTTGTAAAATACCACTTCAATATTTCTTTTAATTTCAATATTCTATGAATCTTTTACCTATAATTTCATTTAATCATAATCATCATAATTACTCATATAATTATCTCTACATTTTTAAACATCAAGGAATATTCCTTGATGAGTTCAAATCTGCACCTAATGCCTTCTTTGTCAACAAAAATAAGTGTCTTAATTGACATACAGTGCAACTGAGAATGTTGTTATAGTTAAGATACTAGAAGCAGTTCTTTGAAAACTCAGGTCTTCCTCACCCGAAGCAATGGTTTTAATAAGCAGCAGTTAGGCTTCTGTAGAAGATGAGCGAATCCTGTTTGAATGAGAATGTGAGCTCATAGAGAGTACTCAGTAGAGAGATAAAACCTTACTTTTTGTTGTGCCTGATAGAAACCATTCCCTCCAGCTTTTACACACATACTTACAACCCACCTTTGCTAAAGGAAAACATGTGGGTATTAAGTAGGCACGAGTTGATTATATGACCACCAGTAAAGTGAAAAGTGCAGACCAACTCCTGATGCTCCATGGAGACAAAAGGCTGGGAAATTTTCAGAGGTAGCACAGGAAGGAGTGGAAGCTATAAGCCATCTGCGTTTGCTAATTGACTTAACCCTAAGGAAAAGTAAACTTTCTCCATTCTCCATGGCAGACACTAGTTTTGCAAATTAGAGCAATGCATCTGAATCTCATCTCCTACCCTCCAGTGGAAATGAAGCAAGAGGGTACCACTGTGTTCTTTGATGAATGAATGTGAAACAGGTACCTCCAAGAGGAAGGAAGAAATCTGCTTAAATTGTGGTCAGAGCAGGATTTTAAAGCTGTCTTGGTCATCCTGGAAGTCCAAAGTGCTTCCTGAAAATACAAAGTCAGTCACTGTTACATTCATTCCAGAAAAAATCATTCACAGATGGAAATCTTTCTAAAAGTGGGAGCTTGGTCCTTTCTCCTTGTATCAGTATTACTGGTCTTCATAGACCTGACAGTTTCATTCATTGAGGTAGAGGAAGTCATTCATCAAGACAAGTCAGAATAAGAATATAGGTGAAAATGTCCACTTTTTGATTTCTGCCAAAAGTTGCTGACATCAATTTTGGCGAAACAGCTGTGAAAGGAAAAGCTACCAGAAACAAGTGAGAGATTTTTCTCCCATTTTTTGTCTTTCTGTTTTTTAACAGAAAAGACCAGTAATGTTTAAAGAGTTAAAGGCAAAGTGTTTTATAAGTATTAGAGTAGGGGAAATGATAAGACCTAGGAAAGCACTGTCATATGGGAAAGGAAAAGAACATTTTGAGCCTTAAGAATAGAGAAGCCTTGAGAGATTAAACAGAGATAAGTGAAAATTAGTGATTAGAGCTAAGATACTACTTAGGAGCTGAAGAAGAAATGTAACTTCCCTGAGACACTGAGCTAAAGAGAGAGAGGGAGAATTGCATGGGATTCTGGGTCAAAACAGGCAGACCTTGAATGTTAAGTGCTATATATAAATGCTGTCGAGGTATTTTTAGAACATGAGAGCTCCTTGGACCAGATCTTCTCTCTCACATGGCCTGAGAGTGCTAAAGTGAAAATGCAAATAGCTCTATGCATTTCAACAGGAGAATTAACTAGAAGATTTTTTTGAGGGGTGTAATATTGGAATCAATGAGTGGAATAAATCTGTGTGGAACTATAGTTGGAGAACTTGTGAAGAAACACACTTGTGAGCATTACACAGAAGCACAAGACAAAAGGGCAGGCAAGGGATGTTCCTCCCTGGGGAGCTGTAGATACAGAAGCTACCTACTAGTGATCAGGTTTCCTAAAAGACATTTCTAAGACTTAGACTTCAAATACCATATTCGTTGAGAAGAACATTGCCTTTGAGGGAAGAGGGCAACAGGACTGTGTAGAAGGAGATGTTAAGCCATGATGGAAAACAAAACTGAGATGTACTTACTAAAGCCAGTGTACCAATTGTTCTTTGCAGGCAGGCTGCTACAAGTCCTAGAAGCTTCTTTCCAAGAGCCTTTTAACATGCAATATTTTTGGAAATTTACATCTACAGAGGCCATTACCCAATAAGAAGTTATATGAGATTTTCACAACATGAGAAAAGTTCTCATAAACAAGGAGAGGGATATTAATACATTTCTGCTTCTTTCTATTAACTTTCTGGTGCCACTCGCAGTCCATCGCCATAGTATATCAACTTATTTGAGGAATTTTGGAATATATAAATAATGAAAGCTGGAGCTGCAAAGTTGTGGACACTACAGGTTGTACTTCTGTTTTCATGAAGTGTTCCATCCCTGCTCTGCTGAGAAGCAAGTTATACTTCTTGCATTCCTCAGTATGCGTGTGTGCATGTGTGTGTGTGTGTGTGTGTGTGTGTGTGTGCATGTGTGTGTGTAGAGTTCAGTTTTGCTGTGATTAACCTTTTAAGTTTAGGATGCAACACTGTGTATTCCACCTTAAAGAGAAATGGTCTCTTCTTACATTCATTTTTATGTATATGCCCCAAATCCTTAACTTTTCCTCTTCTAGACAGAAGTTCTTGAAATCTAATCAAACCATGCATGCCCTAGAAGAGCAATTACTCTCAGGGGAATGCTCTTATTTTTCAACTTTCTTTGCATTATATTATGAATTATTATTATTCAGTATTCCAAGAATTTAAAAAATATTCATAAATGATTTCCTAATTTTAATTGGTCTTACACCAGGGAGCTGGGGCAAGTTCCTAATAAAATTTATAAGCAGATAGACAGCATTTTTTTCTCCCAGAAAAACATTAGTACAAACACAAAGCTTTAAAAATTACATTCTAGAAAAGTTTAATTTAGTTCTCCTTTGATTTTTTGGAACATTATAAAAGAAACAGTGCATGTCTTTAATTTACATATGTATATGTGACATTTAAAGAGCAATATCTGTTTTTCATTCATACTTTAATGTGTAAACAGTGCTAAAGTTAAAATATTGGTAGAGTGGAGATATATTTTTAAATAAAATATTTTGTTTTAACTTGGCTATAATGCTTTTATATTACTTCAAACAGCAATGTAGTGAACTCTCAGAAGCCTTGTGCATCATTTTACGTTATTATACTTATTACATTTCACATTTATTGAGAATATTTTTTAAATTTATATTTTTTATTAGGACATGTCTGCAGTCTTTGTGAGGAGTTGGCATATGTACATAACTGATCTTAGTTCTTTTTACTTCTGTTTCTCCTATCTTCCCTCCATCTGTGAGTTGCCTCCTTTTGCAATTTATTTTTTATTTCCTGTCATCTTTCTTTTATTCTGGTCTTTACTTGTATACTGAACATCATTTTTGACCTAGTAGAACTATTTTTTAAATTAAAAAAATCATTCCCTCCAAACAATAAATTTAATTTTTATTTTGAGAAACATTTCTGTTAAATGTTTCAGTTTCATTTTTCTGGACACAACAGCAAGAGGGGAGAAAGTAATAAATTATATAAATTTTATAAATTACACAAATTCTAAATAAGATGAACTCTTATTGTAAACTGGCATATGTACATAACTGATCTTAGTTCTTTTTGCTTCTGTTTCTCCTATCCACAAATAAAGACCAGAATAAAAGAAAGATGACAGGAAATAAAAAATGAATTGCAAAAGGGGAGGCAACTCACAGATGGAGGGAAGATAGGAGAAACAGAAGTAAAAAGAACTAAGATCAGTTATGCACATATGCTAACTCCTCACAAAGACTCTTATTGTAAAGTCTTGCACTTTCCTTTTCAAAAGGACTTAATTTTCCACATTAAGTCTTGAAAGTAGACACCAGAACACAAGGGAAAATATGGTCCGTGTTTTGAAACCAGAGTCTTCAATTTAAATATATTCCAACATTATTTTGTAAACCTATCTGAATTAATTACCATCAAACATGAACAGTATTAGACAAATTTCATGGCATTTTATGCAGATTTACATACTTATCTTCCCTGACTTCAGTGTCTGAACAGTTCCTGACATAGTAATTTCTTAGATAATATGAAGAAATGGAAAGACTAATGCTCAATTACATTTTTAGTCATTTTTGGTTGCTGGGACAAATTACTGAACACCCACAGGTTAAAAGAAGAGAGGCTTATTTTGGCCCATAGCTTATAGAGATTTCAGTCTGTAGTTAGCCATCTCCAATGCAGATGAGCATGGTAGAGAGGGGCATGGCAGAGGAGAAAGCATTCACGGCCTGGCAGGCATGATTGAGGGAAGATAGGCCACATCCACAGTTACCCTCCCCTTCCCACCAGGCCTCATCTCCCAACACCGTACCCAGCTGTAAACCCATCATTGGACAAAACCAGTAAAGCACACTACTCCAGTAACATACCCATGATCAAAGCACCTCCCCAAAGCCCCACCTATGAGCTCATGAGGCTACGGGGAGATATCTAGATATAAATCACAACACTTGCCTTTTCCATGTCACAAGGTTATTAAGTAGCACAAAATTTAGGTTGGAATTTCATCCAAAATTAAGATCTGGCTTCTAAATTGCTACATCAGTTAGAAATCCTGTAGAGAAAGATGTGATAGTCTAGTCAAGAAATGTTAAGAGAGTTTCATTAAATAACAATTCACACAAGGGTAGACAGAATTTAAGAAAAGCAACAGAGAAAAATGCAACATGCTGAAGTGTATGATGGAAAGAAGCCTTTCCCACACATAGAAACAGAAAGAAAGTAGGAAAAGTAGGCTGGAACAATGTAGAGAATGAAGTACTCAGTCTCCGGAGTGGTGGACATTTTCTGCAGGAAGCAGCCCACGTGCACTGTTCTTACACAAGTAAAGAGACTCGGGGCTTGAAATGCTGTAGAAAATCACCTGGAGGGACTCCAAGTGACTAAAGCCAATTATTTGAAATTCCTAAAAAGGCAAATGATAAGCCTTGCACAAAAGCTAGAATTTAATTTCTTTCACCCTCTTCAGTGTGAGAAGGTTTTCTTGCCTACAGTTGTGGGAGTTGATTATGTCAGTTTGTCTTCCTTTGCACTCCTTCATAAACTGCACTGCTTTATACATTTGGGCTCCTCAGCCATGATGTTTCTGCCTTAAAACCAATCAACTATGGGCAGAAACACCCTAAGATATGACCCTAAAATAAATCTCTCTCACTTTAAGTTGTGTATGTTAGGTATTGTATCACAGGAAATGGGAAATATGATTATATCTGATCATGTGCTTGATTAGCCTTTACATCTGTTTTGAGGGAGGACTTTAAAGGTTTGGAAGTAACATCTGGAAAAGCCTTCTCATCCTGTAAGCAGAGCCCCATGGATGACTCTGGTTAGAGCTCAGACGACCAGAATGCTGATGGGATTATGGACAGTAGAGGTCAAGTTAAGATTTCAGTGGGTACATGTGCTGCCAAAACAAGCACAAGGAGGTTTCAGTATGGACAAGGGCTCTACTGACAGTGGATTACAGTCCATTTGTATTACACTTGGGCAAAAAAATGTCTAGAGTTTGTCCATGTCATGTCATTTGTAGGAGACTGAGAGTAAGGGCCATGAAAAAGACTGATCTGATAGAGGAAATTCAAAGGTATCTCAGCATTCAGATTGGCATGGGTACACAGAGTTGCTTCTAACCAAATTTATAGTGAGAATTGTAGTTAACTAACAGAGAACAGAAGTTTGAAAAATGTAATCTTTGACCTTGAATAGAACAGGTGTATGTTTACTATGAGAGAAGGTGTGGCTGCAAAAGAGATTAGTACCATTAGAAGGCAACCAATTACTTTGTACAGAGACAAGAAAAAAGATGAGGTACTTTGAAAGCATCTCAAATTCAATAAAACCCCCAGCTCTTGTGTGCTCAAGAGTGCAAAAGTGGAAACTGTTCAGTTAGCCAGCCCAGTAGAGCTACTACTGTCAAGGCCACAAGGCTACTTTAGATCTCCCCTCTCCATACAATGTGCCACAGATTCCAGACATGGAACCACAGGACTTAGTGTTGGCCCTGCTGGATCCTGATCTTGCTTGATCTGATTCTTTCTATCCCTCTATTTCTCTCTTGTAAAATGAGAATATCAACACTATACCATTGTTTGTTGAGGATATATAAATTATGCTTTGGAGTTTTTGCAAATGTTCAAAGCCAAGAGTTTCCCTTTGGACTCAAAAGCAACAATGATGGACTTTTGAAAAGTGCAGAAACTGTTGTAACTTTGGGAAGTTATTATTACATTATTGTAGGATATCTGTAATATGGTACACAGAATTATTCACATTATTGTCTTTACTTGGAGACTGAGCATGATTTAAGGCAATTTATTTGGATGTCAGTGGACAAGATGTCTAAAGTGTTGTTAAAGTGTTTCAGATTGATTGGCTTGGAAGCAGTTAAGAGGACAAATAGATCATACTTCAGGCTAGGTCTGGATGTCTCACAGAAATTTGGCTGGGTGGGTATCATATCCAGTCACTTCCCGCTTGCTGTCTCATTCCATTTCTTTGCTATGTGAATTTCCCTGACAGAAGATCTGAACAACTTTGCTCAGAACACCCTTCCACATGAAGTTTCTTCTTTGGAACTGTGTGACTCCAGACTGAATCCTCTCAAATCATGAGCCAAAAATAAACCTCTCCTCAAGTTGTATTTTGTCCCAGCAATAGGACAGTTGAATAATGCAACAATAAAAGAACAAATTTTTTTTTTTACAACATTCAGTTGAGTGAGTATGTTTTCCATCTTGAGGATTTTTTTTTTTTTTTTTTTACTGTGGAACTCATCATTTCAGAGAAATGCAGGTCATCCATCAATCACTCACTGTATTGAATTTTCTGCTATCTTCCCTTTTCATTATGATATCCTAAATTTCTTACTATATTTTTAGTGGAAAACAGATTTTATAGTTTTCTGATTCTGTTGGTAAGAAACTTTGTTTGATTTATTGTTCTAAAGTAGACCTACACAGAGTTTGAACTCAGTAAGTTTTAGAAATTCCTAGTGACATACCTGCATTTCTCCAACACGGTCTTTCTTTGGATTGTTCTATTGTGACATAATGATATAAATAAAGTTTGTAAAATAGCACATAAATCCTGTTATATACTAATGGTTGATATTCTAATTGGGTTTTTTATTTTATGTATCCTAAATTTTAAAAAAGCAAGCAATTAAATTTAATATTTAATGCACAGATATATTACAAGTAAAATAACTATATTAATTATTTATGCTACAAAATATTATATCCAAATTACTTGTAGCAGGCTACTTTCTACACACTAAAGAAATACCTTTATGGGAGATACGTGTACTCTTTGGAAAAGAGGATGACATTCCTCAGCTGAAATAGCATTACTTTAATAAATTCAGTGATGACTGGTTCTTTCTGAATAATTTGCTTTATTTTTGCCAGCAAGAGCTAATTTGTTTGAACAGGTGGAGGAACTGGAAAAAAATTGAATATGTCTTGTGTAAAATATTTTGAATACATTACCTGAACTTTACAGTGTTGTCAGTAATCATTTATTGCATGCATGTGTAAAGACTATCTGTCCTAAATTTCCTTTAGGGTAGAACAATGTTTTGTTTTTACTTTGTTTTCACGATTGTGGGTTCACCAGTTTACTTATTTTTGATTTCCCTTAATGAATACTGCTCTATTTAAGGAAAAATCCCATGTACTAGAAATAATAGTCTTATCTAGTTTTAGGAACAAGGTACCTAGAAGACTGTTTTAGTTCTTGGTGATAGTTAACTGCTCTTTCAGTTTGAGTAAGAAACACCAAACTGATTGGCTTAGCATAGTTCTGAATGTGACTGAATGGATTTAATGAAAATTGAAGACCCACTCGGGTTGGGAGTGGTAAAAACCTATACACTGTAGCCTGAGTGAAATGAAAAGAGGAAAAAGGAGGGAAAGCTTGCAGTGTTTCTTTGGAGGTTCTCCAGTCTTCACTTTCACCCTGGACATAAATTTCCTGGCTTCCAGGGCAATGTTCTCAGGCCTTGCAAGACAGACCATTAAGTTTTAGGAAATGGACTCACATGGGGCTCTGCAGTGAGCTCCAGGCCTCCAACCTCTGAGTGGATCCTTCAGATCCCCAGTGCACAAACAGTATGTTATCAGACCTGAATCTGCAGGTGGACATAGTAAGCCTATTTTGTAAGTGTAGATATATAGATAGATCATATAGATATGCATATCGATATAGATAGATATAGATGGTATAGATATAAAGTCTACAGTTAGGTGTTGGGAAAACAGTGAAAAGTTATGATGCCCAAATTGACCATGCATAAACTTTATTGTAGTTTCCTTTTGCTGTTGGAATACCACACAGTGACAAAATATCATAAAATTAGTAAGCAGCTTTGAAGATCAGTGATAGTACATCTGCCTTTCTTCTGGTCTCACAAATATAGATATATGATTTAAGATAGAATATATATATATTTTTTTTTCCAGTGAGCACTGATTGAGACAATTCTGCAGTAGAAAAAGAGGGTATTTTTCCCTAACTGCAGCATTCTGAAAAATACTGTGTCAGTGCCTCTTTGTAAGAGTAACTCAACAGAAAGAGGAATATATTCATATAAACAGATAGATTGGAAAATTTGACTTTCCAGAAAGTATCACTGAATACTACATAAAATTTTGTATGTATGTGTATGTATCTCTGGTTATCTACTAGGCAGAAAAGATTAAAATGTGTTTATTAACTTTGCCAATATTTAAATAAATCAATATGTATTTAGCAAAACAATGCAGTTTTATTGAAAATAAAAAAAAATTCTGGGGGATACTATAATTTGATGAGATTTATAGATGTTTTTTAAATTAAGATTCCTTACTTTAAGTCTGAAGCAATTTAACAAAACTTTGCGACTTTCTCTAATGTGCTATTCTTAAAAAGTTGAGTAAATTTGATTATCAGCAGCTTGAATGCATTTGCTGTGTTCCAGTTGACCCTCTGGATAATTTGACTGGGGAAATGTCAAGTTTTCTGGTTCTGCCACATATGATGATTGTGAATATGCACCTCACAAACATCAAAGCACAAGGCCATTCCTGCTGTACATGGACATTCATTATTTAATTTAAATGGAAACCAGGGTGACCACATTGGGGAGCTAAAGATGGGTCAGTTCCTGGGACTCTCATGCCTTTGGCTCAACAAATCCTCAGTGGTCTCAGTGATGATTGGAATTTTCATACAAACCTCAGTTTTCTTCTTTATGCCTTCAAACTTATAAAATACTCTGATATCAGAGTGATTCATCCTCTTCCCACTACCTCTCCATTTGTTTTTATAGTCATCTCTTCTAATAAAATCCTTGCAAGTTTTCAAATCTTTCCTTAGAAATTGTGTCTTCACTGATGTCCTTAATCAGGTTTCAAGACAGTGGTTTTGTTGTTTATGAAGAGATGGAAGTAACTCTCGTAGAATACAATACTATCTGAAATTTTCTCATTTTAATCCTAATATCTAGTACAATAAACTTCCAATATGGAGAAAGATTGAACATTTGTGTTTGTTTGGGGTCATTTTAATTTGTTTTAGTAGAAGGACATATATGCATGCTTGATATCTTATTATATTTATATCGTGAAAAGGAACTGTAACTCAAAAACCTCACATAACATACAAAAACTTGAGTGGTATCATTTTTAGCATTCGTTGGCTGTATGAATACTGAAACCCACAGTCAGTGCTGGGAAAATGTGGCAGATTATGATCCACAATTTGACCATGAATAAACTTTCTGCATTAATTTGTTGTTGTAATAAATACAACGCAGTGACAAAATAACATAAAATTATGATCATACAGTTTTGAAAATCTGTGGTATTACATCTGCCTCATACTGTTAAAATCACTACATCTGTAGATTTGATTCTTTCTAGAAACTCCAAAGCAATAGCCCATTTACTTACCTTTTCCAGTTCCTAGAGAAGCCTTGCAATCCTTGGCAATGGGTCTTTTCTTCTCATCGCTCTAATCACTTTCTTCCAGTCCACTCCCAGTAATTTAAATCTCCTATTATCCTGTTATAAGAACTCTGAATGCTGACCAGGGAGCTAGCTACACAATATTTAATGCTCACTATGCTTGGATTTGGTATTACCTTGGTCCATTTTCTTTCTACCCGCTATTTTTCCTACTATTTTTGTTGTTTGCTTTTTTTTTTTTTTCTTTGAGACAGGATCTTGCCAGCTTTTCAGGCTGACCTTGAACTTAAGGCAATCCTTCTGCTTCAACCTCCCAAGTGCTGGGGTTACAGCTGTGTGCCACTACACCTGGCTGTTTTTCCCTTTGAAATGGTCATGTTCACCCTGTGCCATTGTATGTTTGCTGTGTTTAAATTTCTTTTCTGATTTGCATAGTGGCTCACAGTTTAGAGTTTGCCTTTGAGTCTCAGAGAAGATTTTGGACTTGGAAATTTCAGAAGGGGGAGAACTGGTAAAATTTGGGAAACTCTTAGAAATGGATTAAAAATACTTTTCATGAGGACATGTGCCTGAGTCCTTTAAGGGTCAGGGATGAAATGTTATGGTTGAGATCTAGAAGGTGTACAGAAAGCCTCATAGTCTCAGATGCATGACCATTGGAAGGTGATTGGACCTTAACTGATTTGCTGTTACAGGGGAATGTCTGCTTGGAAGATGTGATCATTAGAGGGTATGACCTGGAAGGGTGTTCTCTGTTTGTACTTTCTCCCTTCTGTCTCTGGTCCTGACTGCAATGATGAGAGCTGCATCCCTCCACCCAGGACTTTCCACTGTGTCAGTTCTCTTACATGATCCAGAGGCCCATGTCCTGTATATATGAGCTAAATAACCTTCCCCTTATAAATTGTGGGTGTCCAGTGTTTTGTCTCATTCCTGGGAAGGAGACTAAGTATATGCATTTAAAGAAATCCTAGAATATCAGTGATGCTTACAAAATTACAAATCTGTCATAGATATAAGTGAAGAAAGAATATGGATTTGAGACTTTCTAGGTTCAAGATAATTGTATTAAGTAAGTAAAGCTATCAGGAAGCTATGGGACATATCCAACAGAACTTCCTGCTAGATACATGTTTTATTATTCAAATTTTCTATAGTAGAAGGATTGAACATTTTACCAATCTTCTCTGAAGGCATGAAAAGAACTAGTCTTAAATAGTGAGGTGAATAACACTTTAATTATAAGTGAATAAGAAAAGTCTTTATAATTTACCAAAATAAAGGTTAATTATGTCTACTCAATGCACTTTAAGGAGGGTTAAAATTAATTATAGTATGGTAAAACTAAACTATAAGTATGTAAAGGAAGACACTTGAAAATAACTACACTTCTAAATAAGAAAATCTCAGGGAGAAATAATTCCTTTTGAGAATAAGATACTGGATAGAGAAAATTTTTGGATAGTATATAGCAAGGACCAATCTCAAATAAAAATGATAAAATTAGGTATATAGAGATCTGAGAAATATAAAAGGAGATTGAGAGGGCAAACATTCAGATGAGATAGATTTGGACTTGCTTTCTATTGAGATCAGAGGAAATGAGGGGACAACTAGATAAAAGCCATAATACAGAGACAAACACTCAGAGATAGGAAATATGGAAATTAATTTTGGAGGAGTTACTTCATTTAATTTTGAAGGAGTTACTTTATTGCTTTGGAGATACCTGTAACATGATTCAAAGAAAACTGTCACACTTCTTGGACAGTCTGTTTCATAACTTATTCAATAGATTTGCTTATCTAGATGCTAGATTATTTTGCCTCATTTATTTGTCTGTAACTCGGTTTCTTGAAACTAATCGGAAACAAATAAACCAGCTCTTTAAACAGTTATCATTAAAGTATTTGCTGCCACCTCAATAACCAATGAATATTGTCCTTGTTAATTGATTAACTGTCAATTTGAGTGGGATCACCCAGCTGAATTGAGTCAGCATATTTCTAAGTGTGGAAGACCCTCTTTAGGGAGAATTGTTGGCACAGTGAAAAAGAGAACAGAAGAAAAGGATTTCAGCTGAATTTACTTGGAGAAGCTTCTTTGTGCTTGACTTTCCTCAGAGGTACTTCAGCTGTTCTCTCTGGGAGAGCTCTTGTCTTCACCCCACCTTGGGTGTCATCTCCTGGCTTTTGTCACAGATTCATCAGCTTCCAGCACTGGCTTTTCAAACTGAAGGCACTGACTCTTTAGCTTCTAGTGCCAATCCTTTGACCCAGTGCAGACCCCATGATCTGCAGTCGTGGGTCCTTTGGCATCCTGATTTGGACTTGTACAGGACAATGCAGTGGTCCCCAGGCCTTTGACTAGGTTCGTCAGGTGTCTAGCACGAGGACAAATCTTTTCAATTCTTCTACATTTAACTCTGTGGGCAGTCATTGTAAGCCAGTCTTGTAAATTTTTGTGTCCTACTTTAAATTTGAATCAGAGCATGTGAAATATTTTGAGAGCCTTGGCTCAGCCCCACAAGCTCTTGTAAGCATGGACTAATGAAAATATCCAATCCAAATTAACTAATATTTATCCCAGTAAGTCATGAAAATTCAGTATAATTGTCCTGAAATCATGAAAAAAAATTGGCTGTTATTATAGAGATCAGTGCTATGTCATGAGATGGACTTTGGTTTTGGCTGTTAGAAAACTTGAAATTTTGTGGAAATTAAATTCCTAACTCTACTTGGCCTAGAAGAGGCTAGTTAGGGCTGATATTCATAGATGATGTTATTTTGCCCATGTTTGTATGCCACTATGTTAGTGCGGATATGTGATTGTTTTTTCCTGTGTGACACGAGTAGACTGGGCCATATAATTCTTCAAAGAGTCACGTCTATTGTGCCTTGCCTCCGTATTTTTGTCACCATTTCTACAATCGTGCTTCCTGCCAGACCATTAACAACCAGCCACCTATTAATCATTTCTCAACATTTTCATCAGATTGACATTTCACAGTGTAAACCTGATGTGTTTTTAGTAGCCAGGGTAAAGAAGCTGTTACAACAACTCTTCAAAAAAAATCTATAGTAGACTCTATTACTAAATAGTTTCTAGCCACATAACTCAATTTATCAATCTGTATTTACTAACATAATTTACAGAGTCAGAGACAAAACCTTGGCTTTCCATACTATTGAATACATGAACACATGAATGTGATTAAGCATAGTGATACTTTAATCCAGATGGGTTTTTTTTCCTGTATTTTTTCAAGATCAAACATACTTCTTAGGAAGAGGTAAGAAATTACTGTGTTATATTGGATTAAGTCATTTAGAATTCTTTTTTTGTAGATGAAGGATAATGCTAGAATTTTAAAATTAAAATGTCTTCATGAGCTCTCATTCTATTTCATTTTGTAGAATCTAAGTTCCTGATACAACAATGAATCAAATAATTATAGATACCATGTCTACATACTCTTCTAAACTTTGAAAAATAATTCATAGATATTTGCAATTCTTCTTTGTGAAGTTCTTTATCTTACTCAGAACTTTTTATTGTCTTTAAATTCAGTGTCTTCATAATTGAGGACATAGACACATTTATATGCAGTGAGACTCTTGTAGATGATACTTTTTGATGAGTAAAATGATCATCAATACAAATATGTATCAAGTTGTCTATGTAATTATTATGACTCCATTTTGTATTTTATTTTGACAAAGTATTTGCTTGAATCTTACCTTTTTACAGATTAGTAAATTTGAATAATGATACTTCATATTTTAACTGCTTTGAAAATACATTTTTTAAATAGAGAGCTTGTAATAAAGCAAATTTTTTCTGCAGTAGGATTATGAAATGAGGGTGTAACTTCAAGATTGTTTTAAGCCTGGTTACCAAGGATCCAATTTCCTTTACTTTTCATAGTTTCTATTTTTCCATCTAGTATTTTGGCAAAAAAAATCAAGCTTTAAAGTTCATATTAAAACTTGGTGATAAAATTATAACAAGGATGAATACAGTTAAAAATTAAAAGTATATGTAAATTTATTAGTTTAATCTTTGAGACCACTTTAATTATTTTTTCACGTTCCAGTGGCAAGAAATATTGTCAGTTACTTTCTCCTCCCACTCATGCATGCATCCATACTGACAAAATACCATAACCAAATTGTCTTTCAATTTGAGATTTTTTTCCCTCACTTCTAACTCCTTTGAAAGTGATAAGTGCAGAGGGGAAAGGAATAGAAATTTACCCAAGCCTATTTCATAAGCTTGTATATGTTAAGCATTTTTTGATCTAGAGCTGCAAATAAAAACCTTACGGTTTATGGAAAACTGTGGACTAACTTCTCCGTATTTACCATGTAGAATGTGTTAGTTTGTCATTACTATAATAAAATACCTGGGGCTAGATAATTTATAAGAAAAATATTAATTTAGCTCACACTTCTGTAGCTGCAAGTACATAGCTCTGATATCAGAACTTTATGGAGAGAGGGCTGGGGATTTAGCTCAGCGGCAAAGCGCCTGCCTGGCAAGCGCAAGGTCGTGAGTTCGGTTCCTGGTACCGGAGAAAAACAAAACAAACAAACAAACAAAAAAAAAGAACTTTATGGAGGAAGGTGAAACTTTATGGAGGAAGAAGAGATCACAAGACAAGGAGGCAGAGAATGAGGCCAATAACCACTTAACACAAAGCTCTGTCTTAAAGTTTCGCTATCCAAGTAACCCACAGTAAATACATGTTCATTAATTCTGTGTGGCTAATTTTCTCCTAAGCTGCATTTTTCTTTTGGTTGCAGTGAGTGATTCCAGCAAGTGTTAGAGAAAGACAACTTGAGCCATGTTACAGCTTTGAAGTGGTTAGTCCCTATACTGTAAAAGTAATAGAAGTCTATACAGTCTCCCCATGTATTATTTTCTGTTCTGATTATACAAAAGGTCTTTTTATTCCTTCATCCTCCCATCACCGTAGATTTTCTAAAGCTACGGTGAGAATATTGACTGCATTTCAGTTATGGGGAGTAACTCTGGCAATTAGAATAAGTGTTCAGTGCTTACTTAAAAATTAAAGATACTTATTTAGAATATAAAAATTAAAAACAATAAAAAGCCAGAAATGAAACCACAGAGATAAAAATTAAGGGGATCAAGAGATAGAGGAAGAGGGAGGGAAAAGGAAGAAAAAACTGAATCAACACGTGCATGTACCAGATCCACACAGGGAATAGAAACATGCAAACATGCACTAGTTAAAAAAAAGAGGCAAAAAAGATTCAAAGTGACAGAAAAGAAAAATAAACAGGAGGTGAGGACAAAATAGAAATGAAGGTGAACCTATGGGAAAGATTTGCAAGGACAGTGAGACTATACAGACAGGGTTAGTATCCATTTTGTTGACAGTGTTTCGAAAACAGTGTTGTGCCAGATAATGTATCAGAGAGAAAGAGGCAAATTCAGGAAATTTAAAAAATATAGAATGAAAGGAAAATATAATTAAAAGATTTTGGCGGCAGCAGCTGCAGCTATTTCCATGGCAAACTCGTCTTGCTAATAAGCCTAGGGGATCAAAGCATGGGGAGTTTCCTGGAAGACGCATCAGGAGCAGAAGCCCTAGAACTTGAAACAAAAAGCTGCAACTGCGGGATCAAGTCAACAGCTGACTTGCCGGTCTGACAGAAAGTGGAAGAAAACTCACTAACGCCTTTATGCCTCCTGCCCTAGTTCATACGGCAGTGATGTCCTGGGCCAACAGAGTCAATCAGTGTTGAACCTACGGATGACCAGAATCTTCTCATGTCTTCTCTGGGCTACTAGAAAGAAAATAAATGGAAAATAATCGCTGGACTCCACCTAGTTTTTGTCTAGGCAGTTTGCTCTGGTGTTCTGGTGCTTCACTTCTCTAGGAATATGCCTTAGCTCTTCATTCCTTTAAGCTCCTTGCGTTTGGTGCGGACACATCCCCAGGTCTTGCTTACTTTGCAACCCAGCGCGTGCTGAGCTGGCGCCCGCTAAGGCTCTGCGGAGCAGTGGCTGTAGGTTACCTGAGAATTTAGTCATTAACTTTCAGTAGTGTCGCTTAGAATAAGGCAAATCTGGCAGTTAAGATTGCTGGAAAAATGTGTCCAAGCTACAAAGAAACTGGGTTACAAATAACACGTAAGGCAAATTAATGTTCTGACTTGTTTTTATTGTGCTTTAATTTCTTTTCAAAAATATTTTGCTTATATGTTTGAAAATAAATCATTTTTAGATTTGTTGAAGAACAAACGTATTGGGATACAATTTATGAATCATACAATTTACCTGTTTAAAGCGGACAATCCAATAGTTCTCAGTACGATCGCAGACCGGTGCAAAAACCATGACAATCGATTTTAGAACGTTATGATCACATAAAAAAGAAAGTCTATAGCCATTAGTAATCATTCCCCATTTCTTTTTCTCACCATCTGCGTTCTTGCCAACAGCTGTAGCCCCAGCAGTATACTTTCTTTCTTTGCCTATTCTGCAACTATAGCTTGTTAACAATCTCCTCCTACTTGTCTTTCTTCATCCTCACCCTAATCTCCAGCAAATAATTTTTTCCAGTTTATGAGATCAGTATTTTTAGATTCTACATTTGTGTGAAATCATAAGGTGTTTGCTTCTAAGTGCTTGAGATGTTTCATTTAACACAATGAAATTCAGGCTGAGAATGGATTACATCCTTCAGTGAATTCATCATCCAGAAAGGATAAGTAGAAATAAATAAAAAGGAAAAAAACTCAACCTACTTATTTATCTCTCATTTATTTCTCTCCCCTCTTTCTCTCTGTCTGTATATCTGTATTATTTTTCCCTTTACATATAGAGTAAATCATTGTTAATAGATACCTTGGATTCATATTTGTGCAGTATAAACATGTGCCCACTCTATTTCCCTTTGACTGTTTATTTAGGTTGTTTCTTCATTTTGAAATGGGAATAACAGCATGAATAATAACACGATGAAGATTTTTGGAATGGTAAACAAATTAACTTAATGCATATGTGCATATATACATGCAAATACTCCCTTGATACTATATAAGTAATCATATTATCTCTATCTCTCTATCTCTATCTCTATCACTATCTCTATCTATGTCTGTCTCTGTATCTCAGATTGTCCTATAAACAATACTGGGTTAGACTGTTTTTCCTTCATTTGATTGCCATTATGACTTTACTGTCTGAGATTAGAAAACATGTATTAGATGCTACAATGTATTTGTTCAACCCAGAAGGAGCATAAAGGGCTGGGGAGTTAACTCAGCAGCACAGCACCTCCCTGGAAGCACAAGGTTGTGAGTTCGATTCCCAGTACCAGAAATAAACAAAACAAAACAAAACAAAACAAAAAAAAAAAAGAAAAAGAGCATAAAAATAATGATAGAAAAGCAAAATTTTAGGGGTAATAAGGAAAGAAATGTTACGGAACAGAAAGAATGGTGAAGTATGTATTAATAGGAGATTTTTCTGTGGTTCAGTAAAGAAATTCAACTTTCCCAGCAAGACTTTACAATACTTTTTTAAAAAATGTTTTAATAGTCTTTATTTTAACAATTTTATCTAATATTACACAGTATTTTCAATTTATTCATTTAACTGTAGTTTGATGAATATAACAACACCTGTAAGTTTAGAGTAAAACTTTTCTATGTAAATGTTAGACATAAGCTTCTGCATTAATCAGTATTTGTGCAGCTTTATTCAGAATCAATATCATTTTTTTCTCACAGATGCATAGCAGCAATTTTCTATGTATATATGCTGACCACATAAATATATCAACCTAATATATGGATATATTATATTAAAATGTATTAATTTAATAATGTTGGATCTTTTAAGCAAGTGTATATTCATGTACATATAACTGGATATCATCTGTATTTTCTGTTTTAAATGTAGTTCAATTGCATCTAAAAGATAGTGAGAGTAAGAAATTTAGATCTGTCCAGTAGTCATATCACTGAACAGAGAAGGTCCTTGTCTAAAGGACTGAGAGTTATCTCTAAGTACCTTGAGATTTGGAAAATGATAGTTCTCCTACACCTGTTGTAAAGATTGCTACTCACTGGAGAGTCTGAGTATATTGAAATGCTATCAATGACAAGTTTTATTTCAAAGCAATCAGATAAACCATTCTGTTTTATTTTTGAGTCCATTGAAGCACTCCTTATACTCTTCTTGCTGGTCATGGGAGAAATGTGAAAGGTAAGGGCCAGCCTGGTAATGTATGTATTAGTGACATTTAGATTATGATAATGTTATGGTTTCCAAAATACTTCAAACAATGAAATAATAAATAAACCTGATTATATAGTTTATATTTGTCCCTATTATAAATATTTATACATTTAAAATAGGAATCACTTAAGAATAACATCTTTAAAATATATAACGTGTTTAAAGATGTTTTAGAAGTATTGTCTCACTGGCAACATTCTTGCCAAAATGATGAGAGAAAAGACAGTAGATTTTAAAATATGGTACTTGTCAGATGTCGTCATAGAGACCTGTGATTCAGGAGGAGGCAGGAGACATTGTGAGTATGAGGCTAAGCCCGGACCACAAAGCTATAGCCTGTCTCAAGGCTGGGGATTTAGCTCAGCAGCAAAAGCGCCTGCCTGGCTAGTGCAAGGTCGTGAGTTCGGTTCCTGGTACCGGAGAAGAAAACCAAAAAAAAAAAAAAAAAGCTATAGCCCGTCTCATTTTTTTTAAAGTGTCGTGTTTTCTGCCTCTTCCTCTGTCTCTGTCTCTGTCCCTTTCTCTGTGCCTGTGTCTCTGTCTCTGTCACTTTCTATCTGTCCATGTCTGTCTGTCTATCTCTCTGTCTCCCCTCATTTTATGTTCACAGCAAAGTTGAACAGAAGGGCCAGAGACCTCATACACACGTATACCAGCTTAGCATTGTCAGCACCCTCTGATAAGGATACATTTTTTACAAATGAATTAAGCTAGTTAACTCAACGTTATCACCCAAAGTTACATATTACATTAGAATTCACTCTTCTTCCACATTCTCTGATAGGAAGCACCTATAAATAGACGTATCCACCATCTTAGTAACGTGCAGACTTGTTTCATGTTCTAATAATCCTCCTTCCTCCACCTATGTACCCCTCCTTAGTTAGTTTAACTCCTAGCAACCACTAAACATCCTTCCCTGCATATTTTGTCAATGTTTCTAGAACAATTTGAAATCACACTAACTTTTCAACATTGGCTGCTTTCACCTCAACTACCGGAGTACATTTCTTGCATGTCTCCTCATGGCTTGATAGTTCACTTTCTTACTACATAATAATTTGTTGTTTGAATTAACAGTAGTTTAATTGAAGGACATATCAATTGCTTCTGTAAGGCTGCTATAAACATACATGTGTAGGTATGCATTGTGTGTATGTGTGTGTGTGGTGTATGTGGAAATAGGTTTTCAACTCATTTTGATAAACAGCAAACAGTATGAGTGATGAATAAATCAGTAAGAGTTTTATAAACAACGCCACTATTTTTTTATAGTACTATTTTGCATTTACATGTATATGCATTCAATGTTGTAAATTTATACATATAACATATTATATATATGACAAATAAGAGGAAAAAAAGAAAGAAAAAGTGTTATCCAATGTGGACAGTATATCTAAAAGTGTACCTACACTTAATTCACCTGTCTCGCATACTTTATATGATTTTGCCACATTAGTCTGGTTTTCAACTTCTATGTATGATAATTATCTTTGTAAAGTCTTACACAGTAAATAAATAAAACTGTGGCTGGCAAAGTAAAAGAAAGGTTGAGCAAAGGGGGGAAATAAGGGCACCAAGCTGTGTTATGTACCTGTACCAACCCTCTCCGGTGAATGTAATCATTACAAACTGCTAACACCTACTAATTAAAGTTTAAAAAAAAAAATCTTGTTTTTTTTGTTTGTTTTTTTCTGGTTCTGGGAATTGAACTCACGACCTTGCTCTTGCCAGGCAGGCTCCGTGCCGCTGAGCTAAATCCCCAACCTCTAAAAAAAATCAAATTAACAAAAAATGAAAATTTTTGCAGAGAACTAAAAGAATCCCTTTCTAATACTTGCATACAATTTCTAAACACTAGGAATGAAAACATTTTTCAGGAAAAAGGTGAGGAAAACTTACCTAAGAAGTAAATATATTTTTTATTTGTTAGTGTAATTCTAGAACAGTGTAATATATTCCATCAATATATAAAACTACAAATAATTTAGCCTATAATTCATGTTATCAAAAAGATTTAACAAGTGATTTATCTTATGAAAAATATATTATATTGTACATATTTGTATTAAATTTCCAAACTATGGTAATACATATAATTTTTATTCAAATATTATATAGTAAGATGAAGTATATCTCTTGAAAAGGTTAAAGTTTATGCCAGTTAAAATTATTTAAACTGATCTTTTTATGTTTTGATTTTTTAAGTTTCCTTTATTCCCTTGACTTTTTAAAATAACATTTATTATTGAATACAAAATATCAGTGAATTATTACTAAAAATACACATCAAAAATATTTTAAAAATATTTCCGTATACTCTTTTGAAATCATTAACATCTTTCCATTTCACCAAAGAAAATACAAATCAGTATTAGTGTTGTAGCTTAGTGTTAGAACTCATACTTAGCATGTAGCATGCCCATGGTTTAATCTTCAGCACTAAAAATTAATGAAAACAAAAATCATGATTTTTAACAGGAAGGATGAGGTGCCTCAAAATTTAAAACTACAATATTCATATTTTTGTTCTGTTCCTCTGGATCCACAAAAGGTTAGCAGAATTCAGCTGTAGTGTTCTATTTAGCAGAAGTTAATTGCAGCTTTCCTCAATGATGAAAATGTTCTTTCCTTACTGTAATAATGGAAATGCTCTGTCCCTGACATTTGTGTTGGGCTACATTGCTCTAGTGAAAATAATTATGTGAATATTTTATTAGTTGTACTATTGAAGAACATAAAGGCATTTTGAAATTGGAATATTGTCAAGATGACACTAGATATAATAATGCTAATATATATTGATGTGTAGTCATTTTTAAATCTCTATACTTATGTTTCTCCCTGTCTCAAAGAATGTGTATTTTGCAAGTACACAGCACAAGGAGTTTTATATGAAGTATTTGTAATAATTAACTTATACCTAATATCATGAGAGTTGCTGTGTTAAGCATTTTAAAACACAGTTTAAAATCTATTGTTTTGATTTTCTAAATTTTAGTTAGCCATAGGAAATGCCATAGCAAAAATCATGATTTATTTTGCTTTTTTTTTTATCTTTGTTGAAGTTCAATAACTATTATATTCCTATGAATAACCTGGGTATCCAATATGTGAAAGGTGGTTTAAATTAATTTTTGATTTTTCAATATTTTAGTATTAATTTTTGGAAGTTAGATAATTCTGGCTTATACACTTTGTTGAGTATGCTCTCTGGTTACTATTTGCAGCTTTGTTGTCACATTCAAAGAGTGACTTGAAGATAATCAAATTATTTAATTGTAATTCAGCACAATTTATAAATATTTCACTTAGGATTAGCGCTTTTTCATGTAATATGTGAAAAATAACTTGCCAAATTCAAAGCCTTGAAATATCCTCCTATGGTGCACTCTGGAAGCTTTATGGTTTTATCATTAGCACCCCAAATTGCAATTTCCTGGGGATTGATTGTGAAGAATGAAGTCAGTGAAAGTTAATTCTTTTTCTCATTAGAAGAACCAGTTGATCTAGAAGCATTTACTGAAATGTTCGAACCCTGCATTCCTAAATCAAGCATTCACATATGGTTAATCCGCAGCCTCCTCCCAGTTCTCACTATTCTGCTTCGTTTGTTTTGTGTTTAGTTATGCATCTTGCTCTTTTGGGTCTGGTTTTTCATCATTGTGTTTTACTTATTGATAAAATTTAGTGATCTATGTCACTGAATAAAACATACCTGATAAAAATATTTTACAATACAGATTTTTAATTTATTATTCATTTTATATGACCCTATTACTGAGCATACTATTGTTCTGTTTTGCCTGGGAGTTTTCAAGGGGTCAATTTTGTGATTTCAATGATGATATATTTTCTCTTCCTTACATTATGCATGACTATGTGTGTTTGTGTCAGCTGAGCTAGAAAATTTGGATCAGTATCACCACCAGGGCCTATGTTTCACAAGGACATCATTTTTTTCCCTTTGAGTGGTAGCAGTTATTCGGGGGCTTAGCTAAGTTACTGGAATAAACAAAACTTTCATTACTAGGAAAGTAATTCTAGTAGAAAAAAGTAATATCTGGTAGCACAATATTAATAGTGAGCACAATTAGAGACAATCCTTCCAAGGAGAGGAATATAAAACAATTTTAAAAGTACCTATTTTGTTAACATGACTAAATTTCCTACTATTTTTAAAATTATGCTGTAATAGATTACCATACAGATCATTTCTTCATGGATACAGACTGATGCTTTTATTCAGTGACATAGATCACTAAAGTTTATCTTATTTATTTATTTAAGTATTTTTCTGCTTATATATCTCTTAATATTTATTTTAGATTATTGGCTGTGACTAAATTGGTAGAATACATATTCAACGTATACATAATTTAGTCCCTAATTTTTTTTTTCATTTGTGTCCTAAATTCTACCAGTGCCTACAAAAAAGTCAGTGGGATTGCTAGCATCTCTGAATGTACAAGTGGAAGAAAATAAACAGTGGAAGATGAAATTTTCTTTTAAATATAACCGGTTGTGACACTGTAAAAGGTCTGAACATATACAAACGCTTTGTATAGCAGGAAAACTGAAAGGGTTGAGAATCAGACTAAGTAAAGTGATAAGACTGCGGGATGATGTCAGTTATTTTCTTTACTTCAAACAATATGCTTTACATAATTTATTCAGTTTCTCTGAGCAAGAACTAGTAAAGTCATATATTCCTTTTACAATTACGTCGTGTTGAAACAATTTAAATATTTGACCTCTCATGAATGTGTTAGAGAGACGGGTTATAAAAGCACATATTAATCCTCCAGTGATTTGGAAAAGTCATTTACTATCTCTGCAAATTAATTTCTTTATGTGTGTAGTGGTTAACATATTAATAACTCTTGTAGAATTTTGTGAAGATTAAATAGCACAATCCTCATAAAACTCAGAGTATATTTCCTGATGCCTAGGATAAGCTCAAAAAATGTGAGTAATTATAATGTTTACATTTTGTTGTCATCCTTAAACTTATGACCATTTAAATATGTAGGCATTAAGGAATTTGAAAAATTTGAAGCAGGTGGATTACTTCACAAAACGTTTTATATACCAGCCAACTTACAAGTTATTTTTGAATTTCTGTACCTCAGGCTTGCTGGCACTGCATATAGTTAATACAGTTCAGTGCTAAGTTATTGAATGGGAAAGAAAGCAAGTAATATTTAAATTATTCAAATTTTTCTCTAAGCTGACAATAATAATTCATTCTAACTTCCTGATCAGTAACTGGAAAGGAAATGGAGAGAAAAGCATCACTCACTGAATATTTTACACCATTTACATAAATATTGGTGAAATAAATGTTATTTCAAAAGAGCATAGCAACCTACATCCAATAAAATATGCCATTCTCACTATTATCAGCAAGACAAGTTCTAAAAGTGTTGGCAGACCTATACATTTAGGTTAGTAGGATTCAGTCACTCACTTTAATGCTTACATAAATATACCAAGGATAGCAATGCTTAGTTGTGGATATGCCGTAATTTATTTTATAGCATATATTGCAAAAGGAAATGACTTCTCACACAATGGGAAGACAGGAAAACAAAAAAGAAACTTTATGTGCACATGATTATATGCTTAGGTAATTTGTCAGAAGCACATTAAATTAGATTAAATTCTCCTTCAAAATTCTATTGTTAATTCTGGGGTAGTTTATACTACTTTGACAAAGGCTTGAAGAAGCTGATTTTAGAACTGTTAAGACTGCCAAAAGTTGCGCAAATAAATGAGAGGCTGGCCACAGGTAAAATCTGCTAAATTATCAAGGCTATTACAAAGTTTGTAAAGGAACTACTGAATTAAATTTGGTGGAATCATCAAACCACACATTGTTATTCTGTTTAACCAGGTACCTTGGGTTTCGTGGTAACATTTCTAAAGCTTTTTTTTTAACCCAATACTTTATGAACCATTTCTGAGTTCAAGATGGATTAGAAAACTTAAGTTTTAAAAAATGAAGAGGTTAAAGCAAAATGAAAAATAAATTAACAGAGAAGTTGCTGTCGTTTATCACAACGTAATAGAAAAATACTCTCTCCTGCAGAATTTAGCAGTCCATCATCGACTGTAATCACCTTTGTAGCTTTGAATGTTGGTAGCTGCTCCATTTCAGAAGAGTCACATCAATCAACTCGCAAAGATTTCTAGTCAGTGGAGTTAATAAGAATTGTGCACTTCACCTTATGATTTAGGAGAGGTGAAAGAGAAACTTCTGATAATATAGCAGTAAGGGAAATCTTTGGAGAATCACTGCTTTGAGGAAAATTTCAGAAAAATGTTTGTCTTGTCTTCCTTAGGTAGATTTTCATTAAAATAACAAACATCAAGAAATAGAAGTATATGCTGATGAACTGAGTCCTTGTGAAATTAACCTATAATTATCACTTAGCTTTGTCCTAGTTATCTCTCAGTTTTTGTCCTCACCTACTGTGAATGTATCAACAGCAACAAATACAAATCCGTAGTATAATACAATTGACTAATGATAATCTTCTCAAATTCACACAGACTTGTTAGATTGTCAGGATCTGGAAAATTTCATTAGGTATTAAAGAAGGGAAAACATGGAAAGGTATATAATTTTCATCTTCACTAAAAGTACAATAAATACCTAAAAATATGTATGGATTTTTTAAAAGATATTTGAAGAAAGCACCCACTTTAGAAAAGTTCATTCACTGTTGTAATCCCAGGGCGAGGGATACTCAGTAGGAGAGTAGCTGTGAGTTTGTGGCTAACTGGGGCTACATAGTGAGATCAAGATCAGCCTGAATTAGAGAAGGAGACCTAATTTCACAAACAAAAACAAAAAACAACAAAGTTGATCCAGAAGACAAAAATGAGTATATACTTATATACTATTCCTCCTTAAGAAAGTAAAAACACATATACAATTTTTCATAATACTTAGTATATACTTTTACTATTCATAAAATTAAATAAAATGCATTGAGGTTTATTTTCAAGGTAAAACAAGACAACACCTACACAAATACTTTCCGTTTTTAATATTCATTTTGAGTAGTGTTTACGAGTTGGATATAGGATTGACACTTCAAAATAAACTTATACAAAATAAAATTGCTTTCTTAGCTGAAAGCTTTATATCTTTCTCTAAACTTATATCTCTCCAAACATCATTCTCTTTCAAGTTAACATTAATTCATTACTAAGAAAACTGCCACATAAAACTAATTATTTCCTTGCTTCTACTTTGCCTATGGAATTTAAAATCTACATCTACCAGCAGAGTGATTCTTTTGAAATTTATACAAGATAATCTAACTTTTCTGCTCAAATCCTTGGGATGATGTACAGCTCACCTCAAATAAATTTTGAAATCCTCCTGATCCTCTATAAGGCCCTGCAGGGTCCAGAAACCTCCACACACTTAATAGCATCTCTTACCTCACCTCATTGCAGTCTTCTATTTTTTTTCACACATCTCTTCCATTGGCTTTTTTTCTTTTTGTAATTCTTAAATTTTCCAAACATAATCAGTCAGAGCCTTAGCTCTTGCTATGCTTCCTTCTAAAATATTCTCACCCTGTTCTATATTGCTTGCTCTAATTTTTGATTTGAGTCATAAATGAGTATGTCCTTATTTAAGATTACTTCACTAATTATTCAAACCCAGACTCTCACAAACGCTATCATGTAATAGTTTATTTTTCCTCTTCATAATTAGCATCTTTGATAGGTAATATATTGCTTTGTTAAGGCTCTTTCTTTTCTAAGCACGAAGACCTTGTTTCTATTATTACTATGTCACACTTAATATTATTAGAGATTCAATAAACTCTAAGAAAATGTATATTTCTTCTAAGCAGAAGTAAACATTTCATGGTGCAAGTAAGATGGCATGGGAATGAAGCTTACTGTCACTTGAGACCAGCTGTCAGAGGTCAAGCGGGAGCTACTTAATCTTTGGTCTTTAAAACATGTGATAATTCTGGGATATGCCTAAGATCAAGCATAAACTTAAAGATCTGTAGCTTCCATACATATTTAAACTCCTTGAGAAACAGTTGCTGCAAAATTTAATATGAATAAGGTAATTACATTGTTACTTCATAACTATGAAAGAATTTTAGTAGTTGTGATGACAAAAGCATTATAAGTACTATAACACTTACAAGTTCTTTTTATTATTTACCATAACACCGACACTGATCTCGATTTATTTCAGGTGTCAATTTTAAGCCAGACAATAACCTCTAAATATTAGTGGAGTCATAGCTTAAAAGAGGGCAAATTGATTCAGACAAGTCTGAAAAAGGATCAAAATAATATTCTAATATTATTGAAAACCCCTATGTAAACACCTCAGCCACTTGACTTTAAATCCAGGAATGTCATCATCATGAAGACTGTCTGTCTAGTTCATTTTGGTCTCTTGCAATAGCTGTAAAGAGGACTATTCAAAAATATTTCAGAGCCACTACCATTAATTTTATATTAAAAATGGAAAACTGTATACACTTTTATATATTTACTCTTTTTCTGCCATCTAAACACTACCATATCTTTGGATGTCATCAATAGATTTATGTCAGATATACAAAACTTGAGAAATCTCACATATTTCTCAATCTATAGTCTTATTTCAAATTTAATAGCATTGTTTCATTGTGCTGAAGTTTTGTTAGCAATTATGGAAAAAATGAGATCAATGAATTGAAATAGCAGGCTAGGATAAAGGCTAGTGACAAATGTAAACTCTTTTTCTTTGGACATAAACCATTACAAATAATTTTATTTCAAGATGACTCTGTTGTCACAGAGAAGGAATGGAAATTTTCTCCATTCCATGTGTCAGAGGTAATGATCATCTTAGTAGGACTTTCAGTTTATGTTCTAAATCCCTCTAGATGTACTCCAAATGAGCTTGACTCTGTAGCTACACCATCATCTTAGTAACTAAAAGTTAGCAACTTTTTCTCTATTGGAATGGCCATGAGGCACGGTATTATTCTTAGCCACATCTGGGTATACATGCAGGAGATTTCCAGATTTCTCTGACTGACATATTTGTACATTTCTGTGTTTTAAACTGATTTATCATTTATCACCTCATAGGGCATTTTCATCTCATAACCTCACAGAATATGGACAAGTCAAGTCCAACCTTGCCATCTGCCACTATCATCACCTACTTAGTGTGAGAAATGTAGTTTCCTACTTTTGTCTTTAAAATGTATCATAATATTTATGGGACCAAAGACTACATTATGTGTACATTAATCTCTGCCTCACCTTAAAAGCCTTCATGGAAGAGAGGATTCTCATCTGTGATAATAACTGATGTCATAATTCTAGTGAATTCCATACAAAGAAATACACCCACCCAGTGGGACACTGGTAAACGTTTGCCAATGGACTGTTCAGATATAAATAGCATCATTTGTAATCTTTGCCAGTTTTCATATTTTCAAAATGTCCTCCACTGCAAATTATAACAATATTAGTTTGCTGGAACGACCATAAAAAGAGCATGAACTGGGTGGCTTAAAAGTGTAATTCACTACCCCAGAGTTTAAGGGTAGAAAAGTCTAAAATAAAGGTGTGGGATGTCATGATGATTTCTTCAGGACTGGGGGAAAGGACGTGTCCTGGCCGCTTTTCTTAGCTGCATCTTCCCAAGGTCTCTTTTCTGTACTCATTTCTGAGTCCACATTTTTCCCATTGATAAATGTAACAGCAGCCTAAATTACTGTATTTTAATATGATTGCTTCTGTAAAGATTCCATTATTAACAGCGTCACCTTCTGAGTTACTGCATGCTAGGACTTCAGCAAAACAGTGTGAGAGAACGTGATTGATACTGGCTAGACAGTGCAATTAAATGTAGATTTTAGCAAGGGATGAATAGTGAAGTACATAATTTCTAGACTTTCCAACACATAGCTACAGTACACAAAATCTAAAAATCAGAAATTATAGCAAAATTGTTAAAATGATTAAAAAGCAAAAGAAGTATTATCTTGGTTTCAAATAGATTTTATTTGTTTACATGTACATTAAGTTTAATGCCTGTTTAACATATCTAGAAAAATTATATATACTCTCTTAATGTTTAATGAGGTCATGTATCATTTTTGTTGTTTTGATTTTGTCTTTTTTGTTTTGTTAGTTTTTTTCTTTAAAAAAACATAATTTATATCTTTTATGTCATTTTCATTCTTACTTTCACTCAGATCATCACTTCTTTAATGCAAACTACAAGAACTAAGTATATGTATTTTATGAATGATTTGCCTATGCATTTAGGATAATTTAAAAAAGTTAATTTCAATCCATGCTCTTTGACAGAGAAGAGAAAACCTTAAATTATTGAATACATCCACACTCAGTTAAATTTATAATTTGAAATATAATATAGACTAGATATATAATGGGAATATTTTAAATTCTAGTATTTAGAACACATATTTCTAGAACATAATGATGCTTAACTTTCATGTTGCAGATTTTTAAAAATGTAATAGCTGTATTCCAGTTAGCCTCAACTGGAAAGGACACAGACTACTGGGTTTTAGTCGGGTAGATTATTGTCTATTTATTTAATTTTGTGTATTTGTAGGTTTTCCCTCTTCAAACTTACCTTTGTTTATCTTTGTATTCTTCAAAGTATGGTATGATCTGTTATGAAATATGCTGTAAATAAGACATTCTTGAACGAAGTATCTGCAAAATTATTTTGTGTCATATTTAAATGAGTTCTTAACAGCTCATTCAGTGGCTTTACTAAAGTAATAAGCAACTGAATAGCCACTGATGACTGTTGAGCAGAACTAGAATATATTCAAGAATAAAATTTAGCAAGATAATTTTAAAAAGGTTTTATAATTCATTTGGATCAGGATATACATAAGGCCATTATTTCTACAAGGAGAATATTTTATTAATCTTAATTGGTGGGAGCAATGTAATAATCTTTGGTGGCTGATATTCACTAAAGAAAAGAAGAAAGACATACTACAAAAATACTCCGAGGAAACTACAAAAATTCAGTAATGATGTGATTAGAAGTAAAAGGCTTATTTTTGAGTAGATATGATTAAGACATGTTATATACATATGTGGAGATATCACACTAAATGCCATTAATATGTACAATTAATATGAGTTAATAAAATGTTTCCAAAATGTTTTCTATGTTTTCACACAGAATGCTATTAGGGAGGACTTAATATGAATCATGGGTCTCCTTAGCTATCTTCACAGAAGTTAGAATCAAGAAAGGAATATTCTAGAATGTTCTGGGAAGTACCCTTGCAGTCAAATAAGTGAATTCTTATGATATACTGAGAGACTCACAGGGTCTTTGTCAATGTTGTATTAAAAGAAATACTGCTGGCTTAAATTGAAAGGAATAGAAAGAGTACAAAATGAGCAATAGATTGTTGATCTTCCTAAATCTACAGATTGGTAAGTATTATGACAAAACAGCTCATCTGTAACTAGGGATGTGGGTCAGTGTTAAAGTACTTGCCTAGCATACTCAGGGCCCTACATTTGATCCCCAGCCACGGGGAAAACAATAAAACAAAAATTTCTCATCTGAAAATATATATTACAATTTCTGATAGAGGTGGGTGATTCAGAAGATAATGACTTCAGCTCACTAGAAGATCGTTTTGCTCCGGATAGTGGATCTCTCATTTCAGATAGTGCTCCAAAATGGACTTTCCATAAGTTGAGACTTAATTTATTTTACTGTTTGACTATTTTTTTCACAGTTTTAATCTTAGAAAATTTTACTATTTTGATACATTTTTTTTGTAATACTTTGTTTGTTTGGTTGGTTTTGACACAGGATCTTCCTGTGTAGCCAGGGTTGGTCTCAAAATCAGGGCAATCTTCCTGCCTCAGCCTCCTGAGTGCTGGGATTACAAATGTTTATCACTATCCCAGGCCTGCTGGATACTTTTTTTTTTAATAATTTGAAACTTAGCATATGTTTCTAGTTGTACATTGAAATTCTGTTGGGCTGATGGGTTATTTCTTTTTTGTATTTCCCCTTTTTGTAATGCAAACATGTAAAACTTCTATCTAATGTCTATTTCATCCTGGTATTTTAAATTAGTTTTTTTAGATTCACAAGCAAAAGAGACATTTTCTCCAGAAGTATGACCTCATACTCAGAGTTTCCTCTTGTTGACTTATATGATTAGATTTGGAAATTATGGGTTTTTTCCTTTTTTTGTGATACCTTTATTGGTCAATTAAATAATTGAAATGTACTTTATAATAATCAAAGATGGGGCATTTTATAATATTGTTTTGAACTATGCTTTGACTCCTTTCTGTTCAGGGACTACTTATCATATTTTCAATATTTTTAAAATTATATAGATATGTTTGTGTCTTACAGGATGAATGAACCTGATGTCGTTCCAAAAGTGAAAAAAATTAAAAGAAATTTGGGGCTGGGGATTTAGCTCAGCGGCAAAAGCGCCTGCCTGGCATGCGCAACGTCGTGAGTTTGGTTCCCGGAACCGGAGAAAAACCAAAATATAAATAAATAAATAAAAGAAATTTAATATCAGCAATTAATAGTCACCAAATGAGTGTTGTATAAACATTACTTGATTTAATCTAATGGAACATATCTTCTTTTTTTTTTTTTTTTTTTTTTCTGGTACCAGGAATCGAACTCATGACCTTGCTCTTTCCAAGCAGGCGCTGTGCCGCTGAACTAAATCCCCAGACCAGGAACGTATCTTCTAAGCACCCTGATTTTCTATCTATGCCTTCTTTTCATAACTGAGAGAAGTTATTTCTATTTCAATTTTTAAGCATATTTAGAATAACTATTCTTGGTTCAGTTTATTGAACATCACACTCCTCTTCATGAATTTTTTCTTTTTTTTGATAACCTTGTTTCTTTTCTGAGCATGAGTGATAATTTACTTCTCTTTGCGGACATTGTAATATGTATGTTGAAATCTGACCATATATTTTCTCAATTGTGGAAAGTGAATTTTTTCTTCATTTCCATAGTTTGTTGTTTTTGTTGCTGTTGCAGGCACAGGGACATTCCTGTAAGGAATTTATAAAGTCTGTACCTTCTCGCTAGTGCTTGTGTGTATGAGCCTATTTTCATTGATCATAGATACCAACACACCACTGACTGAATATTTATTTAAATATTGGGGACGAATGTTTCATTCATTCTCTGCTTTAGCTTTATGTGTTGCACTACATCTCTCTTCCTCAGATTTTTACAACTCTGTCTTACCTCTAATTTTTGGCTTCCTCTAGATCTTTATGTCAGCAGAATTGAGAGACTGTGCCCCTGTTTGGTCTTCCAGGGACAAAAGTATGCAAATTTCTAAGTCTTCAGGAACTAATTATAGCTTTACAAAGTTCCCAATACCCATCTAATTTCTGAAGGATATAAATTAACTTTCTTTCACTATAACAAAATACCAGAAAAAGGGGCTGGGGATTTAGCTCAGCGGCAAAGCGCCTGCCTGGCAAGCACAAGGTCGTGAGTTCAGTTCCCGGTACCGGAGAAAAACCAAAATACCAGAAATGATCAATTTATTAAGTGAAAATATTCATTTTGGCTCACAATTTTGGAGGTTGTAATTCAGAATCAGTGGGACACATCGTTTTAAGCCTGTAGTGAGACAGAGTGTGATAGAAGTGTATTATGGAGCCATACTCACAACATGGTATAGGGATCAACAAAACACAACAAAATAAACCCCAGCCAAGGCTTGAGTGCACCCACCCCTCAACCCCTCGTGTGGGCACTGGTCACCTAAAGACCTCCTATTGGCCCCCATCTCTCTACCACCTTCCAGTAGCATCAATCTAGAAACCAAACTATACAACACACGAACATTTAGGAGGTATTTAAGATACAAATTACCTCACAAGGCATTCTCTTTAAAGTATTGGTAAAGCTTCAATTTATTCCACTTATGATAGTACCAGTTCACTGTTAACAATCACTGTGATAGGAGTTGTCTTGTGAGGGGAAAAACAAGCTGAGTGAGGTGAAAGTATGATATTACTCTGTGATTGGACTCCTTCCAGAGAGTTGCGAGAGGATTCACAATATGATATTACTCTATGACCGGACACTTTCCAGAGAGTTGCAGGGGATTCACACAATGAAAATGCTCTAAGAATGAGGATTATGAACATTCTCAAATCCACTTTGCCCCCTTCTGAGACTGTAAATATGTTAGTTTTTATAGAAATCATGTCTGCAGGGTTTTTATTGCTCAAAGGTATCACAATATTTGGAATGGACAGATGGGAGTAGGTCCAGTTACAATACCACAAAGATTACTATTGCTATGGAAGATCAGATTTTTTTCTTCAACAATGATCATCATTAGATTTTGCAAGTATTTGATGATATTCTGAAAAATTAGTTTACACATTGTCTTACAGTCTTTGCTTTTATAAACAGGAAATTTGAAATTACTGTTAGAGAATGTCTGCTTATTTGTGTTCATATTCACTTATCTTTTTTCTAATTCTCTAAGATTATTCTTATCTTCATTTTGGTCACCAAAAATTTCCCTCGGAGTATAGAAGACTTGAATTACAGATGTTCTATTTGGAATTTTCAAATATCTTTTATTACAGTACTCATTATGTATATTTTAGTAGCTCTACCAATATTCTTGTCTGCTAATATTAGTATCTTTATCATTTCTGGTCTTACTGCTCTTAATTGTTTTGCCCCCTGATTCTGGTTCTGTGCCTGTTACAGGGTGAACTCCTAGTGATTTTTGCTTAAGTGATTGACATTGTGATTTTACATTTTTAATTCATGCTATATTTTAATGTGCTCGTTAAAAGCAGACTGATTGAGATATAGGTCATATACCATACAGTTCATCTACTTAATCTACAATTCATTTGTTTAGTATACTCACAGAGGTATACAATCAGTACCATTGTAAATTTTAACATATTTTACTACTTCAAAATGAAACCTTTACATTGTGGTTCTATCTAGCTCCATACACCTGCTTCATCCTTTCTTTAAGCAGCTACTACACTATTTTAAGAATAAATTTTTCTATTCTGCAATTTCAAACTAATAAAATGATAAAATATTTATAACTATCTGAGTAGTTCATTTCACTGAGCTGATATAAGTGATAGCATGTACCAATACTTTATTATGTGATACGCTTGAACAATATTACATTGTATGGCTGTATCACACTGTTTATCCAATCATTTTTGATAGATATAAAATTATTTCACAACTGTTTTATCCCTAATTCATATTTTTCAAATGTTGTATTTCAAAGTACCATTCCATTTAACAATTAAATATAATCAAATGTTATAAAATTCAATCCTTGATGTTTGCTGTTTTGATTATTTTGTTTTGCTTTATAATTAATCTGGAATATATTTCATCAAATTATGTATAAGTTGTTTCACTAAACTTACCCAACTGTCCAATATTTGCTTTTGTAATTATATTCATTTTAATTGATACTCTACTGAAAACCCTGAAGACTGTCCTTATTAAAGAGACAACATGTGGTGTTTCAGTACAAGTGTCCATTATGAAATGGAAGCCAGAGTAAACATACCTATCTCGTGAAACATTTGTTTCCTTTCTACTGACTCTCAAAACACTTTCTTCCACTTTTCTGAGATGTATAATACACTTTTTGTGTGTCATCATTCTACTGCACGATATGACAGCAGAAATTCTTCCTTGTTATTCTTAGTACGCACTGACTAAACTTCCTGTCCCTCCCTCACACCTATGCTCCCCCGATTTAGAACTCACCATTCTATTCTCAGCTTCACCATGTAAATGAGATGATGCAAAGCTTATCTTTGCGGTGCTTATCTTTCTGAGCCTGGTTTATTTTACTTAACACAATAATTTCCAATTCCATCCCTGTAGTTGCACATGACAGAATTTTATTAAGTTTTGAGGCTGAATGTTTTATTGTAGATATATGCCACATATTCTTTATCTATTAATGAGCTGATGAACATTTCGATTGTATCATTTCTTTGATATTGTGAATAGTGTTCCAATATTGTTTTATGTTTGAAAAATATCACTTGATACATTTTCATTAAATCAATTTAAATAAATCTTTAAAAAAGCATAGACTGACTATTTCCCATCAAATATTATCTCAGCTCGATGAGTGTATATTAATAAATATTTATAGGAATAGATTCACATGTTAAAGTTTTGTTTATCAAATACAGATTATCCTAGATAAAAGATGTAGTGTGTAATATACTGTGAATATAGGGTCTCACTAATGCAATATTATGAAGTTTTTCTTATAATTTTAAACTTTTATATAAATTTAATGTTATACTTGAATACAAGTGAGGCACATATATTATTTAAATTTTAATGTTTTATAGACCTTAATGAAGGACATTACTATTGACATGGTAAGACATTTAAAATGCAATAGATGTAACTTTTCTATATGCAAATTATTTATAATAAGTATATACTTTTATTGTACTAATAACATGATATCTATCTACCCTTTTAAATTTTTAAATGTATATACAGCATTATTAATTATAGGTACAACATAGTATGACAAATCTCTGGAACTTTTTCATTTTATATAATTGAATGGCTACACGCTTTGAGTAAAAAGCCTTCAATTTCCCCTTATGCTAGCCACTGACATCCAACTTTGAAGACAAAAAACTGCTCACACCATAGAAGGCCACCTTAGTGGTTAGTCTGACTCTTTTTCTGGTGGATTTAGTATATTTCATTCACTGAATATTATTCTTACAGTGTGACTGGTCCCAATGCTCTCAAAGAGGTTTTCATTTCCTATGTAACTGTGATATATTTATAAATTAAAGTTTTAAAAAAAATGTCTGCTGCCATGTGTCCTTCAAAGTAAACTGTATTGTATTTTGAGAATTTTCTGTGAAACAAATATACATTTCTGCTATGAGCTGTGACCCTAGAAGTTGGATACTGTCATTACTTCATAATGAATATAGCTAAGTCAGATTCTTTCCATGACTATTTTAATCTCCCTTATTGTACAAGAGGAAAGTACCTTTTTCTCAATAAATGCCATGTTTTGCAAATTTCTAACTGCATTGGGTATTCAGTCTTTTAGCTGGGAGAGCACTGGCAGCTCATCTGCTCGGATTATCCAGGGATTTGAAATTTTGAGAAACCAAATGAGTTCCTGGAAGTTGTAAGGCCTTTGTAGATAAGGTCTTAATGATTATCAGCTTTTATTTTATACAGAAAATTTGATTTAAAAGACTAAATTTCCTTAAGGTACCAGAAATATAAAAGCATAATAAAATGTTTGTAGCATATTGATTCGGGCATTTTAAAATTATAAAATTTATTTTTATATTAGGCTTAATATTCATTTTTGGTCAAAAAGAGTACTTGAGTGTAATTTTTTTATTTTGTTATATTCTGAGTAATTGATTTTAAGAAATATCAGACGTTTAACTTTTTTGGCTCTGTAGTTTTTGTTTCATATTGCAGAGCTTCAATAGTGGAGATATTTTGGAAATAGTTTTGCTTCTGTAATGTAAGTTTGCAGTCATTACTTTGTATTGGTATATGTTTACAGCACATAATAATTACATTCCGCTGAAAAGTTGGTATATGTTCAAAATATATGTTGATTCATATTGTCATTCTCTTTGCCCCCCTGCACCTTCATTTCATCTCTTAGTCCACTCCTATTTACTAAAGACCTGCCTCCCTATTTCCTATTAACTAACTTACTTTGTTTGCTATTTTATGCAGGGCTTCTCATATAAAAGAAATGATGTGATAGTTAAGCTTCAGTCTTTAGTTTATTTCACTTCAAATTACAGGCTCAACGTACTTTAGTTTTTCTAAGGTGAGCTGGTTTTTAGTTCCCTGGCTTTGCATTTTTAACAAAATAGTAATGTTTAGAAGATACTGAGAAACATTTTAGTAATTTTTGAAACATTTCGTAAAGATATGTCGCATATATTGACTTATATAATACTTTCTGTTTGATACAATTCATATTTTCTGTAGATAGAAAGTTAAGCATTTATAAAACTAATCAGAGTAGAGATTACTCTATTATTCTTGACTAATTTGTTTGTTTCTGATTACTGTGTGACAGTGTGTTTTGGTACAAATTATTTTATAATATTGATATTGGATGTCTGTCTTTTACAAAAATCATTGGAAACTCATTAGCATGATGATGTCATTACCTGCAATTTGTCAATACATTTTTCAATTATTGTATTGAGTAAAATTGCTTTATATATTATTGTATGAGAAACTATTTTGTAACATTTTTCTTCACTCATATCTTAAATGATATGAAATATTTAAATACGCTCATTTATTTGTCTAGTCTTAGTTTAGTAGGTAATTTATATGAATAAAACATGCATAAATTATATTTTCCATTTTTCTTAAACATTTGCCTACTTAACGTAAGGTTAATTATGTAAACTAAAATATATCAATATTTAGTCTACTAATATTTGTAAATTAAACATAACAAGTAATAAATCTTGATTTCTCATTTTATACATATATATGTCCTTCAGTATATTTATTAATATACTTTTTTGCAAAGTAAATATATGAAAATGTGGTTAGAAATACAGGTTTCAATTATTTATGAATATTAATTTATGATAATTTATTAAGTATTTGTTATTTTAATGATAATACCAGTACAGGATTGGAGCAATTCCATTTCATTTTCTCTCAAATGTAAAATATACTGAAAAATATAATTTAATTTTTATGACTTGCTTCTGGGACTGTTCAAAAAACTAATATCTATTTTTAAATTACAAAATATTTCATGATGTTTTCAGTGATACTAATTTTGTTATTCTTGAAAGGTAAATTTCAAAATGTTTATTAAACTCAGCCATCTAGTATCTGATGTGAAAATCAATTATATTTGTGAAAATATAAATCATAGCCTAGTTTATGGCTTTTGTTAATTAACAACACATTAATTTCATCCACAGATAATTTTTTATACTCCTGGTGACAAATCTAGGGTATTGTGAATGCTATAAGTGTTTTATCACTTGCATATACCCAGTCACATATATAAATTTTAATTTCATTCATGTGAGAGACAGGAAAGCTTCTTTTCTAACCTTAAGGAAATAAAAAGTCCAATATTTGGCAACAATTTATCTATTTTAAAAATGACTTTTATTAATCAATTTATTGTTTATCAATGCTGTAATACTATTAGTATGTGCCTGTGATATCTTCTCAATGTCTTGTTGAATACCATTTTGGTAGTATTTCCAAGCTTTTATAGATTTACTAACTTGACGAAGATTAAAAAACTAAAACCAGGGCTCTGAAAGAAGCCTACTTAAACTGATTTATAGCGCAGAAGTTAAACTGAAAAAGTACTATCTCATGAAATTTATGAAAAGCTGTAAAAGTATTACCTTTGTTTTCAAGCTTATTTCATTTCCGCAACCCACTTGGCATTTCTATTAGTTTTTGATGATAGCTGTCAAACTAGAGGAAAGAGAAACTCAGATCTATATTCTTGATTACTTATATTTTCAACTACTAGCCTAGTTCTAATTAAAACAACACATTCTTTGGCATGCCAGGTTAACCTTTACCAGACATTGTATATGAAGGTTTCAAGTGCAAGCTTTCCGTTAGCACATTAAATTGCTCCCAATTTCCCCAGCGTCCCTCTATCTGCAATTCCACTCCACTTCCTCTTCTTCTTTCTTGCTGATCCTCTGAATAACTTTTCAAGCAACGTCTCCACAACCGCTCCACTCCAGACACAAAAATAATATCAATCAAGCTCTATCTTTTTTTTCCTTTATTTGCTGCTTTTTCATTTTTATTGTTTCTTTTTCTTTCTTTCTAAACTATAATCTTCCCTTTTATCTTTCTTTTCCCTTATGTCATTAGCCATGTCCCTTCTTTCTCATCATCAGGATTATATCAATCTTTTTCGGTTATTAAAACAGCTATTAAGCCGCAAGTGGTGGCGCAGGCCTGTAATCCCAGCACTTGGGAGGCTGAGGCAGGAGGATCCTCATGAGTTAAAGACCAGCCTGAGCTACAAATTGAGGTCAAGGGCAGCCTGAACTGCATAGCGAGACCCTGTCTCAAAAAGACCAATAAATAAGTAAATAAATAAATAAATAAAAATAAAATAACTATTAACATTTTAAAACAAGTTTTAAAAAAGTAAAGAGCAACTCAGGTGAGGGAAAAGAGCACAGAAAGAAAGGGAAATTATGTATGTATGTATGTGTATGTAGGATAGCTAACATAGTTGTACTATTGACTTCTATTGCTTTACTGAAAGGAACAGTTAATAATTACTTATTTGATCAATCTTGCATGTCTCTATTTGTTTTCCTGAGAAACCACTTTGAAGATATCAATACGTAATACAACAACCATTGTTAATTTCCTACCACTTTCTCTGTAAGTCAGTATTGCTTGTATTGTCTTATGCTATCTTGTTAATGGATGTCTGTTTTTTAATATGTTTTCCTTCTTTAATTTTTAAAATAAATTAATAAAAAAACAAACAAAAAAAGGATAAGTAATTGATTCTGTAGATGTTGATATGACCAGGAGTAGTTCTTTCCTTGCAACACACTGACCTGGAACTGATTGCATTATGTTGACGTGCTCCTGGAGGTGTATAAATACTGAAGCATAATTAAAACCAAGGTAGTACAACAGGAAAACATGCACTAACTAATGAGAACTCTATCATAGCGATGGAGTTTTTCTGCCCTAATTGATCTTCTACACTCCACACAAAAAGAACAGAAGCGTGAGACTACACAGCAACAAGATTCATTCAAAAGCTATTAACTCCCCCAAAACTGATCTCAAAGGTACTGAGGAAGAGAAAGGCAAAGGCAAATGCCTAAAAAATTCAATGCTGAAGTGTCTAAAGATGTAAAAGGAGAAACAAATGAACAAATCCATATAAACTCTAAGCTCAAAGAGTATGTAAACAAAGAGACAAAGGATTCAAGAAGTAAAATAAACCATGAGATTAAAGGACACCAAATAAAACCTGATTAAACAGATGATACAAGACATGAGTGGTGGTTTTAGTAAAGAAAGGGAGTTCATGAAATCAAGCAGAAGCTTTGGATATAAAATGTCAATTGCAATTATGATCAGTAAAAATTACAAATGTGAGAGGGGAGTCAATAATTAGCAGAAAAGATTTGTATAGTGAGTCACAGACTGAGTGACTCTCTAAAAATCACATCACAGTGGGCCTGGTATGGTGATGCTGTAACACGAGCACTTGGGAGGCTGAAGAAGAAGGATTTCCAAGAGTTCAGTGCCAGTGAACTGCATAGTGAGACACTGTCTTAACAAATAAATAAATAAGTAAATAAACAAACAAACAAACAAACAAATGTAAACTGGAAGAAACAGCTGCTAGATAACTCAAAAAGACAATCCAACTATGTAAGTTAAAAACGTACTGGAAGACAACAGAAGGGCTACATAATTTTGTTAATCAAAATCATAGCCAAAGTTATCTTTCAGATAAGAGAATACATTCAGTTTCCATGTAAATGAGGTAACAGAACGCCCAAGAGCCAGGCTCATTAAAGAGCTACTCACACGTAACTGTCAAAACCCCAGAAATTCAGCAAGAAGAGAGAATAGTAATTGATGTGTGAGAGGCTTATACAGGCAAGCTTATCTTAAAAGCAGATTTCTCAGAATACACCATTATTTTCTTTTAAATGGTATCAGGAATCCAATTCAGGACCTCACGCTTGCCAGGAAGGCACTGCTGCAGCTGAGCTATATCCCCAGTCCTCTCAGAATAAAGCTTAAAGGTAAGAAGTGCTTGGGATAAAGTTTTGTAGTCCCTAGAAAGGAAGAAATTCCACTCTAGATCCATATTGTTACTGTCCTGTAGCTGGGACAAAATATGAAACACCAGAAAGTTAACAGAGGGAAGGTTAATTCTGACTGTGGAGGTTTCAGTCCATAGTGGTTTGGCTTCAAACCATGGTGGCACAGCAGAGAGGAAAGAGTTTTTGGCATGGTAGGCAGGAAGCAGCAGTCATCAAAGGAGAAGACACACACCTTTCCAGGCAACGCCTACAGTGACTACCTCCTCCCATCAGGCTTCACCTACGGTGTCACACCCAGCTATAAACACATCAGAGGAAAAATCCAGTGACACACACTTGAAGACACAGGCGTAGCAAGGACTTGTATCGCAGGAGCCCAGTTGCCGGAGATAGAATACCAAGAATGAGCAGATGGGATTGTATCAAAATAAAAATCTTGAGCACAGCAAAGAAACAGTCAACAGAATGTGGAGACAGATTTCAGAATGGCAAAAGAATTCCAGCTACTCATTTTCAGAGAAATAATATCTAGCACACATATAGAACTCAGAAATATCACGTAAACATAAAAAATAAAACGAATGAACACTTCTCAGAGGAAGTGCAAATCGTTAACAATGGCTGAAAAAATTGGTCAATAACTTTGACCATTAGAGAGATGCAAATACAAACATCACCAGGAATCCATCTAACCCTTATAAGAATGGCTTTTATAAAAATCTCAAAAAAAAAATCACGTTGGTAAGACTGTGAGGAAGAAGAGATCTTTCTATATTGCTGGTAGGAATATAGACTAGTATAAGCCCTATGAAAATTTATATGAAGATTCCTCAAAAAACTAGAATTAGAAATTCCATTTGACCCAGCTGTGCCTTTTCTTTTTTTCAGCTGTGTTTTTTGTGTATCTTCCCTAAAGACATAAAGTCATCATATTACAGTGGTATTTATACACCCATGCTTACTAGCAAGCAGCATACACACAATAGCTAAATCATGGAAGAAGTGGATGAATGGTAAAAGAAAATGGGATATATATATATGCAATAGAGTACTACTTAGTCATTTCAAAAGATAAATTTGAGTCATTTGTAGGAAAATGAATGAACTTTGAGACCATAATGCTTAAATAAATCAGACATAAGAAGCTAAATACCAAGTATTTTTTTCAGATGAGAGATCAAAACTATAAATTTAAAGAGCAAAATACAAGAATGATGGTAGGAAACTGATAGATAACCTATGTGGAGATGTGAAAAGATGAGGAAAGAGAGAGAGGATGGCAGGAGAAGATGCAGTCAAAAAATCTGGATGTAGTATGTATTCACACCAGTTTCCCAAGAAACATGTAATTACTGTAGACCACAAATGTATACTAATAAGAAAGTTTTACTATAGAAATTTGTTTCTTTTTAAAGTAATCAATAGTAGTTATTCTCAAAAGTAAAATATTTTCTCATTATATTTATTATTCAGTAGTTTGATTTTCTTTTCATTTTCTTTCTCATCACTTATGTTAGAGAAATTATCAAAAGAAAATTATGGGCCTTCATAAGTAAAGACACAGACCATCCTAAGTACTCTGCAATACATGCTTAATTTCTGTTAGCCTCTCACAAGTTCTTTTGGAGTGTTTAATGGTACTCATAGTTAAAGTCATTGCTGTTATTTAGTTCTTCTAGGTACTAAGATTAAGATGGTTCCCTGATGGTTCGTATCTCCAGCAAAATGGCACATTCATATGTTTCTTGCTTTTTTTTAGCAGTGAAGATGAAATCCATAGGCATCATACCACTGAACTATGTTCCCAGTCCTTGTAAATGTTTTTGGCACAGATTCTAACCTATCCAGGCTGGTCTGCAAATTAGAATCTTTCTGTCTCAGCCTCATGACTTACTGGGAATACAAGCATGTACCACCATAGCAGCTAAATGTGGTTTTATTTTTGAGTGAATAAAGTATGAATCATCAGTCTTTCTGAGTTGATATAATTTTAGCTTAGATTCTATGACTAATAAGATGGGGAAAGGGTAAAATTTCAGCCCTTTCTTTCCCTCTCCAGTAAGATTATACTTGTATGCAACTTTTTTAGCTGGGAGCAGCTATTTTGCCTATTATTTACTTTTCTAATTTCCTTAATATATAATGTTTCTCTTGAATGTCTTTATTAATGAGTGTGAATGATCATGATACTTCTCAATGGCCATTGATCCCAAGATTTTTTGCACTGCTACCTTAAATACACACCAACACCCACACCCACATGCATATACACACAATTTTAGTAATTATTTCTGTATTTTTATTTTAATCAAAAGTAAAGGAGAATGAAGCAAACTCATCAAGTGCTACCTATAACCAAACATTAGAACTTAAATGTACTCTTTCGGTTTTGCCTGGAGTGCAAAATATTGTGCTGTTTTTATTCATCTGGTATTACAGTGTGTCTCCCATTTATCCTAAATTCATTGGGAAGCACTGTCTTCAATGCACTAATGTTTCACAGAGTGCTGATACTGGCAAACTTTCCTCAAAGTTTAGACTGAAAAAAAAAAAACAGTAGTAAGGACAAGAAAAAAGATAAAACTTTGTAATTCTTCAGAATGTCTTTCTTTTAAACAGTTATTCAGGATGAATATCCACTTTTTCATGTGATATGCTAATCTGAGTGTTCATTACAGGATATTGTTTATGTGATTTGAGAAGTACTTGGGAAGCATTACATGACAGCTGTCTTCTTAATACTCTCACAGAAATTAGTTCTTCTATTTCAGGAAACTCTCCCAGTGATCCCAATACGGCTCCATAAATAAATATGTAAATCTATTTCAGAATCATCCACAGACTGTGTATTATCGATGTCTGTCTGTGATTCAAAGTATTTGCTAAAATATATACCTATGTACAAAGATAATATGCAAATGGTTTAACTTGATATAATTGAAGTAATTAAAAGTAATGATGCAATAAAAATAGGACAGGTAGACATACGTGCAAAACTTATTCACAGTAATAACCATTCTGCATTTAAATTTTCCTCAATAAAGTTAACACTTTTCATTAAAGAACTCAAAGTTATTCGCTAATTTAAATATTTATGATATAAGATAAACATCTGCTTCCCTACTGTTGTTTTTTACCATTTTAGCACTACTCATAGAGAAAATGTCTTCAACGAATGAAGTCAAACTAGACACCCAAACTAGAATAATAAAATTGCCATTTTAAAATAGTGCTTGTGAATGGTTATTGCATGTTGTCATCTATTTTATAAACTAACTATACCATTACAATGATAAATATTAATTCTCTGTAACAAATATAACCTTAAATTATTTAATAGTAAAATAAAGGCTTATAGTACTATTGGTAATTCTTTATTAGTTGGCAGTTACTATTTAAGTGGAAAAAGAAAAAAGCTCGAAATCAGTGTTTCTTGAATTTCTGTTGTATTTTCTCACTAATTCATAATGTTGACTTCCTTTGTGGACTATATATTGTATACATTTATATCTTACTGCAAAATGACTACCTACAATTATAGTGTATAGTAAGTATAGTAAGCAAATTTTACTGAAATTTGGACTCCTAGAAATAGTTCTACATGACATGCATTAGTTTGCAAACTTGAGAAAGCTATTTAAAAATCAAACAATGTATAATTTTGACATTTCTGTATTTTTATTTTCTGTGAAGTAATATTTTCTCATGTTAACAAAAGTAATTGCTCAAATAAAACTATTCAAAACTTTTCATGTTATGTTTTCTTTTTCATTTTCCTTTTCTTTTTCTTTTTTTATTTTAAAAATAAAAGGAGGAAAACATTAACAGACCGACAACCTTTTACAAAATAGCAAAAGAACAGTACAGACAATACAGAGTTACAAACAGTGGTAGGAAATTAACAATGCTTGTTGTATTGCATATTGACATCTTCAAAGTGGTTGCTCACGGGGGCTGGGGTTTTAGCTCAGCAGCAAAAGCGCCTGCCTGACAGGCGTAAGGTCGTGAGTTCGGTTCCCGGTACACGAGAAAAACCAAAAAAAAAAAACAAAACAAAGCAAATAAAGTGGTTGCTCATGAAAACAGAAAGAGACATGCAATATTGGTCAATCAAGGGCTCATTGACAGTTTCTTTCAGCAAAGAAATAGAAGACAGTAGAACAACTTATGTATATATATACAGGATAGTTACCATAGTTGTTCTTTTTCATTTTGTAGTAAAATGTGCTGAAGAGTTTTATAAGCCTATATTTTGTACATTACACATTATTCATATAAAATGGTAGTACATTAAATGAAGAAATATCTCATTTTACATAAATGCTTGCAATTATTATGTCAAGTTCAGTAAGCAAAATTCATAAATAATTTTTCTATTGTATAGAAAATTTGATTTATATTTATATGAAACTATTACTTATGACAGCTACATTTAGTTGTATTTAGTGAATTAGATTGCCATTAAATATGTTCTACACAAGCATTTTACTATACAAGTGGTTAAATAACGCAGATTTTTTTTTGTGAAGAATGGCATCTTTTTGGATGGTAAAAGCCAACAGGATTTCACTGGCATTAGAAATAACATTCTCATATCAACATCAGAAAGAAATAATAGTACAAATTATGGATATGAGTAGTTTTAAACCCCTTAACTTTGGTAAAGAACACTTTAATATAATTTAGAGTAAGTGGAAGTGCTCTATTAGCTGTTGCAAATCCAATTATCCAATCAGTCTCTAAAACCAGAAAGAACAAAATGATATTTCTTTGTTCAATCAAATATGCTCTCATGGCTATGAGGAATTTGTAATATGATTGACATTTTGTATAGTTGCTCAATTATCAATTCATTAGCAACATTCCTAATTTCCTATCAACAATATTCAGTACAATTAGAGAATAAACAAAACAGAATATTTTATAAACATATTTTTCAGAATATTACTAAATATTCACTTTCTTTTCTTTTCTTTTTTTTTTTTGTCTTTTTTGAGACAGGGTCTTGCTATGCCAGTTCAGGCTGGACTTGAACTCACTTTGTAGCCCAGGTAGGCCTTGAACTCACAATGATCCTCTTGCCTCAGCCTTCTGAGTGCTGGGATTACAGGCATGAGTCACCATGCCAGGCACTAAATGTTTCACTTTAATTAATATCCATTTCTATAATGTGATGAAAGAGTTAACAAAGAATGTACTTTCAGATGCTCCTTATGAATACTTTAATTAATTAGCATGATATATTCACTCAATTGTTCAAAGCTAACTCTTATATGAGAAGGTTTATAGCATTATCACTATTTTAATACCCACTATTTTATTATCACATATATTTATATACAACTTCTTGACTGAGGCTTTAACTATCAATATTATTTTCCATAATATATTTTGAAGAACCAATAAAGTTTTAAAATATTTTTGCAGATTAAGAAGCACATAATAAATTTCAAAAATTATTTAAGTCCCATTTTATCTCCATTTCTGTGACGGTTCTGTCTTTTCCTGCTTCCCTGACATTATTTCACTTATCTCTTTTTATTTCTGTCCAAGTTATGCTCTTGACTTTTTAGATGTTTCCTACTTCAAAAGCATGGGATACTCAATTAAAATACACTTACTTGTCTTACATTGATCCTTCCAAGGAATCATATGCTTCATTCTCTATTTTTGTTTTCCAGTAAAACATTCACAATTCTTGCTTTCCTCACCCTTTCATTGCATGGTTCGTGAGTCTCCTGTCTTCTAGACAATGATTTCTTGTACACGACATCGTTATACAAAACTAAATGACTTTGCATATGTGTACATGTATGTGTCTGTATAGCTTCTTAATAAACTAGTGTATATAATTATATATTTAATTGAAATATGATATATATTTATAGTGTAAACCTATTATGTACATTTATTTACATTACATTCAGCATTATGTAATATTTTATCTGAAGAAGTAAACACAGAAACACTGTTAAAAAATGCAAAAATAGGGGGCTGGGGATTTAGCTCAGCAGCAAAAGCGCCTGCCTGGCAAGCACAAGGTCATGAGTTCGGTTCCCGGTACCGGAGAAAAACCAAAACAAACAAACAAAAAAAAAATGCAAAAATATTTTAAAAATCAGCATCATATCATGATGATGCCTTCCATTCATTCTGTGATTTTCATGAGGTATATGAAGTTGTTCATACTCAAATCCATTTTTATGTGAAATATTTTTGTTACTCCAAGAATATGAAGTCTATTTGAAGATATTGTTATATTGGTAAAAGTATGTTATGGTAATAGGGTGAAGACGAATTATAAATGTAAAATTTGCAGAAATATTATGCATTTTAAATTTTCTATGTTTTATGTAGCCTACAGAGGTTAGTTTCATTTACTCATTGGGAATTCATTATCCAAGATAAGAATAAGAGTTTGTATGCTAGATCTTAAAATGCTTCTCTCCTATTATTATTGTAGAAAGAGTAGAAAGAGTACATCTATGTATGCAACCAAAAGATCACCTGACACTTATCCAATTGGTGTGGCCCATGATTGATTTTGCAAAATACTCTTCCTCCATTATGGGAGAACATACCCACAACCACGATAATCTTGAAAATCACAAAGAAAAATTTCCTATCTATTTACTAATAGTCCCAAAGTATCTACAACACTAGAAACATGATCAGAAGAAAAACTGTAAGAGACACTGGCATGGAGCAAGTTTTGACATAGATCATGTCTTTCAAATGAGTACCAGGAAAGTTAGCTCTCCATCAACTATGGAAGGGACTGAAGAGAAGATTCTTCATACACAATGAAAGCCAACTGAAAATTTTTGCCGGGAACATTACAGCAATCTTTTACAATAGAAAGTTCTGTGAACCTTAAGGGCTTCTCGCTTGTTCTAAATGAACTCATGCTAAGTCAGAATTTATTTATTTATTTATTTATTTATTTATTTATTTATTTATTTATTTATTGAGACACTGTCTCACTAGGAGCCCAGGCTGGCCTAGCATGCACCACAATCCTCCTATTTCAGCTTCTTGAGTGAAGTTCAAGATGCGTTTTTCTACATCCCCTTAAATAAAATTCTGTTTGTAGTCCTCTCATAACTTGTTACATGCTCCTGTTTGCAAACTTATCTGCTCTGTTGACTGCAAGTAACAATTATTCTCAGATGAATTGTAAAACTGTTTTCCAGAACTGTCCACTATTCCATTCAATCAATCATATGTTTAGAATTATTCCTGAATAGTGACTTCTACATTTACAATATAAAAAAGAGAATGAGCATATTCCAAATAACACATTGCCTTTCCTCAAGCTTTATTTTCCTGTTTTGTTTTTCATGTCAGTTATCTGTGCCATTTTTCTTATGAAAGCTCAAATCCATAATGCTTCCTTTTACTGTCCACATGTTTTGTGCTATATGTTGATCTGTTTCTTAATTAAATGTAAGGTTCCACTTCGAGTTTGATTTGATAATGACATGTTGTAGAACTCTATGTAATTATCATACTGTACTCATATAATTGTACAACTAAAATAATAGTCACAAAAACAGACACATAAGACAACTCCTTACTTTGTCCTATAACGAGTTATCACACTCTCTTAAATAATTTCTTATTCCAAATTTGTTCCTCTCCTCTAAAGTTTGTGAAAATGCAGTCTTAACTCTCTCTCTACCCCAACTCTCTGTCCTCACCATCTTCTTAAAGGGAACCATTTCATTTGGCTTATAAAAATAGAGTTGTTAGTACTTAATTCTAGGAGTTTGACTTTTTTTTAAATCAGAACTACGTGTATAAGAGGCCAAAGCATATGCCACTACAAACAATGTGGTATTTTTTCTAGATAAGTGGTTTCTTGCTCATATATTTTACATGTAACTGTGATAAATAACTTTATATAACATTGGACTATTTACATGAAATATAAGCTTGCCATCTTCTTATAATAGCATTTGCTTGCCGTTAAATTATACCACATATAATCAGAAGATCCCAAAAGAATGTGATTTCATGGTAATATAAAACTGTGATGGGAAATTAATTATTTTGTGAGAAGAACATGAACAGACTTAAGTAAAAAGGGTAAATAACAAAATTTATTACTTGGTTGATCACATTTTCTCCATCTGTTTCATTATATTACAAACCTGCTTAATTTGCTTATTAAATGCTAGCTAACAGCTGGTCTAAAGGTTTTCATATTTGCTTTGCCTGGGCCAAAATTTGTATGTTGCCTTTTAAAATCCATTCTGTCTCAAATAACAAAAATAATGTCATTTGATACTCAGACATATAATAAATTGTACATATTGTTATAAATTGTGTTAATTTTGCTATTTACTTAGATGGGTAAAATAAAAATCAAGCACAATGTTGTATGTTTCTGGAGCTAAAAAGCATACCCAAAACATATAATTGTCATATCATAAATGGAAACATTTTTGAAACATTTTGCTGTCAAAGTAAACACTTATAATATTTTCAAGTTTGAAAAAGTCTTAAGAAACTTGTGGAAATTGGAGAGCTGTTTTCAGAATACCTTTTTGAACAGTGGTTTATGAAATGAAATAGTAGAGGATAGCTAATTTTTTTGAATTTAAAAAATCTTCTTGGACAAAAATATTCAAATTATTTTTATGATTATAAATTCCTACACATTGTAAATTTGTTAGAAATTTACCTCTCCTACAGTTTTTGACATGTATGAAGTAAACTAGAATCTTATGAAATATGCATACATGAATTAAACAAGCATCAAATAGTAATTTGTAAGGTGAGCTTCCACAATTCTAGGACGTTTCAAGATAACTTCAGTGGAATACACAGAAATTAAAATTTCCCAATAATAATACAACTGATATTACAGTGTTTTATATTACATACCCCAAATTTTATAGAACATTATGGTATTTGTCATATTTCTTTGAAATAAAAAGTTTGAATATGCTTTTAAAACAAGGGATGTACAATGTGTATCAATGTTTGCAAGGTCCAAATCTGTATGTGGTCTTGGAATTCAAATTGCTGGAGACTCAGATTGGGAACTGTATGATACTGGAATCTCTGCCACTGAACACAGAGCTCTGAGCCCAAGCCATGGGTGCTAAGTGGATATTGCATATTGTCCAGACCTGGGACCTCATCTCTCTGAATTTGGAGAGGAGAACCTCATGTAACAGGCAACACAGTTTAAAGCTGCATACAGCCTAAGGTGGGGTACTTGAACGTGTACTTGCAGCATTAAAACATGCTTAAATGAAAGGAAGCATAACTTCTATTTGTTCTCACATAAATGAAGATGTCACATTCATTATGCACTCTCTGATACTCCGCGATATTCTTTTACACAAAGTTTACCTTGGATGGTCTACTCTTTAGTAGTGTCATTCTTATCAGCAGAACATTTTTCTATTTCCCAAAGCTAGCATTTTAGATACCTAGATGTAAAATTGGAATAAAATTAATTTTCTCTGATATTTTCCATTCAATGGCTTCTACAAGTTACTTACGGATTCAGAAATTCAGATTTGCTTATGTCCCTGGACTACAGTTTTAACCTACATTTGTAAGTATTTTAATAAAAAAGTTTCTATGTACTTTATATTGTATTTCCCAGTTGAGCATTTCAGAGAAGAGATTTCGCCTCAGTCAATATGATTTAAAGTAGATATCTATTAGCATTAACCTGACAAAGGCTCTCAACTCGGTTGTCACAGCACGTTTATACTCCCATCTTGATGCAATAAGGAGAACAGCAATGAGAAGACATGCATTGAAACTGCAACCACTACAGAGCTGACGTCCTGGTATTGAAAACATTTATATTCTCTCAGTATCTGGATTTCAAGAAGGAGATCATAGTTGATCTAATTTTCTGGATTTCAAGAAAGAGATGATAGAAATAATGACTTACTTTGGAAAAGAGAATATAACTGCTGCATAAAAATGGGGAGAAACTATTTCTAATTGTCCAGGCAAAATTTAAAAATATACAGCATGAGAATCTAATTCTCTGAGAGGGCAGGGAGTGTGTCCCAGAAACAACGGTGCATAAATCTGTGAGAGAGGTCTCAAAAGTGAGTGGAGAACCCTAAAAGTTGGAGATGCTAGAAATGTGAAATGTCTGCTGAGGAAACCTGCAGGCAGTGGGCAGAGTCACCCTGAGAGAAGACATGGGGGTACAACTTATATTGTAGTAGGGGCAAAGTCACCTCAGTCTTTTGTGTTCACTTCTGACCACAATTTGCCCCAAGAGCTGGACATGGAACTACAGAATATAATATTGTCCAGGGAGCTTTCCATCTCAGTTTCCCTTGATACTTTTTTATCATATTATTTCTACCTTTTTGTATGGTAATATTTACACTGTGCCATTATATGTCAGAATTTATAAGGTTTGATTGGGGGGGGTGACAGCAAAGAGTTTGTTTTGAGTCTCAAAGGAAAATTTAGACTTAGTCTTTTCAGTAGTGCTGAAACTTTTAAGGATTTAGCAATCTTAAAGATGGACTAAAAGCATTTTTTATAATACATGAATATTTGGGAGTCAAGGGGCAGAATATTACATTTGGGTCTGCAGTGTGCCCCGAAGCTTTATTTGCCTGGAAGATGATAGGATCCTGGGTGCGCTATACTCATCAGTTGTTTCCTGCACTGATGAGATCAGTAGTGGATGTGCAGTTCGCAAGAAGACCCCGGTTGGACGTGAGTCGGTGGGAGCGTGATCCGGGAAACTGTGTTCTTCATCTGGCTCCTCCCTTCTCACTTGGCCTCTCGGTGCTCTGGGTGGAATGACTTTTTCTTCACCATTCCTCTCTACCATGCTGTTCGACCTCACAGCCAGTTGACCATAAGCCAACATAAATCTCCCCTCCCACAAATTGTGGATGATGGGTCTTTTGTCCCAGTGATGAAAAGGCAGTGAGGAAAGCACTTCCAGCTACATTGGGACAGCAAAACAGACCTGTATAAAGGGGCTACCTTTTTGTAGAAAACTGAAAGTGACAATTACAACTTTGGTTAGCCACAGTTTTATATTTTCTCTTTTGATTTAGGAGGAAGAGATAGCTTTCAGTATACATCGCTGGGAGGGCAGTATAAAACTTAATACAATTAGCTTCTGATGGCTTTTGTCAGCTAAGGTGAGTAGTATATTAATTAATCTGTTGGTTTAAGTGTTCTAAGAATATAAGGGAAAGGTACAAATACTAGTAAAATATGTCAAAAACATATGTAAATATATAGAGATATATATATTTCACACATCCATACATCTATATGAGCACATGCATACATTTTAAAATACAGTGGTTTGAATTAGTTGACAAATTCATGTAGGCTGGAATCTTACATGAAAACTTTCAATAAAAATGTACCTATTATTGGGATAAAGCAATCTTTTTATTTTCTGTCAGCATATGTATTATATTTTCTTCCTGTTTTCGTATGTTAAGAGTAATCCAAGTTCTAATTCTAAGGACGTAAAAGTAGTCAGGTGGTCTTGCTGGTTCAATGGTCTTACAGATGGGTTTAGAATACTTGAAAGATTTGGTTAGATATTATTAATAATCATGCCTGAGATTTTGCTTTAGCTCTTCTTCCATGGGTAACCAATTCTGCATAAACTTCAGGATTTTACCTTTCCCTGACATCTTTGATTTATTTATTGATGTTCCACTCAATTCTAACCTAGCAGGTAACGTTCTCTGTCCTTGAAATCACTTTGAATAATTGTATGCCTACTTACTAGTCTGATATTTAAAGTATAATTCTGATACAAGTAATTTCAAGGAGAGACAAAACTAATGTGAAAAAATCTGTGATATAGTAAGAAGAAACTGGCATGTTTGAGAAGTGGTAAGTGGAGTATGACACAAAATTAGATATGTCATCAATTATTTACATGTGCAAAAACATTACATATCCACTTGATGCACATATTTATGCAGAGTGCAGTTTTCACCAAAAGAAATTGTAGGCAGTATCATTTGGAGACTACAGTAGGAATAAGGAAAACCTTAGAATTGTCTTGTGGAGTAGAGAAATAAGGGACCAGAAAACTGTGAAGGACTAACAAGTTTATTGAGGAGTGTGTGTAAACCTGTAATTATACATGTTTGTGCATGTATATGAAAAGATGAAAAGATGAAAAGAAAAAGAACTTTTGGAACAGATAACCTGTAATGTGCAAAACTAACTGGATCCAGAAAATCATCACCCCAGGAGTGAGAAAACTGATGTAGAATGAAATAAATGTTATAAAACTAGAACTTGAAGTACAAATGAAGTTACTATTAAATAAAACAGGTTGGAACACAATAATGAATGAAAGACTAGCACTTCAAATTTTAGAGTAGTGACAGTGTGGGTAAAGCTATGTGTACTAAATTAAGTATTATAGCATTACTAATGTATGATTCCCCTAATATGAGAATCTTGAAATGATACATTAATATAAATAGGAAACAGAGCAATTGTTTCCTGATATTGAGGACTGGGTTAAGAGATGAAAGACAAGAAAGAATGTGGATTTGATCAAAATAGGTGAATGGGAAGGTCCTTTGGGTTAATGAAAATAATATATGAATGCAACAATACTAGTATTCTAGTTGTGATGTTAGATTACCATGGTTCAAAATATCACAGATGGGGAAAATGTGTAAAGGATACAAGAGACAATGTTTTATTATTCTCATGATGTACCTGAACCTTCATTTATCTCAAAAAAATAATAAAAAGGTTAGAATTAGTTGTTTGAATTTTATACACATTAACTGAAAAACATTAGCAAAAAAGAATACAGGATTAATTGAAAGAATTGTTTAAATAGAGCCAAGTGATGCTGACTTGAAAAATTAGTTAACAAAGCAAATGGAATATCATTGGCTGACTATATGTGAGTGCAGATGAAAAGTAATAGTTTTCAAAGGCCACATATCAGCTAGAAACAAAATGACCACATGGTCTTACTATCTGATAAGAATGTTTATACAGAGAAAGGAATAACTTTTACTTATGGGGATTTCAAAGTGATATGTGTTATGCTAAGATCAATGAAGGTCTGTAAAGAAATAGTTGGCAAATCTCAGTGATTAAACAAAGAAATGACTAAAAGGTAAAGAGATAAAAATATTAGAATACTCAAATTTGACAAGTGCCTCATTGACCTACATTGCACTTCAAAGTGTGGATAGGATGTGTGAAAGGAAAAATCTGTTTGATGCTGCCTGTGTCAGAATCTATGGTTTCATCAGCGTCGTCTGATTACCTCAGTCCTAGTCCCACAGAAATTTCCATCTCCCACCAAACTTGCAGTGATGAAGAAAACTGACTGATTGAAACAAGTGAGAATTATAATAGAAACAGTGTTATAATCAGAGATTACTAAATGGTTTCTTATGATGTAAAATGAGTCATCAAAATGCAAAGGAAATTATAGGATTGATATGTAGATTATGGGGCCATCTGCTGAAAGTATAGATTTATTTTCTTTATCATAGATGCATATGCTCCATGAAATTTGTCTTTGCAATACATCTGAATTTTTATATGACTGCACATACATCGCAATAATAAAACTATCTTCAACCTTAAAAACTAAAGATTCATCACCTTGCTTCAAAAGGTATTAATACATTTCATTGATTTTCAATAATGATGAGAGATAACATCGATGGAAAATTTGGTTTTTTTTTTTTTTGGTTTTTCTCTGGTACCGGGAACCGAACTCACGACCTTGTGCTTGCCAGGCAGGCGCTTTGCCGCTGAGCTAAATCCCCAGCCCCCATCGATGGAAAATTTTATGAAAAGATTTGCACAGTATTGAAAGAACAACCATTTCCCTGAAGGGTATACTAAATTCACATTGATATTATGAAAAGAATTACACCCCTGCATTCAATATTATGGGCTTTCAATACAGATTTGTACATATTTGGAGTGTAATGTAAGTAGCAGGATTTTTTTTCAACTTTAGTCATTCAGTTCTTCCTTACTATGTTATAATGAAATTGTAAGATTTAACTTTCAAGGAACTCAGGAAATCCAGCTTTTCAATTGTAGGTATCAACAGCTGCTCCTGCCACCTGTGAAGTATTTAAAGAAGGTGACTGTAGCTCCAGGGAGAGGGCATATTTGCTTCCTCCTTGTTTTTCAAAGTGGAAAACCAAGTGTGGTCTCCTTGCGGCCTGACAGTAACTCCACAACAAGTGATATGATCTGCTGCTGCTGGCTGTATTGGAAGCTTAACACAGACAAGGAGCCCCAGGCAGTGTGAAATTATGCTTTGTTTCCTGCCACTGTCATTTTTTGTGCTTAGAAACTCTATTATTCTTGAAAAAAAAATCACCCATTCTTATGACAATTCCAGAAGAAGTTTTCTTCTGTCAAAATTAATATATGAAGTTACAGCATTTTTGATTTAATTCTGTGACTTCTGTGGCAATACTGTTGATACACACATCTCATTTTAAAAGGGCTAAGTACAAAACTGTTTTCTGTTTGGAATGGTAAGCAATATCTCCTAGAAAAGTGGTTTTTTTTTAACATTAAACAATTTTCAAAATAATTAAAGTGGCACACATGCTTATCTCCTGACAGGTAAACATATGGTCATCTTTGTTAAAGAAGATAAATAGCTGCACTATCTACATGGAAAGATACCACAGTTCCTAGTACTGCATTGAACTGCTAAAGAAGATACAACTTTTAAATGTCTGATACAATTTATTTAATCAAATACTTATAATTTTTATATAAAAGCACATGTCATGTAATATAAATAAATTGAGCAATGTTGATATTCACTTCACTACAAATTTTGCAATTCTATATCGCAATTTTCATGTCACAAAATATAAAAACTAAATAAACATTACTTATACATATTGTATAAAGTAAGGAAAAAAGTTTTCATTGAAATTATGGTACCGGAGTCTCTACCCTCCATGTGCCCAGTGCAGAAAGGAAATCCTTTCTCAGAAGGCCCATGAACTGTTCTCACCAGGGTTTGCATGTGGGCCCTCTCTGCACATGTCCAGTGCTGAGTGAGATACTGGAATGGGTGCTCCATGAGCTGCTGGCACTGCTGTCAGGTCTGGGCTTTACATGTGCCCAGACCTCCTGGAGGTCATACACACAGGAAGTCCATGATCACTGCAAGTGCAGCCCACATGTAGCTCCTGTGCATGTCCTGAGCTTCCTGGAGAAACAGAATCAGGTGGTCCACAAACTGTTGACCCTTCAATTCATGTCTGGGTTTGCCTGTACCCTGAACTGCCTGGGAAAAAAGGTCTACTAGTTTGGGATTGCTCTACCAGTGCAACCCTATTCTTGGTTATACACATACCTTAAACTGAGAGGATGTTGGATCAGATGGACTGCCATAAGCTGACATCACAATCCACATTTGAGACCTGGGAGAACTAGATACACTGCACCATCTGCTGGAAAGCCCCAGATTAAGCAGTGCATCTCAGCAGACACTGGGGGACAAGCCTGACCACCAGGAAAATTAGGGACACTAGCGGTCTTTGCTGAGCTGGCAGGGAAGAAGGAGACTGAGCTTTCTGCATCCAGTATCAAACATGAAAAGGTGAAGAACAGAAACACAATCTCACAACTCCACCTCACTCAGAACAAGTCCAGGAGACACTGACATAAGACAACTTGGTAAACACACACCTGAAAATGCTGAAATGATTGCTTGCAATGGAAGTAAAGAAACAACTCCATCAGGCCATAGAAGAGATCAGATCAGAAATAATCTCTCAGGCAAAAAATGAAATGACAATAATAATGAAAGAACTGCTCAGCACATTTAAAGAAGAAATATATAAGAAAGTAGAAGAACATAGGCAATGGCAGAAATTTTGAATGGAAAATACACAAATTAATTAGAACACATGAATCAGATTTGAAGAGTCTTTCAGGAATTCTAAGCTTCCATTGAAAGCTGCCAAACCCACTTGAATGAAGCTGAGGATAGAATTTCAGATTTTGAAGGTAGCATAGCAGCTAGCGATCATGAAATAAAGAATCTCTTAAAATCTAAAGGAACCAAGAAAAATCAATTCAACAGCTGCAAAATTAGGCAAAGAGGAATAATGTATGACTAATATAAATCAATGAAAAAGCAAGAGTCAACACAACTGACATAAAAAGAATATGTGCAGAAATAATAGCTGAAATTTTCCCAAGTATGGAAACAGAACAGGATATACAGTAAATGAGGCATATAGAACTCCATCCAACAGCAACCAAAATAAAACTACACCCAGACATATAATAGTCAAGATCCCATGTCTCCAGCAAAAGAAACAGAGCTGCTAGAGAAAAACAGATTACCTATAGAGAAAAGCCTATCAGAATCACTGCAGACTTCTCAACACAAACCATGGAACTGAGATGTGCTTGGAGGGAAGTATTACAGGTCCTGAGACAAAACAGCTTCCAACCAAGACTGATGTACCCTGCCAAATTATCCTTCAAATTCAATGGAGAAATAAAGTATTTCTAAGACAAACAAGAACTGAAGAACTTCATGAGTGCCAAACCATCATTGCAAAGAGTACTAAAAGATATTCTGGACAGAGAAAAACATGATCACAATTTCAAGAACAACAAAAGATAGGAACCATCAAGAAGAACAAGCAATTAAACAGGTAAGAAAAATAGGAAACCAACAGCAAGTAAATAATATGACTATGATAAGTTAACACATATTCGTTATCACCATAATTGTAAATGGCCTCAGTTCACCAGTCAAAAGAAACACACTGGCAGAGTGGATTAAGAAACAAAATCCAATGATATGCTGTATATAGGAAAAACATTTTGCTCAAAAGGAAATCCATACACTGAAAGGCAAAGGATGGAAAATGCTCCTCCATGCAACAGGAACCCAGAAGAAAGCAGCTGTAGCTATTCTGTTTGCAGACAATGTAAACATCAAACTGAGAACAATCAAAAGAGATAAAGAAGATCAATACATACTTGTTAGGTTAAATTGCAAGAGGATGAGGTAACAATCATAAACATGTATGCACCAAATATCAGAGCACCAAACTATATAAGACAAATCTTAACAGACATGAAAACCCATATAATTAATAACACTATTGTAATAAGGGACCTCAACACCTCTTTGACACAAAGAGATAGGTCAACGTGACAAAAAATCAGCAAAGAACAGATCTGAACCAAAGCTCAGAACGAATGGACTTAGCAGCTGTATACAGAGTGTTCCACCCCACCACATCAGAATGCACATTTTTCTCAGCTGCACATGGGAATTTCTCTTAAAAAGACCATACTGTATCTCCTAGAGCATGCCTACCTAAATGAAAAAGCATTGAAATTATCCCATGCATATAATCTGACCACAGTGCAATGAAATTGGAAATTAATGATGAAAGGAACTCCAAAAACTCCATAAACACTTGAAAATTGAACAACAGCCTCCTGCACAACCATTGGATCACAGACAAAATTAAAGAAGAAATTAAAAAATACCTACAAACAAATGAAAATGTAAATACATCTTACTGGATTCTGTGGGATGCAATGAAAGCAGTTCCCAGAGGAAAATGTATAGCGGTGAACTCACACATAAGAAATACAGAAAGAGAACAAACAAATAGCCTAATGCTGCATCTCAAACTGTTATAAAAAGAAGAACAAGTCAAGCCCAAAGCCAAAAGAAGGGAGGAGACTATAAAGATCAGGGCAGAAGTTAATACAATTGAGATGAAGAAAACCCTACAAAAAAGAAATGAATCAAAGAGTTGCTTCTTTGAAAGAATAAATAAAATTGATAAACCCCTAGCCAACCTTTTGAAAATAGAAAGAACTCAAATTCATGCAACAAAGAATGAAAAGGATGAAATTACTACAGATTCCACAGAAATTCAGAAGATCATTAATACCTACTTTGAAAA
>NW_004955426.1:14586506-14636093 GCF_000276665.1 Chinchilla lanigera
TTTTTTGCTATTTTGTAAAAGATTGTCTGTCTGTTAATGTTTTCCTCCTTTTATTTTTAAAATAATAAAAAAATAAAGAATCAAAAAGCATCAGCCCCCCCAAATTAAAAAACCCAATCCAAAAATGGGCAGCTGTGATAAATACAGACTTCACAGACAAAGAAATGCAAATGACAAATAAATACTTGAGAAAATGTTCAACATCACTAGTCATTTGAGAAATGCAAATTAAAACAACATTGAGATTTCATCTCACCCAGTAAGACCAGCTAGCATTAAGAAATGAACCAATTACAAATGTTGGCAAGGCTGTGGAGAAATAACACAGCTATACCCCTTCTGGGTATATTCACTGAACTTCTGAAAACACCATGTCACAATGATATTTGTACATCCATGTTCATAGCATCACAATTTATAATTGCTAAACTGTGGATGCAACACAAATGTCCATCCACTGAGGATTGAATAAAATAATTGTGGTACTTTTATATAATGGAATATTACTCAGCCATAAAGAAAGATAAATTCGAGTGTTTCATAGGTTAATGGTCACAACTAGAGACCATACTCATAAATAAAATTAGTCACACTTGCATGTGTAAGCAATGTGTTATCTCACTTGTGTAAGAACCTGAAAGAGTGAATAAAAACTAGTAGGTATGACAGACATTGTGAAATGAAAAGAAAATGCTCAAAAGTAAATGGCAACTGGGGTGTTGGAAAAGAGAAGGCAAAGGTGGGGAAATTATGTATGTATGTAAATACAAAATAGGTAACATAGTTGTACTATTGTCTTCTATTGCTTTACTGAAAGGAACAGTTAATGATTACCTGTTTGATCAATCTTGTATGTCTTTATTTGCTTCCCTGAGAAACCACTTTGAAGATATCAATAAATGATACAATAACCATTGTTAATTTCCTACAACTTTGTAACTCTCTTTTGTTTGTATTGTTCTTATGCTATTTTGTAAATGGGTGTCTGTTTGTTAATATGTTTTCCTTCTTTTATTTTTTGTAATAAATGAAAAAATGAAATTATGGTCCTCATGACAGTAAGTATAAAAATAAAATAATGAACGGTACACTTATAATATTAATTTAAATTTTCCAAGCTAATCATATTTTCTCTATCTCAATATTAGGCAAAAGGTTGTTTTTAATATCATAAGTTATGCATGTGCATTATTTCTATTAAATAATAAGCCCTGGGATGAGACAAAAATCCACCTAAAGAAATATTTAAATTGCTTGATAAGATATTTATGTTTCAAACTGTTTGAAAGCATGTGGGATGTGTAAAAGATATTACATAATTATTACCTGTCATTTTGTCATGCTTCTCTTTTTCTTCAATTTTTATATTTTGGAACATAAAATAAGAATTTAATTAGTATTTGCCACATGCTACTTAATTTTATGTAAGATTTTGTATAGATAAAAATTCCATGATAATCCCTGTTGCTTTCACTTGTTTTTTACTATATAATAAGGAATGCATAAAGCAAAAAACAAATATATTAATATCCTTCAGTGGACATTAGTTTTAAAGCTGAGTATGTCATATACCCATAAAGTTCACAAATATCAGACAAACTGCCTTAGATTATCGATTTTTTAGAATCCTCGGGTGGAATAATGTTCAGAAATCTTATTGTATATTTATATGAAACCTTTGGTAAAGTTTCCAGTATGCACTTTAAAAGTAATGAATGATATGTTTTTATAGCTAACATAATTATTAAAACTGTTTAAAAGCTTTTACATAGTACAAAAACAGTATTAAACTATTACTTTTAATTATTTCAATATTCACATCGATATACACTCATTATATTGTAATTTACTAGGTACATATTATTCTCATGTTTAGAGAAAATATCAAATGACTCAGTGGTTAAAACCATGATCTCAGATGAAGGTTGCTCGGTCTTGATCTTACACTTATGGGCAATTTACTTACTTTCTGTGCCTTAATATTTCAATCCATATAAAATGAGGATAGTAATTTTGCCTAAAGTAGTTTGTGCTCAGGATTATCTTTGAAGATAAGTTAATGTATAAATATTTCAAAAATAGTCTTTAACCTATTTATTATTTCTCAGAATTTTACTGTTCTTTGTCACTGAAACCTTCCCCTCGCCACTAGGAATTTTGAAGTAAAAGTATGATTTATTGCCTTTTTAAATATGAAGTACCTCCTTGATCACTGTAATTTTTGAGAATAAATATTGAAACAGAAAAAGTAGGTACCTCTGTTTTTACTACAAGTGGATTAGAGAAGAGAGTTTGCAGAATAACACTGAGAAGGTGAGACCCTTGGAAGTGTATAGAAATTCCCTCCAGCACTGCTGTTGTCAGTGTGAAGCCCGCTTAAGTGCACAATTTCATGGTTGACTAGTCATTGTCCTTGGCGAATTTATTTTCAATGATGGTAAAAAGATCATTGGTTTTCCAGTTCCTGCGCAGCAGTCATAAATCTATATGGAAAGTCCCAACTCTAGTCAGGTCTTAAACTTCAGATTACATATGTATCTCAAACACAAGAGTGGAGCAATTCTAAATTCATCAGTGTTTCATAAATGAATTTGAAGATTAATTTTTCAATCAGTGACTAAAGACTAATTGTCCATTCAAATCATCACCTTTTAAATAAGTAGGTGTTTGGAGTCTCCAAATTATAGGAACAGGCATCATGAACTAAAAATAATTTATTTACAGCAAATATGTAAGAATTGTTAGCGCAAGTCAAGATTGCTTTGAATTAAAACTCTTAGCACTTCAAGAGGCTGAGGCATGAGAAGTCTGGCCTGGGAAGTTTAACACCCTTGTAAAGCTTTGTGTCAAAACTAAATGTAGTTTTGTGGTTCAGTGCAAAGGGCCTGGATTTAATCCCAAGTATTTCTTAAACACACACACAAATACACACACACACATGAAATTTTTTCATAATACATCACTTTTTATCACTTTCTAAAGTCAATATTTTTATAAAAGACATGGATATTTTTAGACCTTTGTTAATGCTCTTTTATATAGTCCTCGTACTGAACTACAAGCATGGTAAAAGTCAAAGAACATTGATATTAGAGTGAAACAAGATTAAAAAATTCCTAAATACCTGGATCAATTTTTAACTGTGTGACAAAGCAAACTTATTTTAATGCATGAATCAAGAAATTAGTACTTTGCAACCCACTGTGAACTCTACTTCTTCCTAAAGTTAATGTGTAGTGAGCTCCATAGAGGAGTTTACTTCTTGTACACTTATATAAACAACTAGATACTTTCATTGTTAATCTTTGAAAAATATTCAAACAAATGTTTGACTAGAATGCTTTCATCTCTCAAATTTTTTTCCTTATTACCACTGAGCCACTCAGTCAGTAATAATTATAATTTTTATTAATGTATGCAAGACAAATTAATATAAAGAAAACATTGCTAAGAAAATGCAAATCAAAGATAATGAATCTATTTTAGATAACAGTGCTTCCAGGGCATAAGATAGCAGAGATTCTTTGCTGCTACTCTGCCATTGTTGAGAACCAACTAAGAGTCATGCTTCAAAACCAATGACCTTAATATTTAGTGATACTGAAAAGCACATACTTATTATCTCATAATTTCAATGGGTCTTGACTTGGTGTAAATTAACTGATGATTCTGGCTCTAGATGTTGATGTGGTTGTAGCTAAGATATTTTTATAACGTTCCTCACAATGTCTGAAGAATACTCATCTAACATGACTTGTGGACATGGTTCTTGCAAAAGACCACAGTTCCCCTATCATGTCTTCTTACACAGCAAGTAAACTGCAATGGAAAGCAGAGTGAAAGAGACAGTGGTGTTTTGTCTTGTTTTTATTTGGTTTGGTTTGGTTGGATATATCCTAGTCTCCTCAGCCATGCATACCATTCCTACTTTGGAATTCATTAGAAGCAAGTAACCTTGTTAAACACACCCCTTCACAAGTTTTATACTATTAAAAATCAGCTAGGAACTGGGAATTGTGTTATCAAAACTAGTTCAATATAAACAGCTCATTGTGCATATCCTCAAAGACATCTCCTTGATTGTAGTTCTGCTCAGTCCAAATATTAATGAACTAAAGATGCACATTATTGTCCACTCATACACACCACATACATTGTCAACTGACTTGCATAATTAACACAGATACATTTTCAAAAAGGGATAACAGAGGCTCATAGTACTGACTTTATATTACATATGTATCTCAAACACAAGAGTGGAGCAATCCTAAATTCATCAATGTTTCACAAATGAACTTGAAGATTAATTTTTCAATCAGTGACTAAAGACTAATTTTCCATTCAAATCATCACCTTTTAAATAAGTAAGGTATTTGGAGTCTCCAAATCATAGGAACAAGCATCATGAATTAAAAATATCAGAAAACAAAGCAACCATGTGAGAATTTTAACATATAAGAAACACTGGAAAAGCTGTATTTTTATTGAAAATTATATATTTAACATGACTTAGAAACTAAATGCTGCATATCAAGACCCTAATAAAGTGGCTACATAGAAAAAAAGTCTGGGTGGTCTCAGTACTTTATTTGTAACTGCCATGAATAGGGAAGACTTGCCTGTTCCTGAAGAATGAATGATTAACCTGAGGTTTATTCAGGTTAGGGATAAAATGAAATATTCCTAAGCAACATAAAGGAAATAAATATTGATATATGCTAGACCCATGCACTAAGCTCAAATGTCATATGCTAAATGGAAGAAACAAATCTAAAATAATACATTTTTATTACCAAAGTTGTAAAGCACTCCAAAAAAGCAAAAATATATGGAAATTTAAAAAGAAGTTCAGTTTGAAAGGGCATTGTTTAGTAGAATTGTCGGCAAAGTGCCCCAAGGGAATATTTTGAAGTTATGGTATTTTCCTGAATATTAACATTAGGTTGCTTACATTGATGTGTAAGCAATATACATTGATGTGTATTTTTACCAAAACAAACATAACTTTCAGTTATGACAATTTAAAACTGTGTAAATTATCTCATTAATTAGTAGAACTCAAGAATAAAGCTTTCTAAATTGCTGAATATTTTAAGATTTTTAAATTGCTGAGCTGTATTTATAATTAAATATATCATATAAATATATTCTATAATATCTTATCTAGAGTAAACTAAAAATCTTGCATATGAAAGATTCACTCACCTGAGAGTCAATGACATTTTCTGTGAATTATTCATAGGGACCAGAATCCTGAGATCTTACCAAGGATCTATATTCACATACTTATTTATGCTTGCTCCTATGGTAGAATCAACTGCTACTGCACTGTGAGAATATACATGCCTTTTGTGTTATTAAACTCTGATATATTCTCAAACCCCATAATTTTTAATAACTTTCCTTTAATGATCCTTTTTACCCTTTTTCACTTTCTAGGTAAACTGTTCTTACCTTTTTCCTTAGAATCTCTCACAAATGAAAGAGTTTCTTTATTTCATAATCCTCATATGAGTGTGGTGGAACATATTCATCTTCCAGCTCTTCATGTGCCAATATGAAGAAACTATTTTTAAAAATCTTTAGTTTGGATTTCTTTATGTTGAGGGTACAGTAATCACCTTGGAAACACAAGGAACCTTATGTGAAATAAAGAAGATATTGCCAAGCAATTGAACCTTGATGGTGAGAATAAAACTTAAAAAACAGGGAGAAATATGATAAAGACAAACAAAATACCTTCTCAAGGGGTCATAAACATAAGAAGTAATCAAGCCACCAAGAAATGATTTTGTACAACAGGTCAATTGAAGTAGCTTTGAGCTCAAACTTTGGAATCCAGTCAAACAGCTCTTTATTCTTCTCCATTAGCCAAGCTGAACGTCAGCCAGTCTCTTCAGTTTACCTTAAATGTTTGCCAGGAGTTTTTCCAGATTTCTAAAATTTTAAATGTCTTAACTTCTTTCCCTTAGAGATACTAATTTTTAGAGGTACAATTTCCCTAGCTTAAGTGAAACATTCAGGTTTGTTTCAAAAAATGTGGTGGTATAGCCTCTACTTTGAACATCAACTCATATTTTGGGGGATAGTTTCAACCCCGAATAACTTGTCCACACTAAAACTGGTTAGTGGGCTAATCACTGCATAGAAGTTAGTCATAATGCTGCTCCATGTTATGTCATTGTCTTTCATGTTTTTTTCTTTCTTTTTAAAATAAAAAAGCTATTTTAATGCCAAAGCATAGATTACTTTTAACATATCTAGAACAAAAACAAGTAAAATCATCAAGTAGTGAGAACAAGCTGAAGGGGATGGCATTTATGTGGACAAGAGACCAAGGGCACAGTGTTTAGCCAGAACAATATCACGATCACTTAAAGGATAATTTGTCATCTATAATTTGATTTTTCCATTTCCTGGCCCATACCAAGGACCTGCCTAAACCTTTTATGCATTTTAGATAGCAGAAAAATGAGACAGGGTCTGAAATTGTGAAGATGGTACCATCCGGCAGGCCCTGCCTCACTTCTAGGTACAGTCTTAAAATTATATTTCTAAAATGTCCAATTATTAAATTTACATTACCACCCTGGTTACACAACATGCAACATTATTTTGTTAATTGTTCACAAATGTCTTACGACATCATTCACTGAAGATGTTGTTATCTTTCAAAAATTTTATTCATGTGAATTTCACAACTTCCCCAGAATTGAATGTTACTATATCTTCAAATATTGTTCATCTATTGTTGATTTTATTTTTCATATGCCTTTAGTGAAGATATTTAAATTTGGAAAACCCTAAATGTGACTGAGAGTGTGTTCCAGCTGGTGGACACCCCCACATACTGGAAGATGAAGAGCTCCCCAAATCCACAGGACAGGCTTCTGTGTTTGGGATGCTCTCAGTGTGCTTTTTGGAACTCTTCATCTGTGAATTCATTTGTATAATTTATAATTCGCTTTACTAAAAATAAAACATGTTCTTAATTTGTGAGAATGTCTAGCAAATTCTTGAGTGCGAGGACAGCTTCCTGGGAAGCTGTACGTTATAGCTGCTCATTGAGAAGTTAAAAGGGTTTGTATCTTACAAGTGAACCAGAGAAGCAAGACTGACCCCATAAGCTGTGAGATCTATTCTAGTTATTACAAGCTAGGGTTGTAGTGAGAATTGAGTTATTGAATACATAATTAATATCCACAGAATCAGTGCAACTACTGATGGTGTTAGAAAATACCACATAACAAAGTGTATATAAATCACCAAAATGACTACAGTAATGCAACTGTGCTTATCAAACAACGTCATTTTAATTAAGAAAATACCTTGGGATTAATTTTGTTACATACTCTCTAAGTAATATTATTTTTAAACTTCTAAAAATTTTCCTATTCCCTACTTTTCTAAGGTTGCGCTACCTTGGCATAGTGCTGAAAAGTGTGAAAAATGTGATGATTACTTGTAGATTATTAGTTTTCAGCTCAGATGTTCAAATCATGGGGACCAACTTCAGAATCTAGTGAGTGTAAAACTGGTTCATCATGTTGAGAATATTTTAGTTACAAATTTTGTTGTATATTATGTTTCATTTTGGTATTGTTGATAATTACACAAATTGCAACTTTGACATATATTTTAGCACCAATGAATTTGCTCATTGGTTTTCATATGGCTGATATCTCACCTATTGTTCTATGACTTAATATATCAATATTATATGAAAATATTGATATTATATGCAGTCTTTGCTAGGCATTATTAGAATCCCACTCTATCTAGTAAAATAGTCTACCGGTTGGACTAGAAGAAGAGTTAATTGTATATAGCTTAATTATCAACTGGCAATTTTGTTATTAGAATGCTTTCCTAAATTTCCCAAAAGAGATTTGTAGATGCGTGTGCCGGGAAAGTGTTTTTCTGTTGGTAAAATGTGTATATTTATGTCACTGGGGGCAATCACACATGAGCTGTTGCTTTGTTTATTTTCTATTATATTCTTATGTGCAGATAGGATTATTCTTATTCTCCTAAATTTTATAAAACATCTAGGATTACAAGAATTTCACTTATTACCTGTGGGTAAGAAAAACAAAATAGAAGCATCAGATCAAAGTTACTCTCACAGCAGAAAAGTATTTAATATAATAAGCAGAATGTGTGAGTACATTTCACATTTTTTAAAGTACTCCTTATATCTATCTTTAAATTTTAATATATGTCTGTCTGTTTTCATGTTTTATTTCCCTTTATCTATTTCTAAGGGGAAAATTCTCATTCATAAATACTTCTCTTATCAATATCTACAAACTTAACTTGTTCTAACTGAAAACCTTGCTTACTTTATTAAGGATTTTTAGTAAAAAGTTTTTTAAATTGTGAGGCTCACAGATATCACAGATTCTAATTTTAATAGTTTGATCAAGAACTTCTCTTGGGGAAGTTACATTTCTAGACATATCTGTTTTGCTTAAATTATTTGGCAGATTTTAAAAGAGGCTTTATTTCTATTTAACCATATATAGTTCTTATTATTTCTCATTGCTTTGTTTCTAATTTACAAATCATATTCCATCTATTCTTATTAACACTAATTGTCATATCATTTAAATAGGCTTGAAATAGTAAAGACTATAAATACAGTGAGATTAGCTTAATATTTGGAAAGAGCAATTAGAACAATCATTCTTTAGAAAGATGAGAGATATTTAAATTTTCCTGTAATTTTAGGAAAACTGTTCAAACAGTTCCTCTTTAATTTTAATTTTTTATTTTCTATTTCTATTTTAAAGCGAAAAGATCAAAACCAAAATAACAAAAACAAAGACAAAAATAAATAAAACAACACAAAAACTATAAAAGTGGTGCAGAATTTCAAAACAAGATGATAAGAAAGCAACAATGGCTGTTGTATTACCTATTGTTATCATCAAATATATGTTATTTATGTTATGTAAATATATATAATTAAAAAACTCTGCATGCACATATTCTGGGGATATTTGTGTTACACAACATTTATTATTAAAAATTTCCCAAAAGATGCTTCCCTAAAGCTATTCTATTTCCTAAAACTATTCCCTAAAACTATTCCCTAAAACAGAATTTCAGACAAGGTGATAGAAAAGTAACAATGGTTATTGTATTATACATTGTTTTCTTGAAATTGGTTACTCAGATCAACAAATATAAGCATGTAAGATTGATCAAACAATTAAGCAAACTGTTCCTTTCAATAAAGTAATAGAAATTAGTAGTACAATTATCTTACCTTTCTTGTGTGTGTGTGTGTGTGTGTGTGTGTGTACATATATATATATATATATATATAAACATTTTTCTGGTTCTTTATTTCTTTTCTCACTTCCCTTATCCCAGTTGTTTTATCCTTTTGAGTAGTTTCTTTCCGTTTCACAATATCAGTGATACGTTTTGTTTTTGTTTTTGTTTTTGTTTTTCTCCAGGACTGGGAATCGAACTCACGACCTCATGCTTGCCAAGCTGGTGCTGTCCCGCTGAGCTAAATCCCCACACCCTGTTATACCTTTTAGATTTTATTTACTCTTTCAGGTTCTTTCACTAAGGAGACAATATGATGTTTACACATGACAGTCTGATTTATTTCACTAATGAGTATGGTCTCCTGTTGCATCCATTTACCTATAAAATCCTCAAGTTTATCTTTATAGCTGAACAATTTTGTATTATATAAAAATACCTCATCTTTTTTATCCATTCCTCAGTTGATGGGCATTTGGATTGCTTGCATGATTTAGCTATTACAAATTGTGCTGCTATGAACATGGGTGCATATATATCACTGTGGTATTTCCAAAAGAACTAAAAGCTCTACACTTTTTAAAATATAATTTGATGGAAGTAGTTTACTTTTTATAAGAGAGTGAGAAAAATATTCATATTTCATTTCTTTGGCTTGTCAGTCTGAATTTCAAATCAAAAGAAATTCTGAAAGAAGAGTTTGTCTAAAACTAAGTATTCTAAATTATGGAAATGTACCTCCTAAGAAATGAAAGAAAAATTAGAATAAAGTCATATTTTGAATATAATTTCCTAAGCATTATGACACAAAAATATACTTTTTGCCATAGTTTGGTGACTGTCCCTCAAATATCCATACATTAGAGCTTGGTCCCCAGGTACCGGGAGTTGCTGGGGGTTTGAGAGCTGAGCCTTGGAGGCAGGTCCCAAGGTTTTTGGGGGGGTGCTGTCTGCAGCAATGGTGGGACCCAAGCCCATTCTTGCTTCTCAGCATTTGATGTAAATTTATAATTTAATATCTCCAGTATTTCGTTGGATGAACACTGGTTTCCTGTTATTGTTTAATTTGAAATTCAAGGATAATTGATGGTGTGAAATATTTATAATGTATTTTCCTTATTGTGCATTCACACATATTAATGAACTATTTTCTAAAGTCACATTTTTATTAGGCTGTTAAGAGCCTTTTATACTGTTGTTTGGAAAAGCAATTCTTTGTCAGATATATTATTGACAATATTTTCATGTTCAAAATCTGGGATTTTATTTGAGTTTAAAAATGGATAAACACACCTAATAATATAACCAGAAACAATAATTAATATAATGGCATATTTCCTACTGCAAACAATAAAGAGTAGAATAATATTTAAATGATAACAAAGAGGAAGAAAATATGATTTGAATTTAATTTAAAAGAAGATTTTCAACTGGAAACATGATGAACATAAATTAAATATGGGGCTAGGGATAGAGTTCTGTGGCACAGGGCCTGCCTGGCAAGTGCAATGTCCTGAGTGTAATTCCTGGTAAGAGCTGAATATGTTCTTTCCTTTTGAGCAGTTTCTTTGAAGTGAGGGGGAAAAATATTTCTATAAAATACATATTTGTGTGCATATTCATACACACACACACACACGATAGCTAAGATAATTGTAATACTAATTTCTATTGGTTTATTGAAGGAGACAGTGGCCAGGGGATATAGCTTAACGGCACAGGGCATCCCTACCAAGCGCAAGGTCCTGAGTTCCATTTCCGGTACCAAAAAAATGAAAGAAAGGAGCAGTTAATGCATAATTGCTTGATCAATTTTGCATGCCTATATCAGGTAATCTGAGCAACTTCTTTGAAGATAATGATATGTAATATAATAACCATTGTTCACTTCCCATCATCTTGTTTTGAAATTCTATATCATATTTATTGTTCTTTTATTCTCTTTTAATTAAAAAAATTAAATATGTTAATATAAAAAATTTGCTGGACTTTTTCTGTAAAGGAGAACAAAAGGATGATTAGATGGAAGGTAGTCATGCATTTTAAAGGAAGTTTTTTCTCCTTTGTCAATTTTTATTAGAACATTTTTTGCCTGTTTATTTCTTTGGGCATGCACGCGTGCACGCATGTGTGTGCGTGTGTGTGTGTGTGTGTGTGTGTGTGTGTTTTGTTTGTTTTCTTTTTTGTTAGTCTGCAGTGGTGAGGATAGAACCTTGCCAAATGCTTACCACCAAGCTGCATCCACAGGACTATATACGATTTTATAACTGTAAGCCAAGTCATAAAAAAGTGAAATTTTCATGCTGCTTACACAGGATGATTTCAACAGTGGTATACTGGTATAGGAGACAGAAAATAGAGTCTAATGTACAATAGAAGAACCAGGATTTAATTGCAGAGAGTCTATAGAGACTGTCCTTCTGCAGTATAACAAAAAAGACAATTGTAAAAGAGAACAGATTTCTAGTCACAGAGGTGGGCATGTGAGCAGATTCTCTTCAACTTGTTTCCATTTCTCAATGAAAAAAAAAATAGGGTAGGAAATGACGTGCATACATTTAGAATCGAATAGAGAAATTTTGATATTTGTTGACCAAAAGAGTTGAGATGTGAATAAGATTTAGCAAGATAACAAAAAGCAAATTTTCCTCCATTGTGATGTCATATGTAGACACATTTGTTAGTAAATATTCATATACAGTGGTACAGTGGTTCATTTTACTCAATTCTTTCCATCATAATGGTTGCAAACCTAACTGGACAAGAACTGAATCAAATTTCTCCACAATGTCAACAAGGAACCTAATCACTGGATGTGATTCAGTTCTTGAGCAACTTGGTTTATGACAAGAATGCTGGAAAGAATCAAGTTTGTAGACCAAGGTACCACTGTACATGTGTTACTCTTATTTATTAAAGTATGGATATTTACTATGTGAAAAGTTCTATCTAACAAATAAGGTTTTATTACAGAAATAATAGATGTGGAAGATAGTAATACAGACAGCACAATTGCAGATTATGGGACCACTGCCCTCCACTCACCCTTAACCAGGAAATGCCCTAGAACCAGTCTTGACTCAATCTCAAGGCTTACTGCATGATGGTGCACACAAGGAAAACAGGACCCCAAACTCACCTCAGAAATTTATACAAATTCTGAACCAAGACACAGGCACAGTAGACCTCCCCAGACCTACCAGCAAAAACCAGAGTAATTTTTCTTCCCCTAGACCACAGGGAAAGTCCCTGCATATGGACTGCATGGATAGAATAATAACACAGTGAATCACAGAACCGGACATGTGCAATAGAAGCAACAGCAAAGAGAATTCACCTTTCAGTCAGTGACGCTACCAATCATGCTCTGGACAACTCTGATAGCAGATAAGGTACAGTGGGCACAGCATTTAAGCTCCTCTACCAATATCCTCAGGGCTGGTGGCATTTTTCCTTCACCAGCAAGAGCAAGCTCATGGGAAGCGCACTTTGGCATGAATAAATTTTGTGACTGTCTCCATGCCCTAGTGTGGTATGTTCAATTCTGTTTCACACAAGAATCTCAGAACCATTTCCAAGTCCAAAATCCATATTGACACCTTGGTGTACACACCCAGGAGGTAAGACCTAGGGAGAAATTTTATTTTTCTGTCTCTTTATCTTTTCTCTCTTGTTTTTACATGGTTGGTCACTCATTGTGAGCATAGATCAGATAAGACGCTCTAGGGTATCTGTGGCTTGAAGACTCAAGTAACAGAATAATCTTGTCACAGAACTGTACACTTCTTTGCTGTGCGAGACACCAGAGAATTCCCCTGCATCACACAGATCTGCATTCTGTGTGTGCTCAAACCTCTGCTTCTCCTCCTGTGAACCTTTGCAGCTTAGCACCCTTACAGCACCTACAGCCTCTTGAGCCCGTTGAAAAATAAGTGATTGAATGTGAAAGCACTGAAGGTCAGACACCACTTGTTTGTACCCTCTAACTAGAAATGGGAAGAGGTATAAGGAGTCCCTGTCTATTTATTTTTTTGCTCATACTATGCTGATTTTATCACTGTAACTTTGCAGTATAATTTAAGATCACGGATTGGAATGCCTCCTGATTTGTCTATGTTGCCCAGGATTCCGTTTCTATTCTAGGTCTCTTCTGGTTCCAGATGAATTTTAAGAGTGTTTTCTCTACTTCTGTGAGGTATGCTAATGGTATTTTTATTGTGATTTCATGAAATATACATAATAATTTTGGAAGTATGGCCATTTTCACTGTGTTGGTTTTTCCTATCCAAGAGCAAGGGATATCTTTCCATTTTCTGATGTCCTTTTCTATCTCTTTTTTCAGGGTACTTTAATTTTCATAATATAAATCTTTTACTTATTTTGCTAGATTGATTCCTAAGTATTTAATTTTTGGTATTGTGAAGGGTTTGCTTTCCCTAATTTCTCTCTCAATAAGTTTATTGTTTGTGTACAAGAATGCTATTGATTTTTGAATAATGATTTTACATCCAGCCATGCAACTGAATTTGGTTACCCACTTTAGGAGTCTTTTGTTGGACGTTTTGAGGTCTTCTGTGTAGTGTCATGTCCTGTGTGAATAATGATATTTCACTTCTTCCTTTCCTATTCTTATTCTTTTTGTTTCTCTCTCTTGTCTAATCGTTCTGGCTAATGTTTCCAGAACTATGTTTAAAGGTAGTAGTGATTCTGGACATCCTTGTCTTGTTCCTGACTTTAGAGTGAAAGCTTTCAGTTTTTGTTCATTTAGTATGATGTTGGCCATTGGTTTGTCACAGATGGTTGTTATCAGATTGAGATAAAGATTATCTATTCCAAATTCCTGTAGGTCTTTTTTTTTTTTTCACGAATGAGTGCTGGATTTCATCAAAAGGATTTTCTCTATCTATTGACATAGCCATGTGAGTTTTGTCTCTGACTCTGTTGATATGGTGTATTACATTTACTGAGTTGCATATGTTGAACCATCATTGCATTCCTGGATTAAATCTCACCTGGTCATGATGTATGATCTTCTTGATGATTTGTTGAATTCTGTTTGCTAGTATCTTATAGAAGGTGTTTGGTTGTTGTATTACACATTGTTATTTTCAAATTGGTTACTCAGTTAAACAAATATAGGCATGTAAGATTGATCAAACAATTAAATATTAACCGTTCCTTTCAATAATTGCTCTCCATTTTCATATGCCACTTGTATTTTCTTCTCATTATTTTATCATTACCTAAAATTATGCCAAACATGTTTGTTTCCATCTCTCCCCTCCATTAAAACAATGGTGAAAGGGGCTGGGGATTTAGCTCAGCGGCAAAGCGCCTGCCTTGCAAGCACAAGGTCATGAGTTCAGTTCCAGGTACTGGAGAAAAAACAAACAAACAAAAAAAAAAAATGGTGAAAGACAATCATGCTGGTTCATAGGATTTAATCAGAAACATTAATTTTTTTTGTATTTATTTACTATGACAGTGATGGAGTTTGAATTTAGGGCTTCTTGTGTACTAAGCGTATGCTGTACCACCACACTATTGTCTCAGACCCAAGATATCTTTACATAATAAGAGAATAGACATTATAACAAGATCAATATCAATAATGTATATGTATATGTTTACCTATATGGACATATACATGATATAAACATATGTAGATACATGTATGCATGTGTATCTTGAAAATAATTTGAATATCTACATTTGGTAATCTGTAAACAGTATTAGCATTTAGTAGAAATTATTAATGTGCAAGGTCATGAGTTCAATTCCCGGTACCGGAAAAAAAACAAAAACAAAAACAAAATTTAAAAAAAAATAGAACATATGCAGCGAAAAATTTTAAGACTCAAGGGTTGCTGCATCAAGGGGAGGCTGAGAGGCTCTACTTCCCTAGTTCTGTTTCCTCACCCTGGCAAGAATGCAGAAGGTGAGACAAGGCTGACTAGAAGCTACAGATCTCTGTGGCACAGGATGCGGAACTCAAAAATGAAAGTAACATGAACCAAGGGTTTACTCATAACATTGTAGAATCAGAGATTTCCAAACAGCAGTGAATTGTGTGGCGGAGAGATGAGCTTCTCAGCCGGGTGTCTTGGCCTTCTCTGTACTTATAGGGGTAAGCTGATCTCTAAAATCTCTAAAAATCACTGATTGGTATACATTAAGACAATCATGGTCTTAACCGTTGTTTGGGGGGAGAGGCAACATTCTAGCTAAGGATCTAGGGACATATAGGAAAAGCCTGCAAAGTTTCCACAAAGGGCAACCTCATCAAGTACACCATATCATGAGTAAGCATGTGGTTATCTCCTTGTGCTAGTCACCTGTGTAATGCTTATGCTGCCTATTTCGCCCTTACTGAGCCTACAAAGTGTAGATTTTTTTTAGGCTGCATATTGTTTGCACAATATATATTATACTATATATTATTATATAAATTGCATTTACACTAAATTTAGTTTATATAAAATATTTTTGTAACAAAACCAAATAAAATCCAGAAATACATTATATTCTGAAATACAAATACCTTTTTTAGTTTTCCTTATTACAATATCATTGCTTAATGTTTTCTTTTAAGAGGAGAAATTTTGAAACTTGAATTCCTGCAGCAGGAACATATGTCAAAGCTAATAAAATATATATGTGTTAAAGAAGACATTTTGTTTGTTTGTTTTTTGTTTTTCTTCAGGTTCCAGGAATTGAACTCACAACCTTGCGCTTGACAGGCAGGCGCTTTGCACTGAGCTAAATCCCTAGCCCCTATATTTTAATGACAAAGCTGATAGTAAGTCATGGAAACATTCTGTCTTTAGAATCTCACCAGTACTGTCTTTCTTGTGGTAACGGGGAACAACTAAGATCTTCATTTGAAAATAGTATGTTTCTCATTAATTAACATAACAGACAGTATTTTGTATTTGGCCTCTATTGATACTTAATTTTTTAGTAATTCATGTTTTCTTGAGGTGTGTACATGTAATATGTTTGAGTAACTATTTCACAAATATTATTCATACAGAAGAATAATTTTGAAGTGTGAAAATATTGACCATCTCTTTGTTCATCTTTTAAATCAGGTGCAAAACTCAGTTATCCCAATATCTTGTAATTGCTTGGCAGCAGGTAACAAACATCTGCTCATAGAGAAGTTGCTTTTGAATTAGTAATCAAAATACATAATGTTTTTGTAATTTTACATGCTATATGATCCAGTAGGTCTAACACTTCTGTGTTGTATATCAAGATACCACAGTCTCTGAAACTGACAAACTGCTATAAAAAGAACTGCTTGTGTTCTTGAATATAAAAATGTTAAAACATTAATCATTATATATAACTGTATATGTATATATAATAAAAGATATATTCATATAAATACATATGTAAAGAGAAACTGTTAAAGGTAATGCTTTGAACCTGATGTCTACAGCATGTAAGTTTGAATAACAAAAACTCCTTTTAAGTGAGTTCTGAGAATGTTTGCATAAGCAAGCTTACTTCATGTATTATAGATTTACTCTATAAAAGCAGAACATGCAATAGAAAGAGATTATAATTTGAAAATATTGTTTCACTGGTATGTATTATTTTAAAAAAAGACTATTCTTTAGATTAAATAATGTGAGTTTACCATATAATGCAGCAAAGCTCTTGAGGAAATTCTGGTGCATTCCTGTAGGTTTTCCATAAAGAAAAATGGGCTGATGGTGCTCTAATATAAAGTCTGGTATATTTATAAGAATTCAAATCTTTAGTGACATTTATATTGTTGAAACGTTGCAGAAGGAATCTGTTATATACTGAGATATTGTTGTATTATGATCATGTAATATAAAATTGCATTTAGAGTTGCAAAGTATTTACCAGAAAGAATGTTCCTAACATAAGAATCATAAGTTGCAGAGGGGATAAATTCAGGGCCAATCATATTTGCAGTTTGTTTTCATCCAAACTATTCTTTTTGTTTTGCTGTAATTCAGATTATTATTGGTTTATATTTGTTTTGTTAGCATTGTAGTAAGGGTGTCTTCCATTGAAACTCTTTAATCTTGAATAAATGAAACGAGACAGGTTACTTAATATCTTCAGAAATACTGTCACAACAAACAGTGCAAATATTTTTTGAAGCCTAAAGATTTGTGTGTTCAGTGTGTAGTTGTATTCAGCATGTGAAGAATGTCATGATTCAATTTGTGAATTACATCTGTTTGGTGTTTCGGGGGGATGGTATGTGTGTTTGTGTATGTGTTTTGCCCTAGGGTCTCACAAGTGCCTGTGCAACCCAGGTAAATGTTCTATCAACAAATTACATCTCCTGCTGCAGTTTTAACTTAATTTTAGGCACATGTCATTAATACCAAGAATCCAGTATTTTTGACCTATTAATTAGAGTAAATTGTAATACAGGTTTGTTTGGTTTTTTTTTTGTTTGTTTGTTTGGTTTTTTTCCTCCGGTACCGGGAACCGAACTCACGATCTTGCGCTTGCCAGGCAGGCGCTTTTGCCGCTGAGCTAAATCCCCAGCCCCTGTAATACAGGTTGAGCATCACTAATCTGAAAATTCAAAATCAAAGTCACCTCAAAATCCAAAGCTTTTTGAGCATCAGCATGATGCCAGAGTAGAACATACATATTTTAAAATATATATAAAATAATTTTCAGGAAGTGTGTATAAGCTGTGTATGAAGCAAATAAATTTTGTTTTCAGATTTAAATCCTGTACCAAGTATCACTTTATATGTCTACTTTATAATATCACCTTTCTCAAGGTCCTGTAACAAAGCTCCGTACTTGGCGATGTGAATCCAAGTAAATAAATTCTGTTACAGAGGCTACATATCTAAGTCCAGCAGAGTCATATTCCCTCAGGTGGATCTGGGAAAATTCCTTTCCCTTGTCTCTTCCAGTTTTTGGTAGTTTCAGGAAGGGCAAGCTTGACATTTGAACATGTACTTTTAATTTCCGTCTCATCTTCATGTTTCCCTGTCCTCTATAGATCTGTATCCAAAGTTCTTCTACCTTTCCCTTCATAGGTTGCATTTAGGATCCCCTCAAATGCCAAAAAAGTACATACTCTAATCATATATGTTTGTCATATATGGTAATAGACATTATTTTGCCATATTAAGTGGTACTGAAAGTTTGGGGAGATATGAATATAAATCTGTCTTGTGAGGTTAGGGAACACTTTAGTCTACCGCAGTTAGCAATTTCATTTCCATAAGGATTTGAAAAACATCATCAGAACATCCCACATCAGGACCTAACTATCCTCCTACATAGATTAATTGAGTTAAGAAATTCATGATTTATTAAATTTATATTCAACAATATTTGATAATACTTATAAGCACATAAGTCATTAAAGCAGCACAATGCTTTTATTCTATCATGGCAATCATGCAATGCTGACCATCTCACTGGCACTATATTCAACTGTGTGGCAGCATAGCCCCTCTTCAATGCTCCAATGCGATATTTTGGTACATGATGAAGAATGTCTCATTCCTCTGACTGATGAGAGATTATCACAACAGTGGTGGCTTCAAATGATTGAAATGTGTTTTCTCACACTTTTAGAGGTGAGATGGTCAAAGTCAAGGTGTTGGTAAGGCCCTGCTCTTTCCAGGGGCGATGGGAGAGAATTTGTACCTGAACTTTACTGCTAGTTGCTGACATCCTTTGTCTTTTCTCACTTATGCCCACTGCTCTCCAATGTATTTATCCTGTCTCCCCTTCTGTGTTTATCAAATAACTCTTTCGTTTACTTAAAAGAACACTTTTGATTGGATAAAGGATCTAAGTGGATAGACCAGAAAATTATTCTGATGTCACATTTATAAAAATTTTGTCGCACACCATATACTTTAGTTTCCGGGTATTAATCTGTGGACATACTTTAGCAGCCCTTATAACATACCATAATATATATCAGGGAGCACTCTGAGAAGCACTAAGCACTTCCACTGAAAAGCATCTTCTGAAGCTTGCTCCACCTACTGCTGCTCCGCAGCCTCAGCCCCCTTCCAGGGCCCAACGCACTTTTTCTTCAAGGCCATGACTTGTCTGTGATTTTGCTGCATTTTCAGTTCTCCCTCGGACTTCTTTGATATGAACGATTGCTTTACTATACACATTTTGAATCAACTCATTCTTCTGAAGGTCGATTTATAGTTCTGGCAGTATAAATTCAAATTTTTAAATTTTATTTTACCCTTATTTTATGTGTCATGGTACTGGAGATTGTACTTGGAGGCTTCAAACTGAGCTGCATCCCAACCCTTTTTAGTTTTGGGGATCATGCTAAGCTGTTAAATTGACTGGATGGGACTCGAACTGGCAATCCCTTGCCTCTGTCTCCAAGCCTCCTGGGATTACAAGTGTCCACACCCTCATCAGGTTTACAATTTCAATTACTGATATAGGATATCAAAACATGCTGAGTTTCAAAACGTGCCTGTCTTGAATGATATGAGTAGAGATATGACTAGAGAGAAAATTTGATATTATTTGAAAAACTAAAAGATAAATAATATACTGAGGATATTACATGTATGATAGTTTTCTTTGGAAAAGCATGACAATTGAGTCAGAAATTCTATCACAAAATTATAGCATGGATGGAGAAATCTTCGCGTGCAACATTGCTACTTGATTTTGAAAAAATAATTTTACTATTCTCAGGCTTAGTTTTTTAATTTGTATAGTATGTTTAGATCCATTATACCTGAAGAAATCAAGATTATTATAAGGATTTGTTGAATGAACACAGACAATTAGTGAAAAACACATAATCCTAGTCTTGGTAGATCGGTGATTATTTCACTGCAGGAAGAGAAATGTTTCTATTCTAGGGCTGCAAAAAGAGATACAGCCAGGAGCTTGGAGCTAAAGTGCACTGCAGACATTTTCAGGAACAAATACCAGTGCTATAGGCAGCCGAGGTTTATTCAGATGCATATGTATGCATGTGTACACTTATTAACGCCATGTATATTCCTGTGGGTAGTTTTAAAATTAGGTGTATTTTTAAATATTTTAAAATCTAAAGATAAACAATGCCTTATGACTGCAAATTAAATCTACCTACTAAATTATGTATTGTACTGGTAACATTAACTTGAGAAAAGCCTTCCTTTAGACACAGCAAATAATCTGAACTCTGCATGGCTGAGGTTTTTTCCATGCCCATTTTTGTGGTGTCCAAGTATCAGGCGAATGATTTAGTACATCTTCCTCGAGCTACATCCCTTGCAAAGCCATCCCTTCACTCCAAAATGGCTCCACGCCTGCTTGGATTTTCTTTCATGTAATTAAATTAGTAAGTTATCTAAAATTATTATTTATAATGTTATATTCTTGTGATAAGATAGATTTAATTAAATTTGTGAATCTATCACACTGGGAAAAAAATGTGATTTAAGACCTTTCCAAAGGAAAAATATGGAGCTCAGCTTTAGAAAATGGTTTTATTTACAAAAAAAATATTTACTGTTATATAAAATCAGGGAGCACATCTATAGAAATAGATTGATAACACAATAAGATTGAGTTTAATGTCTTTATAGACTCAGAAGAAATATATTCCTAGTTGGGGAAAAGCAAAGGTATAATGTTAGGAAAAAAATGTATCACTTAGCCCAGTAGCCATACCAAGGTCACAAAGGACAATGTATAATTTGGTGCCATCACCTCAAAAATGTGTTGATAATCCTGAGCATTGTTCTAGGATTGCTTCAAGCATCTAAATATTTCACTGGTCTTTCAATGCTTTCAGGCCCATATAAACAGATATTTGCATGTCCTCAAAGGGTGAAAACAAATTACTGCTCTATGTTTTAAAATGGAGCAATCATTTTTTATAGACAGGGACAAGTATAATTGAGCTTTCTTTTTTGGCTAGCACAACTCATCTAACAATTAAAAAAAAAACAAGAATAATTTTACAGTATTATAAGGAAAATGAGAGAGGGTACACATTTATCTATTTAAAAATTGATGTTTTCCCTAAATGCTTGGACATTCCTTTGAATACTTAAATTTTGGGGAAAATCAGTGTAATGCTTATAAAGCTTTAAGCATTGGTATTTGATTACTAATGCAGTTTTTTCTTAAATCACTAGTTCTTGGATATTTTTGATACCATGGAAAACAAAGAAGTCTCAAGTTGATTTTGAATGTAGTGATTTCCTGTCTTATCATACAGGCTCATTTGATCTACCCTTCAAGTCTCTGTGAGAGAACTCAGTCTTGGAAATGTCCTACCAGAGCACTTGCACCATGACAGACTTGAGCTGTGGCTGAACATTTAAAGAGTTTTCATTCCCTTTGCTCAGTGTTAATGAGAATTCATACTTATTCTATTATGTCTGTGAACATGGGAGGTAGTCTCTGTTAGAAAAATATTTTCAGTGATTTTTAATATTAAATAATATTTTACTTTCTGTACTAACATTTTAAAATATAACATGGCCAGATTATTTTTGTCTGTGTATTTTATTCATGAAAAGTGAAAGGTCTAGAAAGATATATTAAAATGCAAAAAGTCTACTTTTCATTTTATCTGTTTTGTGACAGTTGTATATTTTGGTTTTAAAAATCTGACTTCTGATTTTTTATAAGAGCTTAATCTTAGTTTTACATAAGATGTTATCATTTGTCACTTTGAGGATCTCAGCTTTAGTTATTTAAAATGCATGCTATTTTCCTAGCATCTTATCTCTTTCCTTGGAGGATTGTTACATTTACTTTTCCTTTACACTATTGGCTTCCCTAAAATGACAAGTAATTTTGTATTTCTAAATAGGAGCCTCTACTGACACATGTTGTTTACTTACATGATAGATTTCCCTAGTGGAAGTAACATGTTTTATACCTCTGACGAAGATTAATGGAACTCTACTCACAGTGACTCAGTGGTGTATAAGCATAAGTTATATCAAATTTGGAGTAGAAAAAAAAAAAAAAACACCTCCTTAGACTGCAGATAACTACTACTGGAGGGCAGTGTGCCCAGGATTTATTATAAGTCCTAGAACTACCTTGAGTATCTGAGAGGCAGATCGGTGTCTATATAGGTTTATACAGGGGAAGCAAAAACAAGTTCATAAGACACAGATGTGTCTTAACCTTTTATTTACTCTATCGAGAGCCTCAAAGCCATTAGTTTAAGACAATAAACATAAAACAAAGCAAAACAAAACAAAAACAAACCCTATCGTCTGACTACCTCTAAATTTGGAGCTAACCCAAACTTGATCTGAAGGTAAAAGTTAAATGATCACTTTGTGTTTTCTTTTTTGAGGCTGAGTAGGAGGAAATCTATTTTGCTTTTACAGAATATGGATTTTTACTTCATTGAAATTGACTATCTTTACCATCATCACCATCACCATTTTTGTCATATTTTCAGAAATACTTGTTGTAGAAATACATTTAGGATTTCTCAGCAATGAAATTTGTAGTGATTTAAAAAAAATTAGAGGTTTTAGTGGGACTTTAGTGCGAGAAGTAATAATCATCTATATTCAGTCAATCGTCTTTGATGAAAGATAGCTACTGATTTTTAAAGGAAATTGCCAGAGCTTGGATCTGGACTGTCCTCACAGATTCATTTGTTCAAAGCTTGTGTCTCAGATTGTTGCCCAGGGAGGTGCTAGGTTCTATTGGAATGTCTTCCAGTCACTGGGGACAATTTTGAACGGGTACTGTGTGTCCCAGTCTTATCCTGTTCCACTTTTTTTCCCTTTGATCATTAGATACGCAGCTTCACTCTGCCATCCCCTCCTCCATGAGCTGCCTCACCACAGTCTGGAAAGCCGTGGTGGGAGACCAGTGACTGGAGTGAAATTCCCAAACTGTGAACTCCAACAAAACATACCCTAACCCTACAAATTAATTCGGCCAGGTGTTGCTTACAGCAACAGAAACTTGACTAGCACAGAAGTCACGAAAAGCAAGCATTAACATAAATTGAAGAAATTATATTAGGTTTTAGAAGTTACCCAAACAAACTTTGCCAACTGTAATGCATTTTGTAACACCAAGTTATTTTTAGTTTTATTCAGTTCTATTCAATATTGTTTCTAGTTTTCCATAAGAAAAAGGGTTATTTATCCTTAGTACAATTTGGAATTCCAGATATTTCTGATTTTCTTTGCTTGCCCAACAAGCTGGGAAATAATTATTTTTGATTTAATTTCAGTTTGGTGATGTAAATTCAGAATGCTAGTAAAAGAAAAACCGTTTCTTATTCTTTATCCTATAGGTATGTTTGTATGACTCATAAATTGTTTACCTTAGTTATTTTTCACCTTTGTAAAACTTGGATATTTTATTACATATCTCAAGTTTAAGCTTTTTTTACAATAATTCCATCAATCTTGCAGTAGTGAATAAAATTCAATTATCTCACAGTAAGACTTACCGGAACTAATGAAAGCTTACACTTTGGAAAAGCAGCGTGATTCTCATTTTGCAATAGGTGTTACCACTCTTTGTCATGGGCCAAACTGGGTTAGTGGAGTAAAATGGAACCAGTTGCTATTAGATTGCATGTTTGCCTTTATTAGAGAGTCAAATGCAACATTTATAAAAGAATAAATGAAGGAAATTATAGTAATGGTATCAATATATTCTCTTAGTTTTTATATGGAACATATCCGTTCTTATCGAGAATATATATGTCTAGGTTTACATATAAATGTATTTCTTTTTCATGAAGAAAGATATTGAGACTTTTAAACAGCAGAAGAAATACTTTGCTTTTAAAGCAGTAATGTTAATTCACGTTATGTTCAAATATTGCTCTATAGAGCAATAAAATTAAGAAAGTGACATTGTTCTCTGCATGCTATTTTTTAGTATTACTGAAAATTACTTTTCTTCTGGAATTGACTGTCAATTAGTAACCACCAGACGGTAGCCATCTTCTCAGTTTTCAATTTTACTGGAAATAATTCTCATATAATGCTGCTCCTTTAACAAGCACCTTTACTATGCGAGACGCACATAAAAGTAATTAAATTTAATAGTCTCATTGCTTTTAAGCAAAGCCATATGGTGTACTTAGATTGCAAATTCTAATTGAAGTCAATGAGATTTTATGTCGAAAATACTTCTGAAAATGTAGCTGTGTAATCAAATATATATACAATGCACGACTTTGTCTTGACAGAAGCATCACCCAATAACTTTTTACATTGTCCTTTTCATGCATACTCTAGATATTATAGCCAAACTATGTCTTCCCATGAAAAATAACTTTTAAATTAATGATAATAGTTGCTCATGTATGTCCAATGCATCTTTTTCATTAGTCCTTCATCTAAGTTTTAATATTGCAATAATCCCTGGAACTGTGTCTTGGATTACAAGAGCACTATGTAACTGAGACATTGCTTAATTCATTCACATTTATTTTTTCTATTATGCACTATGAAATGAAAGCTCCATAAAAATGCTGTAGTGCAGTGGAAAAACTGGCAAACAAACTTGGAAATGGCTTTAGCCTTATTGTCTTCCCTTATTTTGAACGAATGTTCAGAATTTTGTGTTCCTAATGTAGGAGAGAGAGATGTACAAAGCAAGTCAGAGAAATATGTGGGCAAGGAGGGTGTGGATATACTAAACAATGTAGATTGCTGGAATTACCAAAGAAGGGCAATACTAGGTCTTAGCAATGTCAAACAGTAGGCTGTATTTCACATTCATTTTAGGGAATATCATGGGTAGAGAATACCATACCATATTCATTTTGGAGAATGCCATGTGCGAATGTCACAATTTAATTACTTTTATTTGAGTATTGCCTGGAAAAGGAGCCATGTTATATGAGAACTATTTCCAGTAAAATTGAAAACTAAGAAGATGGCTACCATTTGGTGGTTTTGATTTTCTTCTGGGAAATATGAAGAGTTATAGGGTTAAATAAGTTTTCAAGGCTCTTATCCTATATATTCACTGTCCCAATCATAGAATCAAACAGTACTGGTTCTCTCTGATATTGGAAAATGACACTAGAAACTAATATCTGGAACTGGGTGTCTTCCTTTTACTGGAATTTTCATTTAGGCACAAATACTTCACAAATGAGAGAATACACTTTATAATAACTCATGTATAGACAGGCACCTATATTAAGCTAAATGTGACTTTAGACTGGTACCTTGAACTCAAATACTTAACCATATTATTTTTTCTTGGTATCTGAAACTTCTCCGTTTTGCAATGACAAAATCTTCACAACTTGCCATATGTTTAATTATTCAATTCTAATGTAAATGTGTAATTATTTAATCATTATTAATATGTATTTGTGAATATGTGAGTTTAAAAACAAATTACTTAAAATATTTGGTGAAATATTCCTCAAGATGTTTGGGAAACCAAGTAATAGTAAAACAATACATAAATATTTGGTATTTTTGCTAGAGTCATTTGTATTTGATATAAAATAGAGCTATCCCCTGATGGACTAGGTCACCTCTATATTTATCACCAGGCTTGTCTCAAAGTCTTGTTATTTATTTTGGCAAAGAATAATATGGATTATATCATTATATCACATCATTTAAGATTTTAAATTTTTCTGGTGACATGCAGAACAAGCTAGGTTATTTTTTGATGTGTGTAGATTGACAGCTGTATTTATTTTAAATGGTTACTATGAAAACATAAACTTGCATATGCTCCTGTTAATCTAAAATTATTTGAGCATATTTCATAGTTACCATCCAGATAAGTACACCCTGAGGACCTAGAAAGAAGGGCCTGGGAGTATCATTCCTCATGGCTTTTTTGCACTATAATTGTTTCTTTGATTCTTGGCCATTCGGCAACTGTATGTGAGTATGTTCTATTCAATCTTGGTATGTAATAAAATGACATGTCACAGAGACTCACTTGACTATATGTGAAGGACATTGTCATTCTTTGCTTTAGTCTTATGCCAACTCAGTCGTTGTGGCATAACTGGGGCCCAGGATAAAAGAGACCTAAGACTATGAGGTCTTAATAAAGACTTCTTTCTCTTCCAATCTTTCTTCCCAATCACATATCTTATCTATCATGCTCATTATATTTCACACAACTATCTCTTAGGATGTTGGCAAATTTCCCTGGGACAAATCCTTATTCAAGTTCACTAGCTCTTCCTGCACATGCAGTATCTCTCAACAGAAATAATATGTCCCGAATAGAAAGTACAAAGTGGAATTGACATTGGAGTGATTAGGGTAAAGTGAGCAAAAACAGACAACTATTTACAAGATCAAAATAAAATTATTTTATTGGGATGTTGCCAACAGATTAAATATCTAGAAAAGTGAAAGATCAAATAGTTCCAAATATTTGCTTATGCTGTGTTTTTCCAGAAGCATGAGCAATAAAACAAATGATATTTTCCACTTGCAAGTTATGTAAATTTTAACTTAGCTTTTCCTATGGTCTTGGCCAATACTGAATTTCTTTTAATTAACATCCTTTCCCAATTAACAATACAAATTCAGATTAATAGATAGGCTAAATGATTGGTCCTATGCTACATTTTGGACTTGATCAGCTTTCTTTCTAACATGTTTTTATTTGTAGGTTGTAAAACTTAGCCACTACTATTTTTCCACTGACTTTAATTTTATGGAGCTATTTCAATTACACTTTTGTTAAGCTTTATTTTGTTTTGAATTTGTTTACTTTTAAATTTAAATCTTCAGTGTGCTGATTTCAGCATAACTAGTTAATGTCTTATCTCAATTATTTTACAAAACTATAAATTTTCTTAATATTTTTCTTTTAAAAAAAACAAAAACTGGACATAGTGGTGCATGCCTCTAATCCTAGCACCTAGGAGGCTGAGGCAGGAGGATCACTGCAAGCTCTAGATCAGCCTAGGATACATAAGTGAACTCAAGACCAGCCTGAACTGCATAGCAAGACCTTGTCTCAAAAAAAAATGTAATTTTTCTATTCATGTTAATTAAAATATAATAGTAAATTTAGTTTAAGAAATTTGTTTAAATGTAGAAAACTCAAATTCAAAAATTTTTATTATTTGCTTTATTATTTTGTTGCTTTATTTTTCTTTCTTTGATAAATCTTGCATATATGTTCTGAAAATCTTTGCATGATGACTTTACTCCTGTAGGATCATACTTAAAATAGTTATGATAGATCATACTTAATATAAATCAACTCAGAGAAAAACTTTGCACTCATATTAAATATGGGAGCTTCTAAATGACTAAAACCATGTTATAATACATATTACAACATATGTAGGTGAAACACCTCAACTTCTCCTGATTTAAGATATAGGCCTTTGAATTATGCACAAATGCTGCAAGAAAGGTAGTTCAGAATTAATATTTCTGTCTCCACCAAAATTCATCTGTTGAAAACTAATCCCCAATAGGATGTTTTTAGCCACCCACTGGAGGCATTTTCAGGGTTACAAGGATAACAACAATACATGAGAGCAGGTCCTCGCTTTTCTATCATGAGCAAACAACACGAGAAGATGGGCCATCTGTAAATTAGGCCTCTCATCAAGAGTCTAACCATTCTAGCGCCCTTATTTCTGCTTTCCACCTCCAGAACTCTGAGACCAAGAGGTAAATGCATACTGTTTAAACCACACAGGCTACAGAATTTCACTATAGCAGCCTAAACTATCCAGAAATGTCTTCATACTTTGGTGGAAAGTCTATAACCTCAGGGATTATTGATGACTACAGCTCCAATTCCTGTTCCTTCTTTGAGCTACTTTAAAATAGAATTGTTCCACTTTTCTCTTTTCATGCACAAGCTATTCATATATTTCCAAATGAAGCAAAATATTACGAATTGTTTTTGTGCAGTGCTAGATATCCTCTTCACAATCCACTGCAAGTTTTTCCCTGTCCTTTAAAGCAGATAATGTCTGAGATAACATGATTTGTGATGCGCTTTTCTCCTGCACCCTTGCTACCATGCTGTTTCCTACATGCTGTGTGGATATCATTATAGCCATTACAGTTATATTAATATTTTCTCAGGACTTTTGATAGCTCTTTTTTAAGTCATTACTTGGTTTCTCATACTATGCTAGGAATACTCTTATACTTGAAATGCTTCATCCAATAAATTTGTCACAAGATTTAGACTGAGAGAAGAGTATGATGCAGTTTTCAACAGTAGTGAATATCAAGGTAAGGATAAGATAATGTTGAGGATTTGTACTGTGGGGATTTGGTAAAGTCACTGTAGCTAGTTCACTGGAAGGCTTCATGTGAATTTATGGTCCTTGTTAACCCAAAGGTTAACTGATACAAAATTATATGCCAATTTTTATTTCACTGTTACTTAATGATTATGGACACATTTATGGAACACAAACGATAGTTAAAGAAAGAAGGAAATATTTATATTGATGTGTGGAAAGTTATTTTTAATAAAGTGTTCAAATTATTCAATAATCATACCTCTTTTTAAATTCCTGAAGAATAAATGAATAAAACCTACATTTCAACAAAACTGTCATAATATAATTTTGCAATTTAAAATAATTTATTTGACTTCTGATTATGCATCACAGTAAAATTATGTTTATTAATAACATTTATTTGACTATATGTATATATTATAACAATAATCAAATATAATATCTGTACTATATGCTTTATATGCTTCTAAATCGCCTTGTAGAGCACTCTAGAATAAGTTGCAAAAATGATACATCTATAAAAGTACACCTTAAAGTATCTGTAGAGATAATTAGAATACTGGATCTGTTCATTAACATTTCAAATCTCATTTAAATGTAAATTGTAATATTCTCTTTTTCTGCAACACTAGGTAGTTAGTGTCTTTCATGAGTAATAAATAATTTGTTCCCAATTAGGTACAATAATGGGTAAAGAGATAAATCAAAATCTGATGCAAGTTGCAGTTAAAATGGTAAGCTACTTAGAAAGGAGAGTGTAAAAAACACTGTTATCATTATATCTCATCATGAAAACTATTTTCAATTCATATTTCAACAGTTTTACTATCAGTTAGTATTCTTTGTGCTATCTGAAACAAATATATATATAAAACACTTTGAAAATATCTGTGGAAGATTATTTGAAAAATCAAATTTAATTTTTAAAACATAATTCATGCTGACCAAGGTTATAAAAATCTAAAGTATAACTTCTTTCCTCCTCAATGTCTTTAAAGACTTTAACAAAAACCATTAAAAGTGTAAGTAATATTATTTACATATAAATTGTTCTTGTAATGATATTGTAGTAGTGCAGAAATATGCTTTTAGAATGCACGCTGGTAAGAAACTTGTTCATGTCCAATAAATAAACCAAGCTCTTTGTTCATCTGCCTTTATCACACCATGGAGTGATCATTTTGTATAGTTACTAGTAAAATGTTATGATGCCTTTTAACAATTAATGTTTGCCTAGTTAAATGAAACAATGTCCTTACCACTTCTTCATAGAAGTAATTTTTTCTGTGAGTACATCTATGTAAATATGTTTGGGCAAATGCAGAAGTTAAAATTGCATGAAACATCACAAACTACCAATATATTTTAATATTTTATGCATTATAAAATATTTTCATTGTTTCCAATATGTAATTTTCTATTGCTAATCATTACCCAATTTACATAATTTTAGGGAAAAGCCAAAGTTAAGGATATATACTATCTTCAAGTCTTACCTGTGAGACTATTTATGTCATTTACCATTTTATATTTCAATTTTCTTATCAGGAAAGTGTAGATACTGATCTATCTGCCCTATGCAATTCTTGGAATGATTACTTTACTGCTTGTAAATTGCTTGCACTGCAAATTTAGCAATAAATATCATGTCATAATGATTTAATAACTGTTAACTTTATTTAAAATGAACATATATCCCAGTATATATCAGCTTTATTCCTATGGGTAAACAATTCCTATGTTAGATTTCAGAATTATTTATTGCATGGGCCATACACCTAGGATCAGCAAGGCTTGTACTATGATTTGAAAGTTTGTGTCTTCACAAAATTTGTATGTTGAAATCTATCCCCACATTTGATGGTGTTAGGAGGTGGATCTTTAGAAGATGATCAGGTCATGATGCTGGGGACCTCTTCAATGAGGTTGGTGGCCTTATTCAAGAAGGCACAGAGAGCTCCCTTATTCCTTCTGTCATGCTAAATGTCAGTTAGAAGAGGGTTATCTAAGGAAGTTGGCAATTTCTAGAAATAAAAGACTTGATCTCAGACATCCAAACCTCCATAAATATGAGTATATCTAGATGTTCTCCCCTCCAAATCCTATGTGTTTGTAGGGGAGGATTTGAAGGCGGCTGGACCACAGGTGTGTAATATTGGGATTATGAGTGTGTGGTAGTGCATTAGTCCACAGTTTAGCACAGTTCTGGGAGTGTATCATGGAAAGGCTCACCCTGGGCATGGTGTGACATGAATGGAATATAAAGGCAGGTTTGATGTTGCTGTATTTCTGCTGCTTGATACCCCCTGCCCGCCCTGCCATAGACTGTTTCTTCACTGTCATGCCCCACTGCCAAGGTGCCCTCTGCTGGAGCCAGTCAACTATGGGCTGAAACTTCTACAGGCTGCGCCAAAATAGTCTTTTCATTCTTAACTGCGGGTGTCACTTACTTTGACTCAGCAATAAGAAAAGTAGCTAAGACAATGAGAAATAAAGTTCTGTGGTTTATAAGCCATGGAAATGATAGAACACACACTGGTTACAAACTTCAGTTTACCTTTTCACTTCCAGTCCTTGATTTTTCTTTCAAAAATAAGGTTTCTCCTAGTAAGTACTATTCTCAATTAACATCTAATTAAAGCCAGTGCTAAGATTTAGCAAAACTCATGAGGTGAAAAACAAGTATATTATCCCCTTACTCAAAACTTTTTCATTACATTCCCCAAATTGACTGAATCTAAAAATGTCATTGATATTGTAACTATATCCTGTGTCCTCTTCTGAACATAAAAGTGTTATCTAGAGAAAACAGTAGTTTGAAATATGAGTCATTTTAGTATTTATTTTATTTCAGGTTATGTTCTGTTTGAAAGTTCTGTTTGCCAAAGTTTTTATAGCAATACTATATTTCTTGCTTTAAAGTGCTCTAACAAAAAAATTAAAGTATCATGAGCAACTTAAAGATATATAAACAAGGTATAAGTTTTATAATTTTATCACTATTGAAAGAGTATTTCCAAATGCTGCATTTTAATATTTTCTCATTTAAACTAATACCATACTGTCAAACAGAAAATTATTTATTTTTTCCACATAGTTTATTATCTCTATTAATTTCTGCTCCTATTGCAGACATTTGCTTTAGAAATAAAAATTGCAGATAATGTGGCATTGGCTTTAGTTCATTTTGTTTTGTTTACTGTTCATGAGCACAATTAACCTTTTAATTTCATACTTTTGATCTTCTGTATCTTACTTCCAGAGTACTACCAGAGACACTTGATACATGCACACTGATGGGCAATATTACTGTTCAAATATATGAATTATAGTGAAGGAAGTTGTAGATGATTCTAGGCTTACTTAGATATACTGAGCACTCTGCTTCATGCACTGAGATAACACCAAGAAGTACACACTATCAGAGGATGTTGTGGGTTAACGAATGGTCAACTTGTAACACCCAGCTGAACTGAATTAGTGTTGTGTCAGGTGTAAGGATTGTTGCCAACAGCATAAAAAGAGAACCGGAAGTTGGTGTATTCTGTTGATTCTCCTGGAGCTTGTCAGGGTGATTTTCCTGAAATGAACTCAGATGTTCTCATCATCAGAGGAGCTTTGTTCTTTGTTGTTGCTGAGGACGGCTGTGGTCCTTTTTGGGGGAGCCCTAGTCCTTACCTTGAGCATCATTTCTGCCCCCAGTGCTGAGTCCTCAGCCTGTTTTCATTGATCCTTCATCCCACTGGCACAGAATTTCTAGCTTCCACCACTGACCTTTGGACCTTCCCAGTGCAGATCCTTGATACAAACTTGCATGAGACATTATCATCAGCTCTAGGCCTCCAGTGGGACTTGTGGTGGACATTGCCATGGGCTCTAGGTCTTCAGCTGGACTCACAGGACATTGCCATGGGATCCAGATGCTCAGCTGAATTCCTTGGATCTCCAGGATGTAGACATATCTCATGTACGCTTTTGCATATGACTCTTGGGGTGAATATTCTAAAATAATCCTCTAAATTATTTGACCTGTATTAAATCTTTTCCCTTGTAAATCCTGACTACAACAGAGGGACTGAGCAAGTACGTTAAAAGTTATAGAAAAAGAATCTAGGGCACAGCTTCTATGAACTGAAACTGTTTTACCTTCATCAGCTCTTCTCTTACAGTCAAACACTCACCATGTTGGTAAGGGACTGGGAAGTTCCACTTGAAATAATGTGATGACTTTGTTATCTGCTATGTAAACCTCAAATTAAGTGTCTTTTGGACACTGAAAATAGGGCTAGTTGATATGGAGCCAGGTATCATGCAGCAAATAGATATCAAGGATGAAACTATGCAAAGACAGCTTCCAAAGCAATGGGAAAAAATAAATAAATTTAAGATATTATGTACATGGTGGCAGACAAAAGTTTCTGCTGGCATGACTGCCAACTCCTCCAAGTTTTGAGCTAGTGAAAGTCTTACAGTATGCAAAAAATAGTATCAGTGGGACATATATAATTAATATGATCCTTGTGTAAATTGTAAACTCATAGCAAATAAAAGCCAAAATAACAATGAAATAGTGAATAACAATATTTCTTGGTTTTATAAAAGGAATTTGTATATCCTTTTGGGGCTGGGGATTTAGCTCAGTGGCAAAGCGCCTGCCTGGCAAGTGCAAGGTTGTGAGTTCGGTTCCTGGTACCAGAGAAAAACCAAAAAAAATTAAAAATTAAAAAAAAGAGGAATTTGTAAAACTGAAACCAATAACCAAGGCAAAGGAATCTTAGTCTTGAAAAGTAGAACTGGCCCACATCAGCACCCCATTGACTCTAAGAGAAGTTGGGAAATATCATAGTGTTTACTGTAGGAGGTATTTAGCAACAACTATAGTGTTTCAGTGTTTTTAGAGGAATAAGGAGCTCCTCAGTGAATCTAAGAACTATGATTAAAAACAGCTAAATGATTTATGAAGAAGTAGCAGCACATCTCTGAAAAAATGCATTTTCTATTCAAAACTATTTCTATAAGGTATGATTTAATACATAGTAAATGCTTACATTAAAGACAATACTGTAAAAGATATATTGCCATTAATCACCCCAAAAATGTCCCTCTTCTCTTTCAATACACTTATCCCTTTACTTTTGTCACTTTCTGAAACAGTTTTGGAAGTCCTCTTTCACATCCTTAGTGACACTCTCATTGCTGCCTCGGTGTCACAAATCAATGCATAATTACTTACTTTCATAGTTGTTTATTTAAGTATTCACTCTATATTTTGATCACATCTATTTTTGATGGGAAATCAAATTTTAATTCTAACTCAAATTATGTTCTTGATCATGAGAGTTAATGATGAGTGTCTACTAATTTCAATACAATATACAATTACTGATGATTTAATTTAGTAGGTACTGTCAGATCAGTAATTAGATGTGATACACAATACTTATCAATGTATGAATAATATTCTTCTGATTGAGAAATTATCAGACTTAATGCTTAGAGCAACACATATTTATATTTATTACTTTACCATTTCTATGAGACAGGATTCTGGTCAGGTCTTTGCAGGACCCTATACTTTAGGATCACATAAGAACTACAATTAAGATGCCAGGTAAGCACAGAGTCTCAGGCAAATGCTTCACTTCAGAAGAATCAGCTTCAAAAGTCATGTAACTACCCAACAACAAGATTCAAACTGTAAGATTGAATCTCTGTTCCCAATGGGTGTTGTCTGAAACTGCCCTTGGTAACTTGCCTGGTAACCATCTCAACATGTCAAACTTCATCAAATTATGTGCCCAGAGAAGGCAAAAGAGGTTGCCTTCTAGAAAAATAGAGGTCACAATGTCCTAGGACTTTCCTTTCATCTTTGCATATTTTGCTGGGTGCAATTAATTCGCTGGGGCCCACATTGCAAAATAAGGGTGAGAGAAGTTTACGAAGAAACATAGATATTTTAAGGATCCACCTTAGAGACTGCCTATTTCAAGTAATAACTAAAATGTCTGTCTTTTTTTTTTTATTTGTTTGGTTGTGGGATTCGTGAAATATGAGGAGTCTTCGCTAAATTGCCTAGGTTGATACTGAAATTCTGCACTCAGTTATTTTCCCATCTCAGACTTCTACCCCAGCAGTCTCTCTCCAAGATAATAAAAGCCACACAGAGAAAAGTCAACATAGGAAATAGAAATGAGGCTCTTTTATCTCTAAGGTGATAGAATTTGCTTGCTAATCTGTTTGGAAATGCATAAATATTATTTAAATTGCATCTGGTACATAGCAGTAAAAGCACTCCTCACATCTTGTGAGTCCTTCACAAAAACAGAGAATGTTTGAGTCAAGTGCTCTTTCAGATTTCCACTCCTCATGCGCTTTTCCTTTTGAAGTCAGGGAACAGAGAGCATATAGATAACAGTCGCAGGTTCAGATTCTCAATTGCTTCACACTGGATATGGAAATGCAAAGAAATTTTGAAGGTTTCTGAAAAAAAGTAAGGAAATTCTTGGCCTCCCTGTAATGATGGAAAAAGAAGACTGAATGATTCCGCAGTTTTCTCCAGGTTTCTGCGAGAGGAAATCAATATAGATTAAATAAATATTAACTTGCATTAAGGAAACTAAGAGTTCAGATATTATCTTTGGGTACAATTCTGGTATTCTGTTTGTTGCAGAGCATTCATATATTATTATAATAGTAGTGAATTCTTTGGTTTGTTCTTCAGGTTTGTATTCCTACCAAGTTCCTCACTTGCCTCTTTTCAGTGGGGTATCTAGCCAACTTTCTTTACTTAGAGAAAGAAGTAAAAAAATTCCTACTCCAAAAGACACATTTAAAACAGGACACCACCAATTTGGTCACTTTATCCTAAAATGGATCAATTGCAGCAGTGAATCACAGAAAAAGCTAAAATAAGCTCTGTGGGAACATGATAATGATTTCAGTGTAACCAAAAATGCGATGGAGAAAAAGCCAGTTCTTCCTACCTACTGCCTCAACTGGCTGTCTCTGTCTGTTCCACTCTTAGAACTTGGGGGAAAACTGTTGTGCAATAATTATTTTCTGAGTTGTTATATATAGATTCTCAATATACTCATGCAATCTTGACTGTGCGCATAGTACAGTTGTACTGTTAAAAACGATCCCTGTAGACTAAGCACAATAACTATGGCATGAAATTCCAGCAGGAATGTTGTTAGTGACCCCAAATCACATTTGGAAAGTGTGTGATATCAACTGGATTTCTTGCTGTTTTGTTTCAAGGAGATAAATAGTAAGAATTCCTTCATTCAGAGCTAATTAGGCATGTGAAAATAGAACTATTAACTTCTTCAGCCACCTTGGAGAGTGACTATTAAGATACATAGAATTACAAGAATGCAGCAAGCAAGCACAGTTTTGGTTCAAGAAATACTAGAAACTAGAAGTTTCATAGCAATTCATTAAAATTATAATTGTCAAAGTCCTCAAAAAGAGTGGCAAATGTATCATGCAGACAAAATATGATGGAGTAAACTAGTGACATTTACAGATTCTGACACTGATTGTGAATTATGCACTTGTAAGAAGTCAGAAGATAGCAACAGATTATGATTGATTGATTTGAACCTTTCTTTGCTGTCTCAGTGAGAAAGAGTTTGGTTCAGTGAGTTTATCTGGGGACCATGCAAAATGTAAAATAGAAACATGAATGGAAAATACCTGCTGCATTGGTGAAGTAAAATCAGGCTCATTATATATTGATATTGACGATGTTTTCTTTTAGGAAAAATGTGAAGTAGCAATAAGAACAATGCTGTCTTCACTAGGTGTCTGTTCGGCATGGTTAAAACACGTGTAGCCTGTCCAGGATGGTTCCTCAGATGCCTACCTACTAGATCCATCCCAGCTCAGTTCTCCTACCAATGCCAGCTTGGGAAGCCAATGGGCACCAGCACCAGGTTAGATATATGGCACCCCACACACCAAATTAAGGCTTGGAAAGCTAAAGTCCTGTTAGAATATGTGTTCAGTATTTGCATATTTCCTTGTCCCAGGCACTGTGCCATTGTTACTCAGTTGGATAGAGTAAATGTAAATGTAGATGGGACAGAGTTGATTATGGGAAGGGTAATGGCATACTCATATGCTCGGTGTTAGAATATACTAAATTTTATAACTTTACATGACTGTTATAAAATGGGATACCTGAAAACATCATAGAATGATATATGTGCACCCATGTTTATAGCAGCACCATTTGTAATAGCTAAATCTTAGAAACAAGCCAAATGTCCATCAACTGAGAAACGGATAAAAAGATGTGGTATTTTTATACAAAGGAGTATTACTCAGCTTTAAAGAAAGATAAACTTAAGGCTTTTATAGGTAAATGAATGCAGTTAGAGACCATACTTGTAAGTGAAATAAATTAGACCCACATGTATAAACATTGTATTGTTTATACATGTCATTTAGAATCTGAAAGAGTTAATAAAATCTGAGAGGTACAACAGATATTGTGCAAGAGAAAGAAACTACTCAAATGGAAAGAACTGGGATGGGGGAAGGAGAAAAGAATGAAGGAAGTGAAAAAAATATGTATATACATACACAAGATAGCTAAAACAACTGTACTATTAATTTCTAATGGTTTATTGAAAGGACCAGTTAATGTTTAATTGTTTGATAAATCTTGCATGCCTTTATCCAGTTATTTGAGCAACTACTTTGAAGATAACAATATGTAATATGACAACCATTGTTAATATCCTGTCATTTTTTTTTTGAATTCTGTTTTGTTTTCATTGTTTTTGTATTGTATTTTTCTTTGGTTTTGGTATTTTGTTTTTGTTATTTACTCTTTAAAATAAAAATATATTTAAAAATGGGGCATGTGGCAGTGTGTTGGGGAGAGATTAGTGAAGATATTTTACAGTTCATATATCTCTCGGTCACATTAACTATATGTACAAGTATACCACACTTGACCGATGATTGTCTCTGTCTGTACCCTATGGCCTATGTATAAATTTGTTTCTGTTTATACAATTATATATTATACTCTCTCTCAGGTTAAGATAAAACATTTTTTAGTTTCTTTTTCCTCTTTCTTTTAAAACAGGGTCTGCTTGTGTAGTGCAGGCTGGTCTTAAACTCACTATGTAGTCCAGGCTGGGTCAGACTCTCAAACTGATGGCACTCCTCCTGCCTTTGTCTTCTGAGTGCTGGGATTAAAGCTTGTGCCACCAAGCTCAGCTTTCAATCCTCATTTTTGTTGATAATGTGTAATATCATGGCTAATCATTGTCTAAATGACATTTTACCATTTCCATAGTAATAGGTATCATATAGACACTCTATGTATTATGAGTGTTTCTCAAAATAACTACATAGCTAAAGGAATTCTTTCCTTAACTCATATTTTTTAAAAAGAAATCCCTCATGTTTCTGTGAACTAGTGTAAATCTAGAATTTCTTAGGGATTTAGTTCTTAAAACATAATACATACTGTCAAATATACTTGCATTTTAAGGACATTCATTTTGTAAAATGTCACATAAATCATTAACAATACCATAGGATAGGAAGAATTCTAAACTGGTTCAGGATGCTGTGATGTTCAGTAGTTAACTAGCTGTGTGTCCTTGTGTCCTCATGCATGACACCTGTGCTCTCTGAGTCTCAGCTTTCTCATTTATAAAATGAGGTAATGAACTGGGATTTCTCCAATGTCTTTTAAATCATACCTGATATAAAACAGCCCTGATCAAAACTTGTCAAGTTGATTGAAATCATAACAAGTTTTATTTTAATTTCTTAGTCCCTCTTATAGTGTAAATAATAGGGGAAATTCCCTTAAGATTTCAGGTGCACACTTTCATAAACATTAAAACTGTTAACTCTTTTACAAAGATTCTGTGTTACCATTTTACTTGGGTAATTTAAACTTTACTAAATGTTTATGTATGAAGTGAGGTTTGCCAGTTTGTATTTCTTTTGGAAATTCACTCATTCTTTAAAAGAATAATGTTTATCCATAGGAGGATAGCATTATCTGTTTCACCATCTGTTAGAGACTATACTGTAAGTATAACACAGGTTGTTGTTGAAAACCGCAGTGTGAAATCATACCTGAGAATTTGTAATGTGCAATAATCATAAAAGTACATGTAGTCTTTGAGCTTTTAGTCTTACAAGTTACAGCATAAAATGTTACATTTGCCTTTGGACACAAATTTCTACACTTAAATTTATTTCATTGTTTCTTTTTGGAAATGCTGAAAAATTGAAGAAAATATTTGAAAGAACAAGGGGTAATATGTTCCAATACAATAAATAACTGAGCTATATTATAAGATTGCTATGGCCAATGTGACACGGTTATATTCCCACGTATAAAATTGAGGTTTTGGAGGAATAACTATTTTATACTTTGTGTTCAGTGTCCATGGAAGCATTATGGAAGCATGCTATGCAGCCAAGGGGAAAAGAGGTTTATATTTTTACCCACAAAATGATCTGTAAATTGAGCATTGAAGGACTTTAGCACTGATGCTTTTCATATAACAGAAAAATTATTCTTTCCATATTGCTAAATAAACTCACAGGGGAAAGATACTCATTTTCTGGAGGGACTGTTCTCATAAGCAAGTATTTCCACATCAGTGGTTTTTTTGTTGAGCTCTACAACCTAGGACACTGCTGCTTCAATTCTTTTTCATAAAAACTGCACACTTGTTTCAAATACTAATGTCATCTGGCCATTTCAATGAACTTTGCTTTCACCTCTTTCCAGTTTATTTCTGAACTTTACAAAAACCTTGCGAACCAGCAAAATCCTTGACTTTGAACTTACTTGCAGCATCATAGACTTTGAGTTTAAAAAAAAGAAATCATTGGTCTTTTAGCACTCTCACAAAGACTATGACTGATTCTACTACACCTTTGTTTTTCCATCTTGATATTTATGTTAAGGTTCCAATTTTGTACTTTCTAAGCTAAAACTTTCATAACACGATGCTATTTTTTTTCTATTCATGTTTCATTCACGGTTACAGTTAAACATCTGCTTCTTGGTTGGCAAAGTGCCATTAGTTGCTAAGTTTGTTTCTCTAAAACAGCATTTTATTCTTTGCCTAGTTTACTTGTAGTTGAAATAGATGTTCGGTAATCCATTCTGTCCATCAACATAGTAATAATTTTAGGTGCAAAGGAAAAAATAGAATGGTAATTGGAAAAAATTGCACCCTTTTTAAGGCTATTTAAGGAGATAGTTAACTACATGGCTGTATTAACATGCATATACATATAGTTGATGCAATTTTATTGATATTGTGATATCATGCTTTATGCTTAAAAGGCAAATTAACCTCATAAAATGACAAAAGTTGTTCATTTTACAAAGGCTTAACAAATTGCATATTGCTGATTGTGTGCACCATGTATTTCTCTGCAAGTATTAACCACACAGAAGTTTAAAGATCAGAGATCTGAAGGGCCAGAGTAAGAAGGGTGAGTAAACAGTGCTATGAGCACACAGGAGAAAGTGCACAAAGCAGCCACCTTATGTAAGCTGTGACATTTCATCAAGCACATCGCCAGAGTACAGCAAACCTTCAAAGAGACAGGGGAGGCCTTACATGTCTCCACCTCCCTCTCCCCTCTCCCCTTGTTGTCTTGCTGCTCCCCTGCTTTGCTTATCACCTGCAGGAGAACAGAAAGCATGGGAGGCTTTTGATTTAGTCTGGATATGTCAATCTTCAGTAGCAAAAGTGAAAATATATTGATGAAAGATATTCCTTACATCCCACCCCTTTTGTACCATACCTTTTCCTTTTGTCTTTTACATACTTGAAATATTGTGTCACGGAGGACCTGAGCAGGCCTTCCAGCTACCAGACCTCTCTGATAGAATGACAGCACAGTCATGTATCTTGTTGCAACTTAAGATGCTAGAGGCCACTGTGTTCTTCATACAAAACAGCAGTGAGATAAAGCCAAGCCAATTAACATCACAGATAGTTTCTACTATGCTCATTTCTTAAACCACCCAGTTCCAGTTGGTAATCATTATTCTATTTCTCTTTTTACCTGCATCCCCACATTCTCTTCCCCTTATACTAGAACTTTACACAGTAGTCTTTTTCTTGGTAGAGCGACCCCTATCCCTATCTTTACCCCTGGAGGAACTGAGCTCCTGGTGATTATTGATTTAGGTATGAAAGGATCAGAGTTATGGAAAAAGGAAGTACCATCCTCCATTTGCACAGTCTAGGGGTAATTTATTCTGCCACTAATGATTCTTATTTCCTGACCAATGTCACCCATCTCTGCTGTTCAGTCAGCAGTCGGAGAACATGTCCCAAGCTAGTGTCAACTTGTGGTGCTATAGGACTGTTAATGCTCCTGATTGTAAGTGTTTCTCTAGACCATGGATGGCTCCACACAACACAGCCCAGAGTCCTGGTACAAGGGAAACACAAATATCTCTCAGAGAATGTCCATAACAGTAACTGGAGCACTGCTAGATGCCTAACCTGTTTCCTCAGTGCTGCAAGTAGGACAGCAGAACTGGCTTCTGTCTGAAAGAAACCATCTTTTGCAACAGGTCTTCAGGACATAATATTCCAGGTGAATAGTAACCGATTCTTTAACAAGACATTTTACCATTTTACCAAACCATTCAGGGAACCCTGATTTTGTTAGCTGTGGATGCGTAACTGTGGAATAAAAGGTTGTGAAGGCCAGGAGACTTAGTGAGGAATAAAACAGGACCTGACACAATATGCTGCCCGTCTATGAACATGGGTGGGGTAACATCACTACAAGCATAAGTGCCAGTCTGTTTCCTGGTTCCGTGTCTTTTCCAATGTTAAAAAGCATCAGTCCTCCATGTCAAAATATATCGAGCGTGATTACTCTGCTACCATTTTGCTGACAGATTGCCACTCACCCTGCAACATCTGTGGAGGGATGCCAGGTCTGGAGTCATGTCCTCCCCTCTGCAGCAGTGAGCACTCAGCTGAGATGACAGCCAGATCAATGGCATGTTACTGGCTCCAACACTGACCTTGGTTCTTGCCATAGTGGCCGGTTAGCATACGGGCTCTCTGAGCAAAAGCAAGGGGTTGGTGGGCATTGACAACATGAAACTTCACAGCGGTCTTATCAGTTAGGCCTTATTTCACAGGAACATGTGTTGTGATTGGCAATAAATGAGAAAACATCACTTTTACATTCTGATATCAAAATTTAAATTTCAATCTTTTAGTTCCTTAAATCACAAGCCAGTGTATTGGTGTTTACTTTCAAATGACTACCTGTAAGCATCATACCATGAAGACTAATCAGAATACAAGGTGATGTGCATTTGTTTTCTCTCGCTCAGTGGTCATAAATAAAAATCACGAGGCCTTAAAATAATTTTGGGATTAGTTATAAAAATAATAGTGTTATAGGCTGCGTTGTGGCTCCCTGCTAGCTGTACATTATATGGAGCTTCAATCCACAGTACTTCAGGGTGAGACTACATTTTAATAAATACTTCAAAGGTGATTAAGTTACATTCAGATCATTAAAGTGAGATCCAGTTTACTGTCTTTTTAAGAGAAATTTGGGAAACACCAAAAGATTCTGGGGCTCTTCAGACAAAATACAACTGTGTGAGGAGGCAGGAGGGCAGCAGTCTGCAGTCCAGGAAGAGGGGTTTCAGAGCAGATTGAACTCATTAACTAGGATTTTATCATGGACTTCCAGCCTCTGAAAATGAGAAAAGAAACTTCTCTATCTTAAATGAATCACTGTGGCATTTTGTTATGGCAGCATGAGAAAACCCTTGTGCGTAAAAGATGTAAGAATACGTACGCTGTCCATATCCACACAAAGGGGTCTCCATTTGATATTTTCATTTTAGAATTAAATGTGGCAGCGCAGATGTGCAGATCATATTTCATGCATCAATGAAATAATTAGCCTCCTGCTTAAGATAATTTGCTCAGATCAAATATTAACTTGATGCAACTATAGATATGGTAGTTGATAACCTCAATTAAAATAGAGACTCAAACAAACATTTCATCTAGTAAAGGGGCAGGCCCTTGCATCACACAGTGAGTATTAATCTGTTGATTGGTTCACTTTTTAATACTATTTCATTCAAGTTGTGCATACCTGTAGGTCACTTAACTATATTTTTATATCTCATTGTATTATTAAAACATAACAACAGTGGGAGGTCGTGTAGCATTTTTAAGTTTCAGGCTTTTATGAACAATGTTTCTTTAAAATAGGTCTCCTGGTTTGCTGTGTACAAGTGGAATTGTTGAGTCACAAAGAGTGATTATTATTTGTGTTGTAGATACTGTGGCTAGCTTTCCTGAAATATACAGCGCATATACCATGATACCTGCAGCTGAGATCATTACACATCCTTCCTAACGTGTGATTTTCAGTCCTCTAATGTGAGACATTTTGTTGAGTTTGTTTTGTTTTCTCAAGATGCTTCCCTACTTAATGAAGATGAACACATTTTCACATTTTATTTGGGCACTAGGTAGTCTCTCTTATTGCTTCCGTGTAGATATCACCTCCCCAAAGCTTCATGCATACAATCAGGCTTTTGGAAGGGCCTGGGTCTAGGCCATGAGGAAGTGGGTTATGGGCACACTATAACTGGAATAGTCTGCTGACTGGAGCAGCCTGGCTCTGGGTGCGGCTGAATGGATTTACTGAAGAAAGAAGATCCACCTTGGGTGTGAGTGACAGCACCAACAGATTTGCATCCTGAATGGCATAAAGCTTTCCTCCGTCATGCTACCCTGCCTTGGAACCAGCCAATGATGACCTTAAACCTCCACAACTGTGAGCTACAGCTTTTCTCCTTTAACTTGTATGTGTTGGACAGTTGACCCTAACAACAGGAATGTAACTAAGACAACTTCTTTTGTGAAATGCTTATTCACTTATTTAGGAAATCTTTTTTTTTCTTTTTTTTTTTTTTTTGGTATTGGGAATTGAACTCAGGACCTTGAGCTTGCCAGGCAGGCGCTTGTGCCACTGAGCTATATCCCCAGCCCAGGGAATCTTCTATGTAGCTCATATCATAATATTTAATTTTGAATCTTAATGTTTATTAGTTATTACACCCACAAGTGTCTTATTTACTAAAATGTATTTTGCTTCAAGAATTTAATATGTTTACATGCATCAAAAAGAACATGAAGATATAGAGACACCAATATAAATAATAGAAATGCCAAGTTTGTTTCAATTGATAATCAAGAACTCACAGTGTACAAAGATGGGCATAAGTAGAATAGGAGGAAAAAACAATTCAAATATCTACAGTTACTTTTAAAATCAGTACATTAAAACTGGGGGGGAGAAAGGGAGAGAGAAAAGAGAAAGAAAAACATCATCAAAGCAGCCAAGTAAGCAAGAGAGAGAGAGAAAAAGAAAATGAGAGAGGGAAAGCAGGAGAGTGTAAGATGATCGATGAAGGCAGAAAAGGGAAATGAAAAGGAAGCAAGGTGAAGAGAGGGATAAAACAGAGAGCAAAGGAGGGAAACAAGAGAAAAGGGCAGAGAAGGAGTTCTGTCTGAAAGCTAAGAGGTCAACGCTGCGTCTCCTTCTTTTACTTTTGTATTATTATGTGCAGTTGCTTTACTTACACAATTCACCAGGAAGTATTGGACCTTCAGAACATCAGGAAAGAACCCACTGGGGCAGAACATGGTGAACAAAGTGGTGTCCATTGTAAGACTTCACCGGCTGAGTTGGGACTATTTTACTGACCCTCACTTATCATAGCACAAGTTAAGGTATAAGTGTATAACTGTAATTTAGTTTTATAAAAAAGTCACAAAACTCAACTCATATACCAACTTCATATACCACAACTCATACCTCAACTCATATACCACAGTGACCATCGCTTTCCCCCCTGAAACACTAAACTGTAGCAGATCTACCCTTTCAAGCCATCCCAGATATCACTTTGTATAATATCTATGCATTATTATCTACAAGATCAATAGCCCCCATACTGTTTAGTTTGACTTTGTGAAGCTCCCTGGAATACATTTTTGTGTCTTCTTTAAATACCTACATTTGCAGTGACAAGACGGTCACTTACATAAACAGGAACTCAACATATCTGTAAAATTTGTACACTTTTTGAATAGCATGATGAATATCTCTAATGAAAGAAAAGGAAGGAAATGATGCACTATGACATTTATATCTCTAAATCTGAATCAATTACAGAACTGAAGGTTACACAATTTATCACCGCTATCAAATGATACATGTGTTTTTACTACATGACTGTCAGAAGTAAAGGTATGCACAGAAATTTCCTATAATTGTAGCCATACTGGAATTTACAGAAATCATATGAAGTCTGCTATGCTTGAAAACACAAGTTCCAATTTTGATTAATGGAAAAAATACTTTAACAAAACCTTTTTGAGTGACTGATTATGTAATGTAAGGTTTAAAATCAAATAAGAATAGTAACATTACTAATGTTGGACATAGAGCAGATGGTCGTGTTCATAGTTATCACATTATCTAAGCAATCTGTAAACCACTGCTTCCACGAGAGTGAACTATTACTTTAATTTTGGTCAACATCTGTGATTTTTGCATTAGAGAATAACCTGGCAATAAAAAGAACAATGGTGCGTACCAGGGGTGCTGGATTTCTGTTTTTTTTTATTTTCTCACACAGCATATTTAAAATAAAGCAAGATGATTGCACTTTTATTAATGCGACAGGCTGACAATGGAAAGTTCAGGGCTCTCATCTTTGCTTCTGCTCTTTCCAAGTGCCCAATTATCTTTGGCTATAAGTGGAATTGAAAGGTACTACCTCTATTTAGAAGTAGGGAAATGAGACACATTAAAAATGAATAAAGGATTCATCTAATGAATGCTAATACCTTCCCTTGCATTGTTCCAGTGTTCATAATGTTGTGAGTACTGAAAATAAGACATGCATATTGTGGAGTATGAAGATTAATATTCCTGAGAAGGAGAGAGAGAGAGAGAGAGAGAGAGAGAGAGACAGAGAGAGAGAGAGAGAGAGAGGCCAATACAAATCTTAGAGAAAAGGCCTCACCAACTTATGTAACTATTTAGTATATATGTTTTAATGTTATAGAACTAGCTGGATTTCCTTGCTCAGTAATATTTCCATTTCAGATGGGCCCTCATTACTCTTTAGCTTTCTCACTTGGAAAATTATTATTTACTTTGTATGAGCTTCCACACAATTATTTTACAGAATATACACCAAATTGCAGCATACTAACAAGTATTTATTGTTGATGTTTGCTATTATTCTGCAGATCTTTGATGGGAGCAATGACCTTTATTTATGCTCAAAATAATAGATGTTAGTCCTTTAAATCAAGGATGGTGGAGCTAGATAGGCTTCAATTACTTTCAAGACATAAGAATATGCCTCGGAGCAAATTGGTTATTTTCTTTGTTTCCCCATTTCTCCTTAGGAAAAAAGAAGTATTAATGGACCTAAATTATTTTATTATACTTATAGTTAAAGGAGTAATATTCTACTTATGATTGTATGTTAAGACTTCCAGAGAGCATCTGATGTCTAGTTCTAATTAAGCGGGTATTTGTATCTTTATAACTGACAAACTGTATTGAGCTTCTGCCTTATAAAATTCCAGTGTGAGGCACAAGTTAATGCTCTGTAATTATTTGTTCATTTAATGAAGGCATCAACAAATGAACAGTGAAACAACACTATGCTCTCATTCTCAAGGGAAAAGAGAGTAAGCCAAATTAATTGATGGCTTAAGATTTAAAATGGAGAAAGGGAAACTAATGTCAACAAATACTCCTCAGCACTTTTCTTAAAAAATTTTGCTTTGCCAATAAAGGAATATATCTCCACTGGATTTGGTAAGCAGCATCCAAAATAATCTAAATTAGGCTTACCTAAGTGAATTTCATAACATACTTTATATTTCATACAGTATTCTTTTTTTAATATTATACCTGTAGGAAAAATAATATAATAGTGCAGTCACTTTAACTATTTAAAGTTAAAATGAAGGCTGGAAAGATTTTAAATGGTCACTCGAAGAATCAGTGGTTAATCCAAAGCACTTTGCTCTTCTTAGTGTACCCAAATCTCAGGAGGTCAGTGGTTGCTATGACTCGTGAAATGTAGCTCACCATAGTAAAGAAGGCAGTGAGAAAACCAGATAGAAAACAGCCATGACCAGGTCAAAATGAAAATGACATTAATGGACTGAAGTAAAAGGATTACGGTAACAGAAATGCAATAATTAACAAAAGAACATAAAATCATTCATTCATTTAGCAAATATTTTGCTGAGGTTTATTTATGGATTAGCCACGATTTGAGCTGCTGATCATAGCATGGGACAAAATTTATAACACACAGATAGAGCCATAGATTGATGTAAGTAAATGATAGAGAAATAGATAGACACTGTTTGAGGTGAGAATCACAGCTATGGACAAAATGCATAACACATAGATTCATAGACTGACATAGGTAAATAATACAGAGATGACAGATAAATAGACAGATGGATGGATGAGAGGTCAAGTACAAGGGTAGGAGACAAGTAGTCTGGAAGTCCTGGTAGTACCTCACAGAAAGTCAACATCTGGACAAACACAAAGAAAATGGTATACACCTATGCAAAGTTAAAATGAATGCTATAAGTATCTAAAATTCTTACTCTAAGAAGCACTGGTTAATCCAAGGCTCTTTGGATTGCTAATGATAGTATATAAAATCAGGATAAAAGATTTTGAGGATGTAAGAGAGGCAGTGAAAAGGCCAGTGAGATGGGAGGGCATCAGAGTGAAGGACGAAGAGGAAGGGCCCTTGTGTGCTGAAATGGAATGGATGTGCAGAGAGGCAGTGGAAATTATTAGAGTTTGGAGAGATGGTGGTTAACACTTGCAGGACATTGTTAGAACATTGATTTTTATTCCAGATGAATAAAGAATACATTAAACATTTCTGGACAGGGAAATGACATGAACTGACTCACATTTGAGCATAGTAACTCAACCTCTGTGGAGAATAGACTGAAAGCACAGGTACAGTGTGTCCCTGGAGACACTGATGGAGCTGCTAAGGGCTGTGCCCACGACCCTGGCACTAATGAGGACCAGCAGGGCCCTGCCACACTGCAGAAGAAAAGCTCGGGACACACTTTGAGAAACACTGCAGTGCCTGCCACCAGGGGACCAATGTATTTGCTTTATGCTTACAAGATATAAATGTAATTTTGTTATGTTTTATTGCTTTTGTTAGATTCATGTGAAGAACCATACTATTTCATTAAAAAGAAAAAGAAGAAATCAGTCCATCTTTCTATCCTCCTTCTGTATAACAATATAAGATAGCACTTAGAACCACTGTTGTCACAAAGCCCTTGTTATTTAATTCAGTGGGTGAGTATTGGACATGAGCTCAATCTCTTTAGAACATTCTTTGTTAACTTGATGTGCACTGTACTTCATGGGATTTTCGTGGTGTTAGCTGAGATAAAGTTTGGGAAATATCTGGTACATATTAAATACTCAAATATGAATTAGTATAATTATCTCTAAATTTTATGATGTGTAGAAATTGTTTACTTCTTTCTGGGTTTCAACAAACTTGCCTAAATCATTATATTTAAATGAATAACTTTAATATTCTTTTTGATTAATCTATGATTAACAATCTATTGGAGGTTTCAAATACTTGAATGTTCAATTTATTTATTATCCAAATTTCAAAAAGTTACCTCTTATCTTGAGAACAGGAAATGGGAAATGAAAATAAATATTAAAGTAAGTCTTTTAAAACAATTTTATGACATTATATGACTCTGAAAATTTTATTTATTTACTTAGTTTTTATTTATTTATTTATTTATTCTTTTTTTCGTACCAAGAATAGAAATCAGGATCTTGCGCTTGCCAGGCAGGTTGTGCCGCTGAGCTAGATCCTCCGACCCTGCACACGTTTATTATCTCTCAAATGTTATTGAAACTCTACATTTTGCCAAGCACCATTTTGAGTTTTAGGATTTATAGTGGATAACAAAGATTGCAAAAACAGTTTGATGACTTTCTCTAACAAACACAGAGAATGAAAAGTCTTCTGCTCTTTTTAGTTTCATTAGAACGTTTGGTGTACATAGTGATTACATTTCTCTTGAGGAGTTGTATATGTACATAGAAAATCTTAATTCTTTGTATTTTTCCTTGTGTCGGATTTAGTAAAAACAGCAAAACAAGTTTTCACAAACTTTAAGTGATAGTTTTCTTTTTAAAGACAAAAGAATATAAACATAATAACAAACACGCAGACATTTACAAAATAACACAAAAACAATAAAAGCAATGCAGAACTTTAGACAAAGTAATAGGAAATTAACAATGATTGTTTTATTACATACTGATATCTTCAAATTTCTTACTCAGATAAACAAATATAGACATGTAAGAGTGATCGAACTATTAAAAACATTAACTGTTCTTTTCAATAAAGTAATAAAGGGGCTGGGGAGTGTAGCTCAGTGGCACAGCACCTGCCTGGTAAGTGCAAGGTCATGAGTTCGATTCCCAGTACTGGAAAACAAAAATCAAAATTAAATCAAGGAAAAGAGGGCTGGGGATTTAGCTCAGCGGCAAAAGCGCCTGCCTGGCAAGCGCAAGGTCGTGAGTTCGGTTTCTGGTACCGGAGAAAAACCAAAAACTATATTGAATAAAAATATTCAATATATAATTTTTGAGCTGCTAATAAAAAAAAAAAAAAAAAAAAAAAAATCTAAAAAAAAAACAAGGACAAGAAATTAGTAGTACAACTATCTTAGCTATCCTGTGCACACACGTATATATTTTTTCCTTTCTTTCTTTCTTTCTTTCTTTCTTTCATTCTTTCTTTCTTTCTTTCTTCTTTCTTTCTTTCTTTCTTTCTTTGTTTCTTTCTTTCTTTCTTTCTTTCTTTTTCTCTTTTTCCTCAACCCGGTTGCTCTTCCTTTTTAAGCAGTTTCTTTCCTTTTCACAATATCTATTTTACCTTTTAGATTTCATTTACTCTTTCAGGTTCTTAC